>NC_000068.7:80157833-80516583 GCF_000001635.26 Mus musculus
GATCTCTACATGTACACATACATATACACACACATGCATGCAGATTCACACACATGCATCTATGTATACATACACAGATGCATACATACATATATTCACATTTCTAAAGTATATAAAAATGAACAAAGGAGATCATCAGAATATCTTAGAGAGATATAATGTACAATGAGATTTGTGTTTGGTCAGTAGCCTTATCATCAAGAGCAGACAATAAAGGATAAAGTCCCTGACAAGAAGTCAAGATGGAAAATAGCTTTGATACTAGGAGGATGAAAAGCCCCCAAAGCTAAACATTTCTCAAAGGAGGTATACCATTTTCCCTTGACTAAATTTAACTCACAATTCAAAGAGATCATTTGTTTTGTTACCAATTTTTAAAATTATACCACATTCCTTTGCAGTGTTTTAAATTAAAACTAATTTTAAATCCATCTTTGATAAAATTCCAGTCACGATTCCTCTTCTGAAGTCTAAAGGTACATAAAAATATACTTCTTGCTGATATAAACATAGAATCACAGATTCTCAGCACTTGAAAGTTTTAATCCTCTTGGTTAACCATCCATCTGATGTTGGAAGCCTTCTAAGTTATTCTTGCCAAACCCTCTCGAGACTTGACTTGATCATCTCCAGGAACAAAGTATCTGATGAAATGGTAAAGGGAGAAGGTTCTAGAGTCAAACAGACCTGGATTTGAATTCCTATTCCAGTATTTTCACGTATATGACCTTTAGCAAGTTACATTAGTTATTTTCCCAAGGCTTCAAAAATCTTCATTTATTAAATGCATATAACATTCTTAGTTCATAAAATTATGTAACCAAGAAAATACATGCTTAGTACTTAGTACATTGCCCAAATTTTAGTAAGTTCTCAAAAGTGATGCATAATATCACAAATTTTTTTCATGCCATCTCTATTACTACATTCCAAGGTTTCATCTGGTGTTGGATGGTTTCCTTGCAAATTTTTTCTATTGCTTCATAGAAAAATGGGATTTCAGAAAATAATCTGACAAAACAAAGTTAGAGTCCCATAAGCCCCAATTCACCATAAGATTTTAGATGGGACGCCTTGCACAAGAGCTGCATGACAACACAGATATCCTGACAGCATTGTGAAACATCATCTCTAGAGTACAAATGGAAATACAGTGTTGATTGCATGAAGCTTTGTAAGTCTGCCTCATTCTTAACAACTATGAAAACCACAGAGATGAACAAACATAATCTGTTAGCTGACATGACTCTTTCACAATAACTCAAAGGGCAACTTAAATCCCAGTGGTGCTCACAGAAATCACTCCTAACTTCAGAGTCCTCGGATGATGTGAGGTTCCAGACAACAGACCAGATCTTAGCTGAAAATAAAAGATTTTTTTTTTTGGCGTTTCTCTTCAATTCACAGCTAAATAATCTATGCTTCTCAAAGAATTTGTTACATCACACACATTGTTCATGATTTATCAAGGTACTCAGGGTGTTTGTTAATAGATAATAATATAATTATAAAATCAATTACTTTTAATCTGTGTGCCTTTCATCTGTAAGAGCTAATAAGTTCTAGAAGGTGGTAATTAATTGCTTTGCCCATAAGTTCTTTAATTCCTTTTGTAAAAATCCAGTTCTGTTATATTACAATGAAAACACTGTAGGCTACCTGTATTATTCTGAGTTCTTTTAAAGATATGATCTAATAAAATATAGATTTGCCTGTACAATTGGGGGCTGCTAAGAACAATGCTTACTTATGTCATCAAACATGAGAAGGTGAGCAGGTGCCCAGCTAGATGCTTCATCCATACTGACCACTGTTGATGGTGCTCTAAACTAATCTGCAAGCTCCTGGAAGAGACAGGTATTCATCAGTATCACCTAGATACAAATACTTTGATCTACAACAGTGATCTTCCTGCAAAATATACTGGCACAAATGTTACAGTAGTAACCAACCACTTTTTGGTTGAGTTAAGGCCCATTCAATGGGATGGAACCTATACCTGATATTGCGGAAGTGTCCAAGAACCTGAGACTAGAATAGTGCCGCAGTCCCTCTGGGTCCCTTGTCTGCATGTAACAGGTCTCTGGGTGCAGATGGGCAAGGAGTTGGCTGGCGTGAATGACAGACAGACCAACACGTGAGATTGTGTAGAATCTGAATGTATTGTCACAAAGTGAACACCAGTCTTATATAGTACAGAAAATAAAAGGGGTAGGAAGTCACAGCAGGCAAAGTACATTGAAGTTACCTGATACAAAACAAAGGAATGACTACAAAGAGACTTACAGGAACCAGGTAAATGTTTACAGTAAAGATAAAGCAGTCCTGCCTAGGGTCAGCTTAATGACAGGTAAGGATATCACACCCTAGTGTGAAGGCTAGCACCAGGGGGTTCTGCTCTTAGCAGACCTTCTCAAGAATAATGCAATACCACAACACCCCTATTTCCTAGGACTTGCAAAATTCTTATGAGTGTAACTTTTAAATATCTGGAGAATCTCCATTTGTCAGAAGAATTCACCAACTTGCTTCTAATATGCAGTGTAACCTGTACTGAAGGTTTCTATCTCAGTGGGATTCCCTGGCTCTTACATGGTAAACACTCTGCAGACTATCCCTGAGCTGTTGGCTCCGTCTTTTGTAATGCTTAATTAGTTACTGAATAGGTAACTTCCTTACTGTATTTCTACCAGATTCCAAGCTCTTCAGCTTCTGGCACATTGGAACACTGGTTGGAGACTTAACTATATCAGAATTTAATCTTAAAAAGCACTTATAATAAAATAATACTAAAAGAGAGCACATGATCCATACATCAGACTAACTCGGGAATAGGGTATGAGTATATGGGTTAATGAGAACGCCAAAGCTCCAGGAGGTGAGTTTCCATGAAACTCTTTGCCTCGTGAGTGCTTCCAGGCTTCTCAGCCTTTCAAGCAGACTTCACTGGAGTGTGTGTGGCATTTCCCAGTGTGCGTGGCAGAACAGGTCATGTGCCTAAGTTACAACCTACTACTATTCTTCTGCTAAAGGGACGTGGCAAGAAAATTACTCCTAATGACATACAGCAATACTCATAGATCAGTTCCTTGCTCACCCATCATCAAAGAAGCTTCTTATAGTAGATTGGAAGTAGCACAGAGAAACACAACTGAACAAAAATGAGAGACTTCGGAGCACTCAGTCCTAAATAGAACACCTTTATCAAAGCACCTCCTCTGGGCTCAAGGATCTATGCAGAAGGGGAGGCAGAAAGATTACAAGAGCCAGAGCTGATTGACAACTCCCAGGAAAAAGTGTCACCCAGACACAATGAGACTGATGCACACAGACACACAAGACTTGCTCAGGTTCAAGCCACCAGGGTCCCAGCACTGAGAGGGGAACACAGACATAGGGTACCATACCTACCAAAAGAAACTGTTGGCAATTGACATCCACTGCAAAGGAAAAAATCAGTTTTCTCCAGTGGAGCATTATTGGATATATTCACCACATTAACGGTAAGCTTTGAGCTCAGAGTAGTTGTCCACCACAAAGTGAACTCCATGGCTTTCTGTGGGATATTTGTTTCATTTTGTTCTGTTTGGAATGTTGTGATTGTTTTGATTTTCATTTTTCTGTTTTTGTGCATTTTTTTTTAATTTTAGAGAGAAAGAGGGAACACAAAACTGAGTAGATACAGAGAAGTGGGGAAGAGCTTGGAGGAATTGGGGGAGGGAAAACTTCTTGATCCAACAAATTGAACTGAGCACAGGGTTCCCAGTGAAGGAGCTAGAGAAAGGACCCTAGGAGTTGAAGGGCTTTGTAGACCCATGGGAAGAACAACAATATGAACTAACCGGTACCCCCAGAGCTCCCAGGGACTAAACCACCAACCAAAGAGTACACATGATGGGACTCATGACTCCAGCCACATATGTAGCAGAGAATGGCTTAGTCGATCATCAGTAGGAAGAAAGGACCTTAGTCCTATGAAGGCTCTATCCCCTAGTGTAGGGGAATGCAGGGCCAGGAAACAGAAGTGGGTGGGTTGGTAAGCAGGAAAAGTGGGGAGGAGAGAGGGAATTTTGGGGAGGGAAAACAAGGAAAGGGGATAACATTTGAAATGTAAATAAAGGAACTATCTAGTAAAAACATAAAAAAAATCCAGCACACAAGAAAAAATTTACTGAAATTTCTTTAAATCACATTCTTTTAAAATATTCTTAAAATAAAAATATTCTTATTAATATTATGGATTACTAAATAAATAAAATATATTATGGATCACTATTAATTTATATATTAGTTATGTTTTTATCACTTTGACAAATACAAGACAGAAGTAACTTACAGAAGAGAACTTTGGCTTACAGTGGAAAGGATGCGTGCTGCCATGTCACAGAGGGCATGGGGGACAGGGTAACAGGGGCTTTCAGCACAGTACATTTGCATCTAGGCAGAACAGGAGGCAGAAAGTATCAGAAGCAACACTAGGTTCTGACTCTCTAGGCCTGTCCATCCAAGTAAGTGTCCTACAACACAACTTCCAACACCTTATACAACCTCACAAAACAGTACTACTCATTGGAGTCCAAGTGATCAGACACATGAGCCTGTGGGGGCAGAATTTGTCAAATTAATAAGTAATAGTTCTTAAGGATAACCTCAAATATACTAATTTTATTTTCTCTACTTACATATTATAGTGAATTACTGGATCATATGGTAGCTCTATTTTTAAATTTCCTTTTAGACCTTCATAATTTTTTAATGGTGAGTATACCAAATTGCATTTTAATCAATGGTATACAGGAACTCAGCTTTCTTTACATCCTCGTAAGCACTATTCTCTTTTTTACCTTATTTTTAAGATGAATTTACTCTGTGTATTTTGCATACATATATGCATGTGTACCATGTATGTGCCTGGTGCTCACAGAGGTCAGAATAGGGCATCGAATCCCCTATAGTTGGAGTTACAGATGGTTATGAGCCACCATGTGTGTGCTGAGAATCAAATCCTAGGTCTTCTGCAAGAATAAGTGCCATATATAAGCTCTGAAATCCTTTCCAAGTATAAAATTCAGACATTAACTAAATAAAAAAAAATCAGAAGTGAATGAAGTCATATCTCAGTATCAATGGAAGCCTGAATCCAGGACACTACAAAATATACAAATCCTAAAGTCTGCAGTTGCTTAATTGTTTATACTGGATTTTATTCCATTGGCAGATAATTCAGACATTCTCTCCTGCACATTTTCTTTTAAAAATACTTTGATATTTCCAAATATACCTGCCCAATGTGATCATCTGATGTCAATGCTGATTCTCAGTCTGTTTCCCAGTGACTCTTTCATGGTTCTCAGTAGTACAAAATAAACAACGCAAAATTAAAGATTTTATTATCCTTTATATATCTAAGAAGGCAGCACTGCTGTAAAAATGGATGAATTTGTCAATAAATAGGACAGATGCACCCATAAAATATACAATACCAAGAACTATAATACGAAGTACAACATAATATAGTAATATATCCTATATATAATATAGGTTAAAACTAATACAACCTATTTCATATAATGCCATTAAAACCTATAATATGACTAATATAGCCTATTTCATATAATGCAATTAAAACTTCAGAGAGACTAAGGAAAGAGTAAAAGTGAAACAACCAATAATTCTTTCATAACACCTGACAAGAATGATTTATTAAAGGATGCTAAAGAGTAAAGATCCACAAAATGATAAATGTGCTTTCCACTTCTCAATAAATCACAGCATACTGTATTTAAACTATGGGTGCTCTCATCATGCTATCTTCCTCAAAAGACACTCCTCCTCCCAGATCAGTTTGGGAAAAACATCTATGGGCCAGAGGGCAGTTTGAGTTAACATCAATGTTCCTTTGACCCCAGTGACTCCAAAGACTATTGAAAAAAGTTTTCTCTCCTCTGTGAAGAGAGTATATGGTGATTGAACACAGCTGGCTGCAAAGTCCAAGCCTAAAGCCAAGGGGAGAGAAAAACTAATTTTCAAGACTCACTATTCTCAAACAAGATACTATACACAATCAAAGTGATCTTTTCAAATTATGTCACCTTAGATTATCTTGCCTCTTCTTCTCTGTTCTCAGTGATCAGATTTGCAAAAGAAAATGCTATAACGTTAGAGGCAAGATCTCAATAAACTGAATAATATCCAGAAAAGAACCTAACACAAAGCTCCTAAAGTTAAGAGAGAGTTGGTAACTTTCAAAAGATAGAAATAGAATGTCTTTGCCTGGAATCCAGAGGATAAGGGAAGGTGTGATTTAAAAAAAAAAAAAATGAATCCACAGAAAAAGTCAGTGAGGGCATTGTGCCAGGGATAGCAAGCCATTATAAGTATGGATTCTGTTATAAATGAAATTCATAGGATAAATGAGTCTATAGATGTAATGTAGACAAAGTCTATAGACCACAGGTAATAAAACTATGCTGCAATTAAGATTTTCACTATAATTCTATTCTATAGTAGAACTGAGAGATTTTTTGCAAAAAAAAAAAAAAAGAAGAAGTGAGATAATGGATATATTAATGTGTTCTACTATATTAACATAATGCTCTGTATCTTAAATGTAAAATTAATTCTAAAATATTATATATACATGGAATGAAGAGATCACTCAGCCATTAAGACCACATATCAGTATTCCAGAGGCCACAAATTTAATTGCAGCACCAACATCATATTATTCTGACAAACACTTATATCACCAGCTCCAAGGGATCTTATACCTTCTGACCTCAGTGAACACACCTGCACTCATGTACACACACACATTAAACTTCTAAAAGTATATGCACATATCCAGAATATTTTTAACCAGCAACTATTGAGAATAATAAAAAAAAATGACAAGGTTATGGCCCAACCAGTATTCTCAGAAATTGCTTACAAAAGTATGGATGGAAACATTTGGGAAACTATTTTTGCATTGTCTGCTGAAACCAAACATGTGTATTCCCCATGGCCCAACAATTCACTCACAGTTATATTCCCAACAGAGACACATGCATATAGACAGTATCAATGAGAAATGTTAAATAGTCTTAAAGCTTCGAAACGGAAATTATTCCATTTCCCATAGTGTAGTAAGTAAAGGGCAGTGTATTCATTCAATGACACTACACAGCAATGAATATTAAAAAGCAAAAACCACAATGAAAATACCAATAAACAAGCATTAAGCAAAAACAAAACATAACACCATTGAATGAATCTACTTAGACATTAATCAATTAATTAATTAATTAATTAATTAGAACAGGCAAAACTAGTTCATGTCTTTAAGAAACAGCTGGCATGTGGCATGGCTAGTGATCAGAAAATCGGCATGAGGGGCAGAGCCACAATAAACACACTGAGATTGCAGCTGATGTTAGATTTGGAAGCAATAGGAACTCCACACTGACCAGTGTAATAGATACAAGAAATGCAGGTGCAAAGACTCCTACTAAAGAGCTCACCATCTGTTAACGATCTGCCTTCTAATTTTCTCATGCCATAAGTGGTTACTCATGACAATGAGAAACCAGCAACTTCTAAGGAAGACAGTCCTTTTGTTAAGACAAACAAACCAAAGAAATCTGGCATTTTGCTGGTAAGATGGCTTGGTGGACAAAGGAACTTAGGAGCAAACCTGGTGACCCAAGTTCAATCCGCATAACCCACACGATGGAAGGAGGGAGCCAGTTACCATGAGTTGTCCTCTAACCTACCTATGTGTGGCATCCTGTGCCTACATATACACATTATAAACAAACAAACAAACAAACAAACAAACAAATAAATGTAAATAAATAAATAAACAAACAAACAAATGTAATTTTTATAAATCTAATGTCATGCGTGCAATTTCCTTTGGTTAAAACGTGGCTTACTTTGCTAGTTCTTTACTCTGAAGCAATATGTACAATAAATTTGAATATCTAGTTAAAGCACTTCAAGCAATTGCAGTCAATTAACATAGTGCCCTCTTAAGTCTTACTCTTGATTAAACACCTCCCAACTCTTAATTGACATTTCATAGAAAGTGCCAGAACCTGCCCCATCATACTTCTAATATTCTCATGTGCAAACATCACTGGTGAGGAAGAATGGTGTGGTTTGATGCAAATATTCAAAATGTGTGATCTTAATCAAGTACCTCAGAGATGAGTTTCCTTGGTGATAGTCAAGAGATGATGAAGGCAATCTGAGTATGCTTTTGAAGAAGGTTCCAGATCTCACTCCAGCTTGATGTTCTCATTTTAATATCCTGTTGTGCTTTTCAGACTCACTGTTAATTTCCTCCCATTCACAAGCCTTCCTTCATTCCCTACTTCTACTGTGTTTTCTACTTTGAAACATAGCAAACCTTTCTCAAAACCGTTAGCTAAATTTCTCCTGTGTAGTCAGTTCATTCCCTCATTGCATGGGTATCTCTGTTGTCTTGTGCAGCGTCTGTGTACTTTGATAGGAGAAATAATAATGATGAATACAGACCTGTAAATACTTGTTCCTACTTACTCTGGGTATTCTATCATGGACCAAACAAAGCATCAGTGGTAGCCAATTATCCTGATGCCTTTAAGTTGGATGTTTATAATAGCATAAATGTCTATACAGCCAGGAAGTTCATCTTAGTGGCTAAATGAATTTCTGTCTTTCATGCTTTTTTTTGAACATCCAAGACCATTTACATTGATGACCTTATTTTTCATCTTCTCTAAAGAGCAAAATTATTGTATGATTATTTTGCAGACTTCACATAGCAATTTCAACTTTTTTGTTCCTAAAACCGAGGTCTGATTTATTCTTTACAACATAAAAGTGAACCAAGATAACCATGTAAGTGGATCTGCTATCAACAGTCAATATATTCTTTTTTCTTATTGTTTGAAATTAGGAAGTAATAAAATCTGGTATAATTGGAGCAATGCACAGTCTTCAAATAGTCATTGATAATGACTACATAATACTTTTATAATGATGACTCTGGCTAGGCCAGGAAACGCAGAGCTATGGAGGAAATGGCAAAGCTGAGATAAGAGGTCAACTCTCCCATCCATGACATACAGAGCCAAGGGCAAATCCCTTGACTTTCTATATTAACTTCTTCTTCTGTGATATGAGAACAGTAGTACCATTTCCTGCTATGTCAGTACAGTAGTTATATTGGAAGCTAGTTTATGGTAAGTGCTAGAAGGAGTTGCTAATTTGTTTTAAGTAGATAAAATCTTGAAACATGTGAAAGTGGGCAAGAAGACTAAAGCTTTTACTTTAATGGATGTTTTTAATTCACTGAAAACTTTCTGATTATGAGGTGATAATGGTAAGAGGTATTGCTGGATAAAACTGAAGGTTTAGCTTTATAACTAAGGACATCAACATCATATTTTCATGAACTCTCTCTTGAAATCTGAGTTATTGAAATGTCATCAAATGAAAGGAATGGGAAAGAAAAACACAAATATTCCCGGTATTATTCTGCAAATCAAATCATATAACAGATGGTATGACCTGGAGAGGATACTTCCAAGAGAATAACATAAAACTCAGTCATCCACAAATTTAATGTGTAAGGACTTACTTTGTCTTTTATTATTTCAGTTTATCTAAAGTGAGCTTGAAGCTGTAAATGCAAATGTAATGAACTATAAATATCGTCTGTCTGTACCTCTATACTGCAGTTAGAATGAAGATCATGATGTGTAAGGACTGGCTTGCTATAAGATTAAAGGTACCACACAGTGGTGCTTTCCTTTTATGCTAAACCAAAATGGTATGTTAATTAGTAAGCTAATAAATTTAATCCTTAAAAACAAACGGATTGTTGACCATAGAAGATGTTGAAATGGTAATGAACCTACTTCCTGGGGATGTTAAGAAGCTAAAGTAATATTCACATCTCTGATATTCCAGCAGCTCTCAGGGAGAAAATCATGGTCCATTACACTAACTGAATTCTAAATCTATAACAAAGTACCCTCTCCAGTCATGACTCATTGTTCAGAAGAGATCCTTCTTAATACAGACTTACTCTGTTCATGTCCTAAGTAAGTCTAAACGTGTGTCGAAGTCGTCTTTGCCATGACCTTGTGACCATTCACCTCTACTGAAGAATCATCTGAGTCTCTTAGAGGGTGATTGAGATATGGCTCCTGAAAGGCAGAGGGCAGAGGTAGTGGTTCCATGGTTATTGTAGATCCAGGAACTGGTATTCCACCGAGCACTGAACAACTATTTGCTATCGTTTTGTCATAGAAGAGTGGAACTCATCTCCTGTCTTCTCAGGAGCATGTTCTGTGTGCTTCCAGTCAGTTTCTCTACATGGAGAGATAAGGTGGAAGGAAAGAAGAGTGAAGGAGAGGTGCATGAAGTAATGTCTCCAATGCTCACAGTAAAGGGGAAGACTTTTATTATGCAACACTGAGGGGAAAGTGGTAATGAAAGGGGAAGAGAAGGAGGCTTAGTCTGTTGTCACTTGAACAACCTTCCTCCTTCTTCCATTGGTCTGTTACTTAAGACATCATTACTAAACCACTTCATAAGGCATGGCAGGAATGTCTATACAATACCATCTCAGCCCTGCACATGCTAAGGAGTATTCTAATTCGGGGTAAAGTCTATTCCTGAGCATTTACATAGCATCTGGTATTTGAAAAGTAAAAGGTAAATAAATGTCACTTGCTACTATTAAAGTGGCAATTTTAGTGGCAACTATTAAACACGATCTTACTCTGAAACGGATTAATGTAAAGAATTCAATATCACCATTTTTAAATATCCAATGTAATAATCGTGTATTCAAAGACCAATATGCTAGCTAGACTTATGTCAACTTGATACAACTAGAGTTTTATAAAAAGAGGGGACCTCATTTGATCCAGCTACAAGGCATTTTCAAATTAGTGATTGGTGGGGGAGGGTCCAGCCCACTGTCCATGATCATGCCATTCTTGGTCTGGTGGTCCCGGATCCTATAAAGAACCAGGTTGAGTAAGCCATAATGAGCAAGCCGGCAAGCAGCATCCCTCCACAGCGTCTGGATCAGTTCGTGCCTCTAGGTTCCTGCCCTGACTGAGTTCCAGTTCACCTTCCTTTGGATGATGAACAGTGGTGTGGAAGTGTAAGGCAGATAAACCCTTTCATCCCCAAGTTGCTTTGGATCATGGTGCCTCATCATATCAATAGTAACATTAACTAAGACAACCAAAAAATGTTAAATCTAATTGAAATGGGGCTACTGAGAAGTAGGTCTGTCCCAAAAAAACTCTACAAGGTTTTTTTTTTTTTTTTTTTTTTTTTTTTGGAATTTAAATGCAATCTTTTACAATTCAATCCAGTGATCTACCATGAGGGGACAGTCTGCCTTTATGTGACTTCTGGGAATAATCTAAGGACATTGATTGCTGCCAAAATATCTAACTTGAATCTCATAAGGCTTTAGAACAATTTTCCAGGTTTTTGGAAATAGATGACATAGACAAAAACAGTGAACCATGCATGAAGTAAGGAAAGAGTAGTATACGTATACAGAGTGTGGGACAGTCTTCACCACGGCTATCCTATGCTCCTTAATACCCAGTCAAAGGGAAAGCAGTCTGAGAGGATACCAGATTAGAGTCTAAAGAGTTGCAGCTCTGAAGAAACGAGACCAATACAGTACAGGAACCTAGGCTGTATCCTGCTTTGAAAATGTGTTTTAAAGACATTATGAGAACTCAAGATAATTATATATTAATAAGTAACATAATTATTAATTTTAGTAGCATATTAATATGGTATTTAGGCAAAATTTTGTTCTTGAGGAATTTGTGCTAGAATACCTAGCTGTAAATGTGATGATTTCTATAACTTTATTTAAATGATTTGGCAAAAATATTCTAGAGTATATTAAATTCTAATATGTATAAATCAAACAATAAATTCATTGTATTTCTATATAAAAATATAGTATATGTAAAATATTACATATTTTATGTATTATTAGCATATTATTTTACAAATTGTTAGCTTTGTTGAACCTTGGCTAATAATTTTTAAAATATTTTTACAATAAACATGTTATTGTACAATTTTTATTTTTCTAATATTTGAAATTTTGCATAATTATAAAGATGTTTTCAAGGCCTCTGTTTTACTTGCATGTATGTCTGAATACCAGTGTGTACTGATGCTGGAATAAGCAAGAAAAGGGTATCAGAGTCCCTGGCATGGGAGTTACAGAGAGTAGTAAGCTGCCATGTGGCTTATATGGAATTGGACCCATGCTTCTAGAAAAGCTGAAAGGCTCTTAACTGTTGCGTCACCACTTCAGCCCTGAATAAGCTTGTTTTTCTAATTAAGATAAACCTAGCCTCATGAGATTAAACAGCAGCTACTAGACAGGAACAATATAGGGGTTGAGCACCTACTGCTATCTATCAATTGTTTCTCTCTCCTCTCTCTCTCTCTCTCTCTCTCTCTCTCTCTCATAATCTATGTCTCTCTCTGTCCATGTCTGTGTGTGTGTGTGTGTGTGTGTGTCTGTCTGTCTGTCTGTCTGTCTCTCATTCTTGCTCTTCCTCTCCCTCAAAGAAGACAGAAGACACCCACCTCTGTCTGGCCTTATCTCCATATGATTTAGATATACACAGACACACACACAATGACTGACTACGTTGACTACAAGACACTTTTCCCAGATTACAGGGTCAGGATATGTCTTCTATGCCATCCTCTTTGACATTTGATTGCTGAGAAACAGAGAAAGAGAGTCACATAAGACTTTTAGCAAACTCACACTCTTTGCAATGCCTAAAACAACTAGCAATTGGAGGGGTCAAATATTAGATCATCCAGGAAATGTATGACTTTGTTAACAGGTCCATCCTGTAATATATTCTCTACAATTGCACTCAAGCATATACAGGATGCCCAGTAGCTAAAAGATAAAATTTGGATATAACTCTTAAAATGAATATATTTTCCACAAGGAACATAAAGAATTTTTTCTTTTGCTTTCTCTATTTAACTTTGGTCTAGAAGAAGCCCAAGTCATGAGCCAACCTTAATCTTGAACCTTATAACAAACCTGAGGCTGGAGAGGTGGCTCAGCAAGCAAGGGCACCTACACTGAGACTCTAACTGCAGCCTGAGTATCTAACAGCCTTCATCTGATCCTGGAATCTACATTGTGGACAGAGAGAACCAGCTCCAGCAAGTTACCTTGGTGTCTCTAAACATGAGATGTGGCACACATGGCTACTTATAAACACACACACACACAAATACACACACATACAAACACATACACACACATACACACACACACACAAATACACACACACACACAGGAGAACTAATAAGTATAGTATTTCTAAAGCCTTTAAAATTTGATTCTGCATTTGTTTAAGTCTAAATTCCTCTGTACCTTTGAGATGTTTTACATGTCTGTAAAGCCTGCCATCTGAGGTTCCTGCAAATTTTACTCTAGATATAGGAAAGAGTTAACATGTTACTACCAAGACTTCTAACAATACTGTCTGATTTCACAGAGAAAAAGTCTGCATTATAAAGATTAAAATAATCAAACATTTGGGTAATGTAATCTGCTACCTATTGAAAAAAGACATATGTACTTTAAGCCAGAGATCCAGGGTCTACAAGCTCATCATTTAGAAGCAAAGAGACCAGAGTCTGGGAACAACCTATACCGAAAAGTAGGGGGCTGACTGAATTACATTGTTATTTTAAAAATAAAGTAGCTCCTTTTAAAGATTTTTCTATTTTATGTGTACGCATGCTTTGATGCATGTATGTATATATGTATGCATTAGGTATGTGTGTGTGTGTGTGTGTGTGTGTGTGTGTGTGTGTGTGTGTGTGTGTGTATGTATGTACCACAGGTGTGTCTGATGCCTACAGAGCCACTAACATTCTGTGGTGCTCCTGACTTGTCCTCAGTTTAAACCTATAGACCATATCTACCACTGATAAGGTGGGAAATAACTTTGAGAATGGGAACAGGAACATTAAAATTCTCAATGAATGTTATAGCAAAGCATCCTGTCACTGGGTTCAGCCTCTGCCCTCAAGTAGCTCATGGTAAGATGGGCAACATGACAAACTTAAAATTCTCAAGCAAAGCAGCTAATGGTATTATTTCTAGATGACCATGGCTATTTCTAGTTCCCTGAATATGGCATGGCCTGCAACAGCTTGAAGATCAACCAAGGACTGGTGACAAGTAAGCCACTTAGACTACAGATATCACAGCAAGGGCTAGTGACAAGTAAGCCACTTAGACTATAGATATCACAGAGAATACATTTGAGAAAGGGTGGGGGTGATGTTTCTCTTTAGACAGGGAAGCAAGCTCATGATATGTTAAAGGGGAGAAATGAGCTTTCAAAATCTATATTCAATAAAGGATTATATAAAGTGACATGAACTTTGGATTTGAACAAAAGGTTGGGATCTCTAGGACTGGAATGAGCATGTATTAAGGTCAAAAAAGCAATCAGGGAAGAATCTGCCAAACACGTACATTATGTGTGAGAATAGCTCGCACTCGTGTGCACACACACATTCAGAATCTAATACCTTTCCCATTTGGGCTATCAATATCTTCAAAGCAAACTATTAATTACTCCTTGATGCCTAAAATTAAATAAGCTGATCATTTGAATTCCCTTTTCTCTTCCACTATGGCTCAAATCCTTTCTTTTAGCTTGAATATTACACAAAACGATAACTTGATGCTCCAAACCACAGAAACTCAGAATGCATCCTTATGTGGGACTAGGATCACCACAGTTGTAATTTGTTAAGGTTCATCCTGGAGAAGGCTGGGACCTAATCCTATATGCCTGAAATCTTAAGTGAAAAGAAAGAGACACAATGGGAAGAGGTGCCATGTGGTGGCAAGGGCATATTTGGAGCTGAGCAGCTGTTACAAACCAGAGAATGCTAGAGACTACCTGAGAGAAAATGCTAGAAAATTCCCCAGGAGTGGTGAAAAGGCAACGAAGAGTGGCAGGAGCCTTGGATTCCTAATTCCAGCCTCCAGAATTCTTCATAAGTTTCACTCCCTTCAAGCCATTGAGGGTGTTACCTGGTTCAGCAGTCCTAGGAAACCAGCCCACCGTGCATCTTTTGAAGGATACAATCCTTTGCCAGGCCAGCTGTGGTGGATTCTAATACACTTCAAATGCTTAGCTGTCTCCAAATGCAAACTAGATGTAAAGTCTTTATTTTACAAATGACAGATTTTAATAAGCTTTATTCTATTACAAAAATGTATGATTCACCACTCAAAGGTTATTGAGTACTAGATTCAATGTTTATGTTAGTTACCTCTTTCTTTGGAGCTCCCACAGTAAAGTGCCTTAAGCTACTTCAGTTTCTCAAAACCCTAGAGTTTAGAAATCTGGCATCAACCTTGGGTTGATTTCTTCTGAAATCTCTCTCTCTCTCTCTCTCTCTCTCTCTCTCTCTCTCTCTCTCTCTCTCTCTCTCTCTCTGACCCCTGCCTTCTTCTTGTATTCTCCCAATATCTTCTCCATCTTGTTGACTTCTAAAGTTCCCCTTCTTGTAATAACAGTGATGTTAAAGAACAGCTTAGTGAATCCACTCTAACCTACTTACCTCCTTTAAAAGCTAACTTCCAAACACAGGCACACTCTGAAGAGCTGAGGAGAAAAGCATTCCACATTTCAAACACAAAGATGTCATCGTGTATTGCATGTCAGCTAGCTTGAAACTTCAAATGATATAGCACCAGTATCACCAAAGGGATGCATCGTAGCACACTGGGAGACATACTGGCAGTAGAACATGTGAGAAGCAAGCAACAGAGATCACTTGTAAAAATGTAATCCAGACAGTAGTGGCAAATGCCTTTAATCCCAGCATTCGGGAAGCAAAGGCAATGGCGGGTAAATCTTTATGAGTTTGAGGCAAGCCTAGTTTACAGAGTGAGCTCCAGAAAATCCTGGGATACACAAAGAACCCCTATTTTGAAAGGAGAAGAGAGAGAGAGAGAGAGAGAAAGAGAGAGAGAGAGAGAGAGAGAGAGAGAGAGAGAGAGAGAGAGAGAGAGAGAGAGAGAGAGAGAGACTAGATAGGGCCATAACAACTTCCTTTTCTGGAAAGTAATCCACTCCTCTGAGACCTAGCTCACTCCTCTATGGTACTCTCATTGATTCTTTCTCAAAGGTGGTCTGACTCAGCCACAACCCAGTGAGACCGACCACCTCTTAACAGTTCTATAATGGCATTATATTATGGACCAACCTTATAGTACAGGAAACTTTGGAGAATGAAGACTGTTCCAGACTTTGAAGTCATCCATAAGTAGTATTTTTTTATTTTAAGATTTTTACCATAATCTTGATCTAAAGCTATGTTCTTTCTTATTCTTTGAAAATGTAATACTTGTATACAATATATTTCAATTATAGCTATTTCCCTTCTTTTCCAACTTCCTCTAGACCCTACTCAACACATGTCTCCTAAATTCATGTGTTACTGAGTACATCCAGTGGTGCCTATATGCACATAGGTACGGACAACATACCAAAGACCAGATCTACAAAGAAAACTGACACTCCTTCCCATAGCCGTCAGGATCCCCTTCCCCATCCATACTTAACCACACACTGAGTTCAAGAGTGCCATAAGTGTGTTACACCCAGAAGACAGCATTTCACAGAACTCCAACTCCCATCCTCTGTCTCTTACACTGTTTCCATCACCTTCTTCCAAGGTGTTCACTGAGCTGAGGGGAAGGAGGACGTTGATAAAGAGATCAGTTTTGAGTTTCTACACTAGCCACCGTCAACTCTCAAAAAAAATTTCTGACCAAGGTTGAGGATAGCACAGACCTATGAGTATAAATATGAATACTTAAAGGTAATTTGAATGGCCATTTAGTAAAACAACAGTATGTTCCTCCCCAGGGCCTCTGACTTCCCCACCCATGAACTTTTGACTAAGTTCATAGTACCAGGTGTAAATTTCCTCCAGTGAAGCAGATCTCAAATCTGTTGAGAAAGTGGTAGATTACTGTCATAATAATTATGCCATTATTTTACCAGTGGCTATACCTTAAGGTAGTATTGAAGTGTGCAGGGCCCAGCACTAGGTAAGACAACTGATGTTTATTCCACCCACCCCCTAGCATATACTTCTGTGTGAGCAAGTCTGAAGGGAGATTCCAGACTGATTTCTCTTTGTCCTGTAAGCAGAGTGTGTTAGTGACTTCAACAATAATGTCTTACCATTCACTGTGGAGGATAACCAAAACCATTGGCAGTAACGTGTGTACTCTTGGGGCTCTCAGAGACAACATTCATCAGTAATTCATGGGGAGATATATCATTCCTGGCATTGAATTTTTCATTTCATAACTATGGGAAGACTATACTCTTAAACAGCACAATGTCAATATAGTCGATTCTACAGTAAGTCAAGTTAATGTATATGTGTAATAAGGATTTTACTAAAAGCATTGCCAAAAGTACAGTGCATTTCCTGTCTAACAGCCTTTGTAAACATTCTTTGAATCCTGCTCAACAAAGGCCTTTTCAACTTCTATAATTCCATTCTTCATCTTTTCTGAAATGATTAAATATTCCAATGAATGTATTCCAAGAATATTTAAAATTATCTTTTTCTTACTGTTCCATATAAATCATGTGTCTTGCAAAAATGAGCTCCTAGTTATAAAATTTACTTCCATCTCTTCTATGTCTTGTCAATCTTTCTCTGCTGGTGAAAGTTCAGATGACCACAGGAAGGAGCCAGCCTTAGTGGGATCAAGGGTGTGTAAGAAGTCACATGACATGAGATTACAAGGAGTGCCTCATGTGTGTGTATGTGTGTGTGTGTGTGTGTGTGTGTGTGTGTGTATCACTAAAACCAGGGTCGAAGCCCAGGAGACTTGGTATATCAGTTACCATAGAAACATGAATGTACCCTGTGTCATCATATTGTTTTTATGCTTCATGTGTTTCCATACTTACTTCTATATCATTATAGTCTCCTATTTGCTTAAACTTTCAAAGACTCTGGCTGTAGTATATGTAATGAAGAAAGATTAAATAGAGGTTTCTCTTTAGCCAAACTTCTAATAACTCTAGAGAACCATTTGATGGTAGTAGGAATGGTTAGAAGGAAAGAACGCCAAGACGCAAACAGAAAGACAAAGAAGCAGCTGCTTGCCTCGGCCCCTCTTCCTTGCAGCCTCTCAGGAGCAAATTCCTGAGAGGATCTGGATTTTTGTCTGAGTAAAGCTGTTCCTCTTTTACAGCTGATGCTGTATGATTCAGCAGTGACACATTTGATAAGAATTGACAAAAAACAGCAAAATCTCTATAGAGTCAAAAATTCAATTATTGAGGAAATTACAAGGGAAATGCATGCAAACTGACCACTGTGAATTCTTACCAATACTGCAGACATCTGGTTGAGTGTTTGTCTGAAACATCTGGGTTTCCTTTCTTCATTCAAAGATGGTAGAACAATGTCTTTCTCAAACAACATTCCATGAGATGCAATCACCCCGGGTATCATGCTCTGGGTTATATATAATACTGTTCATATGTCATGATGATCCAAGGTTACTCTTCATACAGGTAAGGGAAGTTGGCAGACAAGGAACTTGGGATTCTCCTCACCCCATTTCTTGAAAACTCTGCAGTCCTTTCTTAGGGGAAGTTGAATTCAGTCTTTCTGTTTCTATTCCGTTGGTCTTAAAGCCTTTGTAGTATATGCTATGACAGTCACATGATTCTGATGTTCAAACAATTCCACTTTTAATGATTCAACTTAGAACCGCCCCCCCCCATTGTCTGAAAGCATAATACTAATTGTTGTCCTTTTTACTTTGAGTATTTAACAAATTATATAACACATTCAGCACTTCTTATAAATAAGAATTTAAACTAGATGATCTTGCCCAACTATGGGTAAATGTTCTAGACACATTTCATGTTTTAAAAAAACTTCACTTTTATTATTGCTGCTGTTACTTTGGGGACAGAGTCCCAGGTAGCTCAGTTTGACTTGCTGTGTAGCTGAGAATGGCCTTGAACTTCTGATTGATCCCGTGTTTGCATTTGTAAGTGCTAGGATTACAGGCATGAGTCCCCATTCCCTGTTAGAGTACTGTGACTTGAAAATCCAGGGTCTCATGCATGCTAGACATGTTCTCTACTAAATGAGCTACATGTCTAACCACAAATGCAGTTCTACTGTATGATATTTTCAACTTACCATGGGTTTGTTGGGGTATGACCCCAATCATAAATGTAGGCATAGCTACAGTTTTCCCAACTGGGGCAGGTCTTTGTCTTCCTTTTATAGCATTTCATATCACAAAATTAAAATTTCCTATTACATCGAGCACAGAACACCTGTACAAACTGAAGTACATTGTTGGGATTAATTTTATGCATAGAAAGAAAGTGCTGAGATGCAAAGAAGAATAGGAAGTTAATGAGAAAATTGGGTCAAGATTCTCATTAAGCGATTGTAGAATCTTATTAAATTCTTCAACCTCCGACTGTCTGATTAGAAAGAGAGGAATCACAAACTGCAGCTTGGAAAGCTGCCCAGTGCTACTCCCCTTGTGGCTGGAAGAGCATCCCTAGACACAGTTAAAAGAATGTCAAAAGCTACAGAGAAGATCACAGGGATGCTGGAGGCAAAAATCACTTCGGGTGGAATCCTTACTCCAGCATCAATTACCCCTGTGACTTTGGACAATTGGTTCAACTTCCTCCCATTTACTATGGAAGACAACACTACCCACCTGTTGGCCTGTTGTAAATCCTGGGATAGGTATTGTGTTGCAAGCAGTGAGAGCTAATAATGTGTACCATGGAAGCTTTTCCTACTTCTCCAACAGTGCTATGGAAGCTCACTGCTCACCACCTAAATGGACCAATGGAGAGGATGGATGAAGACAGAATCAACAACTTCACCAAAGAGCTTTACCCTGGCCTTCTGATGCCTAGGGTGATGCTAGGAGTCCCTTATCAGCCTCCTGTTGGAGCTTGTGGTTAAGCCTCACATGGCAGCAGAGAGCCTGGCTGAGGTACCTACATAACCATCCTGGATAACTAATCACCGCTCCTCTCTTCCCCAGGAGAGCCAGTGCCTCAACTGTCTGAGCATAGGAGGACAATCAAGCTCCATCATTAACTACATAAACAGATGTGGCCTACTGCCAAAGGTAGTAAGGGGGAAATTATGGTTCTGACCCAGTTCTAAAAAAAAAGAACCAGAATCAAGTTTAAAAAAAAAAGGCAATCAAAGAAAAACAACCTTCTACTTCCTGTTTTAAAAAGATATACGAAATAGATTCTAATTTTTAAAACCCCCCAGAAGAGCATGACGACATTTAAACCTCATGGAAGAAAAAGAAACAAAGAGCAAATGACAGAAATTACTGCTCAGCTCTTGCTCTCCCATAAATCTCACCTACTCTGGAATGTTTGGGACAACTCCTCCCTTGTTGAAAACTGCTGCCTTCCCGGAAATCCCATCACTCTGGGATTGTGACAAAAACTAGATTCATTATACAAACATAAACCACATAGCATCTCATTCCATTATTAATGATGTGTTATTTTATGAAATGTATTTTAGGGGTCTCTTTCATGTTTGGCTAAATGTTATTTTTTGATGTATTCTCTCTTCCAGATTGTCTATTAAAATGTGTTTACAGAACTACAGAAATTAGTTGTCTTCATCAATCAAATTGCAAGCTTAGCTTATAAATCATTTAGATATGCACCTTTTTGTTTCCCTATTCAGAAAATGATGTGGAACTCTCATTTAATGGAACCGTCTGTCTCTCCTTAAAGCAACTTCAATCTATTTGTTTATCTTATGGCTTCAGACGTCCACCCACGTGGCTTTGCTTTTTCTCTTGGCAAAGTGAATAACAGCACAGGGTTAACAAGGAGGACAACATCTGTGTAGACCCTAAAGAGAAGCAAAATATTTCCCATCTTTGTGTACATTTCTTGAAGGCAAGAGTAATTTTTTCTTCGTTTCCATAGATACAGTAAGTGTGATTATTAATCAGAATGATAGGCCATGAATTGCAAAACCAGTTACATATCTTCATTTAATATTTCAAACATTTTCTTGTTTATAAGTGGGTCCCATCTTTGTTGAACTGAGCATGATTTTAATGATCATTTCAGTTCAGATGCATTTCAGATGTGTGGGGGGTTGGGGGTGAGCATTCTTATTACACTTGACAAACATGACCACACAGACAAACTATGATTAAAGATGTTCTAGAGATAGCTGGAATACTGTGTCCCTGTTTCTGAAAGTAAAGACCAAGAAGGCTGAATTTTTTATTATTTTTTATTTTTTACTAGGTACTTTCTTCATTCACATCTCCAGTGCTATCCCAAAAGTCCCCCACACCCTCCCCTCTACTGCCCCCCCACCCACTCCCACTTCCCAACCCTGGCGTTCCCCTGCACTGAGGCATATAAAGTCTGCAGGACCAATGGGCCTCTCTTTCCACAGATGGCCAACCAGGCCATCATCTGATACGTGATGTTAGAGACATGAGCTCCAGAGGGCACTGGTTAGTTCATATTGTTGTTCCACCCACAGGGTTGCAGATCCCCTCAGCTCCTTGGGTACTTTCTCTAGCTCCTCCATTGGGGAGCTGACTGTGAGCATCCACTTCTGTGTTTACCAGGCCCCATAGTCTCACAAGAGACAGTGAATTTTTATTATAATCACTTTAGTTATGTCTTTTACAGGCTCCATCCACAAATTTGAGGGTAGTTGTTTCAGTTTTCCTGCCCCATAGACAACCTATCATGTTTGGATAGAAAGTTATTTTTTTTAACTTCAGATTTATGAGGGAGTGGGGGGGGGACCTTCAAACCTTCAAAACTAATGACAAATACTTCGCTGACAACAGGAAGGATCTAAGCGGGCAGAGGACAAACACTAGGTCAGGAGAGGTGCACAAATCTGCCAGACAGCTTCTCAAGATAAAGCTGTGAACTAGTCTCCTACCACAGCTCTTGTCACTGCCTGCAAAGATTGCCTCCCTCTCTCCATGACTATGCTCATGAATCATATTCCTTGCTGCAAGTCTTAAGCTGTTTCTTAACTCACAGTTACCTGCCTTCATTGTCTTCTTCCTCCTGCTACTTTCCTCTCGTAGCATCTTTGTATCAACTGTTATATTCAGCATGACATTGTTTATACCATAATTTTCATACTATCCACATTTTAGAGCAGACAATTTTTGGTTATAGAATGTAATCTCCACATTGCCGAGTGTCTACATCCTACAGTGGGCCCAGACCACTTGATGCTGGCTTCACTATACACTCACAGATATTGTTAATAAAATATGACTCTAGACATTGCCAAATATCTCTGGTAGGCAAGATTAGTCAGCAAGAGTTGAAAGGCAGTGGTCTGTACTGTCATTTATGTATTAATCTTAAACCAGTCAGTAAACGTTTATTATTCATCAAGCATTGGGCACACAATAGCAAAGAACGATAAAGTTTGCACTCTCCTGTCCTATCCTAGAGTCTAATTATTACATGTAATCTGTCCACTCTAATTTAAAATATAAAATATCACCATGAACAGAAGAATAAAGCAAAACAATGCTAGAACATATTGAAAGGTCACCTGACCCAGTCTGGAGGTGGGGACTATTCATAGTCAAAGTGGTACTTATGCACACACCTAAAAGATGCTTGGTCAAGAATGAACAAGGCAAAGAGACCACATGAACAAAAGCCTATAGGTGAGAATGCACATCAGCATCACTTGACACTGAGAGCTGGGGCCAGGAGCCAGGTCACACAGTGTCTTATGCTTCACATGAAGCAGTTTGGCTTTGTGTACATAGCAATAAGCTATGGTCTTGTTGCTCCGAACAATGACCCCAGCTAAGCTTCTTTACCCTTAAGTTTGTAACTTCAGGCAAATGGCCTTCTGACTGAAGTCAGCCCTTGGGCACATCTTCCCAGGCTTTATTCCATCTGTTAGAAGAATAAGACATTTCCAGATCTAGTCATAACAGAGTAACATTATATCTATTAAAACCAAAACCATGATTTTTTTGTCACTGTGCCAGAAACTCTAAATTCCAGCAGTATTCAATGATGATGCTACCCAGTGGATCCAAAGTTTCTGTGTATTAGCAAAATAAATGACAAAAGCCATTCTTCAAGAAAAGAAAACTAATGTGCCATTCCCCAAAGGAACTAGGGACAAAATGGAAATGGGTGTCTACTTTAGGCAAAGTCAACTTACACTTTCATTTTCTACCCTTCTGCCTTATTAGATCTGCTTAATATTTTGTTAAGGACTTCTTTTTAGAAATCCATTACATAAGCACCAGACTTGGCCTCTGTTGTAATTGTAAACATTAAGTCCAATGTTGGCTTAATGTCTCACACAACTGGAGAAGAGAGCAAGACAGCTCAAGAGCAAAAAACAGCCTGAGGTGACTTTGAACAACATCGGAGTCACAGAGAAGAAGAAACTCAAATGAAAGCTCAACATATTGAGAGGTTTGGTTTTTGTTTTTTGTTTTTTACCCGAGCAGCAACTGTGTTTTAACAGAATGTGTTTTTCACAGAATCAGTTTGGAATTTGAAGGATGAAAATTTGGTAGCACTGTTCAGCTATTAAATACCCTTACTCAGAGCAAAGCTTTGGAGGATGTGTCTATTTGCAAGTAAATAAGCTTGATTCATTTCCTCCTTCTCATCTGCTCACTACAGGATGACACAAGGGAAAAGGGCTCACAAGAGAATGAAGCCAGAAATAAACGTCTCTCTTCCATCCTGTTGAGATCTGTCTTTTCATCTGGAATAGTTCAGGCTCTTCTACCTTTGACCTTGTGCACACTTCAAAACAGCCCCCTCCCGATGTCACAGGTAAACAGTTCCTGGAATTTTAAAGTCCCACAAACTCTCTCTTAACTTGTTTTATGTTTGAGAATTTAGATGAACTCCCTGTTAATGGAAAAAACTACCTTTGACATTTTATGACTTGTTTCCAATTTCTTACATGGGAATTAGACTTAAGGATCAGTATAGTGACCTTAGTATGACCCATGTGACTCTTTCTTGTATTTTATCTAAGATTTAAAATTTAAAATTTAAAAATTATCCCAGCTTTCTTAGTGATTATTTCTCAAAGTTAAATTAAGACTATAAAACACAGGAGAAGAAGACTGGCATTTAGTTGTTCATAACTATCCTGGTCCTATGGCTATGAAGAGACACAATGACCAAAGTAACTCATCTGAAAGGAACCATTCAGTTGGAGGCTTGCTTACAGTTTTGGAAGATTAGTCAATGATCAGCATGACAATAAGCAGACATGCATGGTGCTGGAGCAGTAGCTGAGAGATACCTTTACAACCTTATCCAGGGGCAGCAGAGAGATACTGGGCCTCACTTGGGCTTTTGAGGTCAAAGCCCATCCCCAGGCACATACCTACTCCAACAAGGCCACAACTCCTAATCCTTCCACTAACTGGGGACCAAGCATTCAAACATATGAGTCTATGAGGCCATTCTCCCTTCACAGTAATAATAATAGTAATACTTAAATTTGGAAAAGATCCAACAGAAATTAGGTATTAACTTTAAATAGCAATGCTTTACCACAATTGGATTTTTTTCTTTACATTTAGAAAGATTGGGCCTGATTCTAAAAGAGAAAAACAAAACAAAAGAAAAGAAAAGAAAAGAAAAGAAAAGAAAAGAAAAGAAAAATAAGGAAGGAAGAATAGAAGCAAGAACAAGAAAGAGCTAGATCTGCTTAATACTGTTGTTCTTGGACAGTACTGAGCAACTAAGTCCACTGAGTTTTAGAATCCACAAGTAGTATTACACATACAAAGGTCTCTAGTCTAAAACAACATAATCAAAAAGACAAATATAATCTAAACAAATAAAAAAAAACCAACCAACTATCCCTAATGAGGGTCTCTGTCATGAGTTAGTGGAGAATGTGAAAATGGGATTGTCCTATTATGGAAAAATAAATAAATAAATAAATAAATAAATAAATAAATAAATTTTCAAAGGGGGAGGAAGTGTCCTTACAAGCTTTATCTGGAGTCAGAAAGGGACATTTTATCCAGTTTCATTTAGAATTCTATAATCCAACAACAACAACAAAATGTTCCCTCTATCAAGGTATGTCCATGGGAGATCCAGAGAGTATATGATATGGAATATGTTTTGAGCCATAATAGAAATTGTATATTCCCATTATGTATAAGAGGCAGCAAATGCCAGTGTATCTGAGGTTGGAGCACCTATGGGGTGAGTCCTGGGTGATGTCTTCCTCCATGTGGTGTACCTCCTTACCATAGCAGCAGTTCATGCTACATATAAAAGATATGCAACTACCAACTACTGGGGATAACTCTCTGCTTTCATGCCTGTACTGCTGCTATTACATAAATCCAAGGCTCAGTCCCAAATTGAAGAAAATAATCATACATTTTGTTCAGGTGATACCATAGAAAAAGGAATGGAAGGAATGGAAGTCAGAGTGATGT
Source organism: Mus musculus (assembly GCF_000001635.26). Taxonomy (NCBI): domain Eukaryota; kingdom Metazoa; phylum Chordata; class Mammalia; order Rodentia; family Muridae; genus Mus; species Mus musculus. Next base: position 80,183,425 of record NC_000068.7, read on the forward strand.
GTGATGTAGCTGTTTCCTCCAGGTTAGGGATGGACATTGCCATCTTGAATCAGAACAACTGTAGTCACTCACCCAAATGACACCCTCACAAAAATGAGGCCAATTAACATTTCCTTTTATGAGGGCACATGAGACTCATGAGATTCATGAGGCTCCTGAGACAAGGCTGATGAGAATCATAAGAACTTCACAAGATTATCACATGACCCAACCTGGAAGGATCTAAAACCATGAACACTCACCTGACTAGGATCTCCAAAATCTATAACATAGACACACACAATCATAAAACAACCGAGTCCTATTTCTTTTAGAAATTCCAAGGAGCAGGAATATTCATTTGAGGGAATTGCAGAAATATTCTGGGAGCAGGAGTCAGCTAAATTTCTCACTAGAAGCAGATGCAGAATTTCAGTTAACATCAACACATGGAAACCAAACGGAATCCTAGATGAAAAGAGCTATTCTGAATGGCCTATCCTAGAATTTCTCCACCCTGTCACTGTTGATACTTTTGGTAGGATAATATTTATTAGTGAGGAGTCTGCACACTAAAAGGATTTGGGAGCAAAACACACTAGGAGTCAGTGTCAGCTTCTTCCTATAGTTGTGACAACCAAAACCCCATCCTCAAAAACTGACATATATTCTAGGGTAGACAGTTGGAGGTAGGGGTGGAGGAAAATCATCTCTCCTGGAAACCACTCATTTAATCTGCTTGAGTCATTGGACAGCTAATCTCTTTACAAGTCAGCGTTTCTATGCAATGCTTCTCGCCAGTCCATACATCCTGTAAACTCTCATTTTACCAAGAAATACCATTTTCTACCATCACTTATGCTATAATTAGGACACCTACTAGAGCTAATCAGAGAGCAACGTGTTGAGAGCACTGGTAACAGGTGCCTCTGGAGAGTGCACTTTTGATTAGAGTCTTTCAAATGCTAACTGCTTGTGGTGGGTGTATTCCTGATTAGGGTATTTCAAATGTTAACTAACCATACTTCTGACTTCAAGTAAAATTAACGCTTGTTCTATAATTGAGACCCAGGTTCATAGTGCCCACAGGCCTCTCACACTAGCACCTGGAAAACTTAAAGGTTAGGCTTTCTTGGAAACAGCAAAAATGCAAATATTGTAAACAGCACAAGCACCCATTAGGCAAGGTTTTAGCACTGCAAGATGGACATTTCCTTACCCAGAGACCTACCCTGCTAAATGATCTTGCTGCTGCACACACATATTTTTACATGAATAGGTTTTCAGTTCCAAAATGTGTGCCAGTGTAAAGAGTCAGCATTTGGTTAATGAAATCTGAATAGGAAGAGATGCCTGGAACAGGAGACCCTGACCAGCAGCAGTGAGCAGCAGCAGCTGGAATATGGCAGTGCCGAGAGGTGCTTGGGTTTAAGTCTTAGTTTATGTGAAGGCTTAGCAAAATGAAAACCATCCCAAGAAAAGACTGCTAGTCCTTGTCCATGGTTACGTAGTCCGGGGACTCTGCAGAGTATAAAATATAACCACATACTGGTTAGGCTAAATCAAGTGAATAAATTAAATAATTCTACCCACATAGAGTCATCTGAGATGAAAATCCTACCCTAGAACAGGATTGGTTAGCAAGGGGTTTTTATGCCTGATCCACTGATAAAAAGAAAGAAGCAAGCAGCAATGAATCAAGGAAAGAAACAAGAAAAGAAATTTCTATTTTTCAAGGCAAGATTCTGTCCCACCCTCTCTATTCCTGGTGTGGACTTAAGCCTGCTAATCCACTTAGAGAGGAACCAAAAAAACCGGAAAGCTCTAGGTGACACAGTGGCCTTACCCCTAAGAATAATTGGGAGGGTGCTCACCCAGCAAGAAACACACCTGAACCTTTAAGAGCCATAGTAGATTGTGGCCAATAGTCAAGCTTGTGTGGAATACCGCCATTAATGTCTGCTGGCTGTTTATAATACAGGAAGTGTTGGAAGAATCTATGTGTCTGGGGCACATAGCTACCAAGACTATAGCTTCCAGGAAGAATTCCTTTAAGGGTGAAAATATATGCAAGACCTACAAAGAATCCATTGAGAGAGTCTGAAAAGGGAGCCAGGGAAGGGATTTGGGTATATGGAGTAGAATTCCTCCCATCTATTCCTGATGTCTTCTTTCATTCACTAGCTCTCAGAGGCCTTGGCAGAGTAGGCTCCATGATTGGAAACCACAGGTTCCTACAAACTGCTGTAGTAGGAGATGGGACAGGAGGGGAAGTGCTTGTCCCTGTGCTCTGGCATTTCCTGCAACATTTCTATTGCTCCTCCCAAAAGAATAACTGCCCTAGGAGTTTGTCTGAGCAAGCATCCTTCTGTTCTGTGTTGTTGTTGTTGTTGTTGTTGTTGTTGTTGTTGTTGTTGTTGTTGTTGCTGCTGCTGCTGCTGCTGCTGCTGCTATTGTTTTTCCTTTTGGTTTTACATGCTGACATAGTGTTGTAAACCACTCTCCACCCCAGGAGAAAACTGTAGCACTACAGTAGTCTTTCCAGGTTTGTTCCATCCTGGCCTGTTAAGTCAAGGGTGATGTGTTAAGAAGCCCATCACAGTAATACAGTTCCCATAGCTTCATTTTTACTTTATCATCTCCCACAGGTAAGTCTCATTTGGATCTGAACTCAAAAGGACAAGAGAAAGGTTAATATTGGCCAAATATCCAACAGAATAAAACACAAGGAGCCTTGGGATGCAGAAGCAGGGACTAGAATATGATAAACAAGACAACATCTAGATATAGACATTGCTACTAGGATTAGGGCAGGTAGCTTCAGAGTTCTGGAGTTTATACAGGAGTTTATAAAGGACATTGTAGCACTTGAGAGATAGAGGAAGGAGAATCTATGTGAGTTCAAGGCCAGTCTGGTCTAGAATGAATTCCAGAACAACCAAGGCTACACAGAGAAATTGTCTCAAAAGTAAATAAATAAAAATAAAAATAAAATTAAGTGAGACTGCAGAGTCTAAGTGAGAAGCTTCTGTCCTCATACACAAGGTTAAATTCTTATATTCATTAAATTTGTCAGCAAACTAGAAGACTTTACACACACACAAACACACACACACACACACACACACGTTTCAAATAGGCTCTTGCTTGTTAACTGTATTATCAGTGCCCATGAGGCCTTATTAGAGTGGAAATATGTCCTGTTCTTCCGTTGCTGGAGAAAAATAAATTCTTAAAATACAACAATTAAGTAGGCAATTAAAAAAAAAACTTCCTAGAAATTTTGTCTTTAGAAATCCTATTTGTTTCAAAAAGCATCAAAATGATAATGGATTGGCTATTTAAAACATTTGCTTTGCCTAGAACATTCTGTCTCTAGAAATCGTATTTATTTTTTTAAAAAGGAAGATAGTGGATTGGCTATTTAAAATGTTTGCTTTGGTAAGAACATGATAATGAAAGAAAAGTGAAGGGAGGGAAAAAAAAGAAAAACAAGGGATTGACCTAGGAGACAGGTGTAATGTGCTGGAAACCACACTGAAGATGGCCCAGAGCTAGAGCTCTTCGTGACAGATGATGAGCACTCTTTCAATCCAACAGCTGGATCAACACCCAAACCCATGAATGGATGAGTCATTAGTGATTCTACCTCTTGTCTCTGAGCTGGCCTGGCTGGCACTAAGTAGAACAGAGATGAGTGCTAAGAACCTCCAGAGTTTGCAGCTGGTGTCTCTTTCTGCCTTTATGTTTTGGCATGGTAACCGCACGGTGAATCACTTTTGGATTAAAAAGCCATTTTCTCGCATTCACACTTTCACATACTTCACTTTAACTGCATAGAAGTTTGAACAATTGAGGAAAAGTTGAACAGTTTCTAAGCATCTGTTCCGTGTTTGCTTCTTCTACTTTGATCTACTCAACTGAGTCTCAGTCATGTTCAAGTATCTGTTAATAATGTCTTCTTCATTCTCTTGGAAACATTATTGGAGATTTTGACCTCAATAGTATCTAGGATTTTAGTGTAAAGAATGTTATGAGATTTTATGATATTAAATTCAGTTGTCTTTCTAAACTTCAAGGCTCCCACCTTTTTGCTTTCTCAAATAGTGTTGAACAATAAGGCAGCTGAGACATTCTGTCCTGGTGTTCTTCCCTGGTTAACAGTGCAAGCTAAACATTGCAGCCTGGTCCTCTTGGTTGCTACTCTGCTGGTCCATTTTCAGTCCACCACCTTTTTGGTGTGACAGCATGGTTTGGAAGAACCAATTTTAAGAAGTCACAGGACCTAGATTTCTGTAGCCTGTCAAGGCTTGGCATTCCTCTACCTCTGCTATGGTGTAATCTTTGTCACAGTTGCAACTGTTCTCAGATGGTCTTGATCACATTTCCAATGAACATTTGCTATTTTAGGGTTCTCCTAGTCTATGTCCTTCACATTACCCAGTATTTCTTTGTAATTTCTCCTGAGCCTACTCCTATCTCCATTTTGTTTTCCATTTTCAGAGTAAGAAATGAAACAAAATGGAAAAGCAGGCTCTCAGGTTGCTATTATCAACTGAAAATCTTCCAAGTTATGAATACTGGCAGATATGAATTATATTTCTGATTTTAAAATTCTGTTCCTCTTGAGTATAAAGACTGTATCTGCCTTGGAGAAGCATTAGGTAAACCAAATCAACACAGTCACATTCAGTACCATTTAGTAATTATGCTGTTGATGGTTGGAACTCTACGAGACAGAAAAATGGGATTCAAAGTGCACATTTTCCACTACAGACAAAGAATAATGCCTCTAAGTGTTGTTTCAAACAAAGGTTATTTTTTCCAAACGCTTTACTGTCATTACTGTTATCAGTAATCCAAAAAACTACAGTCAGGTTGACTCTGGTTTCTCTGCCACCTGCACATAGAAACCAGGATCAAGCCTAAGGAGTAGATGCTGTTTGTTTCGTTGTTTGTTTCACAGAACAAACTTTGTTTCATGAATGTGATCGGAAGAGATGAACCAGAAACATAGGAGACTGGCAGAGGTCAACCCGAAGCTCCCTCCCTCCACAGTTGCCCCAGTGAAGTTCTCAGGGGATGTAGTCTAAAGGAAAGACAAAGTAGATCCACTTAACTAACATAAGGACAGAATAATCCTTCCCGAGATGAGTCACACCCGTGGGAGGAATCTGTGTTGGGCTTGAAAACTCCTTTGGAGTCTCTGCCAAGCAGCACCTTTTACTAAGAAGATATATAATTATATAGAATGACTAATTCATTTCTGCAGATGTCATCCATGTCTGTTTGTCTGTTTGTCCCCACCCCTGGGACTGAGTTGTCTATATTATTTCACTTCTGTACCATGTCTGAATGTCAGTGTCCAGTACCAGTATTTTCAGTCCCCACTGCATGGTAAGTATTTATTAAAAAGCTATTGATGTCTGCAGACTTGAGAAGCTAAATACCAGACCACTCGAACTTCAGATAAAACATGTCTTGACAAAATCCCACAAGGAAAAAAAAAGGATACAACAAAGTCCTTTCTCCAACCGAGAAGCCATTTTCAGTTGTTACATGTTGAGAAAGGGAAAATCAGTTTTTGCCAAGGGAGTGCCAGTGGGTATCTGAACCATTCTCTAGGTAGGACCTATAACCAGGAGTGATGGAGGAGCACAAAATGAACTCCCTGGCTTTTTATTTTATGTTTGAGATTACAATGATATGATTTCCCCTTCCTTCCTTCCTTCAAACCTTCCCACATATTGCTTCCTCGTAGCTTTCAAGTTCAGGAAACTTGTGTGTGTGTGTGTGTGTGTGTGTGTGTGTGTGTGTGTGTGTGTGTGTGAGTGTGTGTGTGTGTGTGTGTGTGTGTGTGTGTGTGTGTTTGGTTTGGTTTGTGAGAATCATTTGTTGCTTTGGGGAGTTTATTCTTTTATTGATTTTTTTTTTGAGCTAGCCTCAAAAATAGAAAAACAAAACTTTATTTTTGTTTTATATTGTCTTTCCTCTTGGTTTATTTTTTTAAGAGAGACTGTGAAATTGAATGAATAAAGAGGTGAGAGAGTCTGAGAGGAGTAGAGGAGGAGAAAGAATATGATCAAAAATATACTTTATAAAAAAATAATGTTTCTAAATTGAAGATATCTTGAAAAACATAGGAGAAGCATATTTTGTGTGTGGAAGTGCCTTTTGCCTGCCCATTTTGTCACTGATTTTTAACCTACATATTAATAATTAAACTAATGAAAGTATCTTTGCATCTATAAATATAGCATAGCCACAGATTCTTTGTAATGCCTGGATGAAAATGTCTATTAAAATAATATAGGAATGCTGTCTTATCAAGATGGTTCTATTGTTCAAAGTTAATGTTAAGAGTCTATGTTTTAAAGTAGATGTATACATTCCAATAGCCTAGTTCTAAATTCATTTTTTCCCTGACATTTACACTCATGCGCATTACATCTGACCTAAATGATTTGATCCTGCCAAGGTTTCCAAATTTTGCAGAGAACACTGGAAAGCTACCACTCTCCAAAGCAAGACACAGACCACACTGGATGTGGTCTAAAAGCATGTTCTCTCATGTATTTCTCAGTAACCATGTAAGCAGTTATCGTGGCGTCGCCTTTCTAGTCTTCTCAGCAACTCCTACACAGTGACTATTGAGTAGTACTCCTTTGTGTTAGCAGCTGGCTTTTTCTTTTAATATATTTTAAGAACCATTCCAGTTGCAAACTAATGCTCTATTAAGATATTGCTCAACTTATTTTTGACTTATCTAAGACGTGGTTTTTAACATGACATGACTTTTGTTAGTCATTTATAAATAAAATATTAAGTGAACACAGAATTATTTCCAAAAATAACTTCTAAAGGATGTTGATTTATTTTACAAGATCACTTCTTATATAAAGTTAGTTCTTTAAACTGTCGCTCAAAGTAAGACATATAACTTCAAGATTTTTTAAAAAGTTGTTTTTAAGTAGGTGTGATATTTAACTTGTACAATAACTCATTGAGCAGAGACATCACCAATTAGAATGGATGCTAGTGCAGCGCACTGGATTGAGCCCAGTTCTGCCAGGTGTTAGGTGAGAGGGATAGTGAGAGTCATTTAGGGGCTTGAAGCAATGGTTATTTATCAGTGTGTCAAGAGGTCCTTTCATAACTTAAGTGTGCATAGTTACGGGGACCTATTAGCATAAAGTAAGTTTTGTGTTAGTGTACTAACATGGACGGGGGAAATCTGACAATCTGTAACAATAACAATTAAAGAAAAGGAGACCATGAATTAGAGAGGGGAAACAGGAGGGGAGGGGCATGGAAGGAGTTGGGTGAGGAAAAGAAAGGAGAAAATTCTGTAATTGTAATTTTAACTTTACAATGTCTTCTTAATCTAAACTAAATAAACAGGAAGACGAAGACAGTAAAAGTAGGATCTGTTGACAGAGACGATAACCTGCTCATCTCCTGAGTGGAGCATCTGAAGTATCTGGAGTATCTGGAGGGCCTCAGAATCAAGTTAGGTGAGGACCGAGCTCTCTGCAGTTTAAAGAACTGAACAGTGTCCATGGAAAAACCTTTTGTGCAGATTTACTAAACCATATAGTGGTTCACGCTCTGCTTCCCCAACTATAGCAGCATGACCAATGGATCTTGAGGAAAGCGAGGCAGGAATGACCTGGTGATGGAGACATCAGGCAACAAGTGAGCACTATGAAAACAGATTCTTGGGAGACAGGCTTTGGTGAGACAGCTCATTTAATGGGGGAAACAATGGCTCCTAAACCTTTGGGTGGTAAGTAGGGGTCTTCAGGGAGAGTGTACATCATTGGCTGATACCAGGGTGCTGGAGATGCTTCATTTGCATAAACAGGAATTCCAGGTGATGCTGGATATGACCTTATAATTAATTTGTCTACCAGGCTATGTGACCTCCTCTGAGAGGCAAAGATGGATGGATCTATGTGCACAGGGACGTGCAGGCCTATTGGGGGAGGGGGGCGGGCTGGGGGGGGGGGGCAATAATAATCTTACTCCTGCCATCTCCTTGGACATGCCTCAACCCCACTCTGCACCAGGCCTGCTCCCTATGGCTCCCACAGCCCATAATATAACAATATAAATGCATCTCCTGAGGCCCTTCTGAGGCCGTAAATCTTCAACTTTATTTACTATCACTAAATCCAGTGTATAGAAATGACATGAGTGATTGCTTATCTCATGCTCAATGGAAGTTGTGATCCCAAAAACTAAAATGCAGAATTAATATTATATGTCACATCAACTGTTTTTAAATACAGTAAATGTGAAAATCAGTTAAATCAAAGATAAAAAAATAAACAAATACATGCATATTTACCATCATTCTCAATCCTTTGCAAGATGTGGCCCAAGCTTGTTTTCATTACTCTCTGATTGGAGAACTTTCTACTAGCAAGGCTGGTTTTCCTCACCCTGAAGTCTGCTTGGAACTCTTTCCATGTACATAATGTCATAGACTTACTCCAAACACCAAACCAAAATCCAAGCTTTTCCAGCAATCAAGCAGGTGCCTTGGTATGGTTTGCTAGATGCTAGATGCAAAGGAAAAACGCTGTTTCTCTGGATACTGAGAAGAAGGACTGCTATTTGACAGACACCTAGACCATTGGTTCCCAACCTTCCTAACGCTGCAACCCTCTAATACAGCTCCTCATGTTGTGGTGATCCCCAATCACAGAATTAGCTTTGTTGCTACTTCATAATTGTAATTTTGCTACAGTTTTGAATCATAATGCAAATATCTGATATGCAGGATATCTGATATGCAGCCCCCACAGGTTGAGAACCACTGACCTAGACTGAAGACCCAAGGAATGAGTAGATGAGTCCAATGTCAGCTGCCTGTCAGTGCTGAAGTTCTCAGGTCTCACAGCACAGCAGAATCACCTGATGTCAGGGACAACCCAGATGAGTCAAGTCAGAATACCTGTTGGTGGAGCATTAGAAGGGTGGGTCAATGCTGAGAAACACCAGGGAACACCAAGAGCACAAATAAGTGAAGCCCAAAGCTACAACAAATACCCATTGGTTGTTTGTTTTCTTGACTGGTTTTCCATAAAACGTTTGAGGGGGAAAAAAAAGCAGACATCACAATTGCTACTAAAGTTTCTAAAATGTACTCCAGCTAGCAAAGGACTTTCTCATCACTTGGGGCCTTAACAGCTACATGTATTAGAAAGAATGAACACCTGGTATGAAAACAAGCCTTGCCAAGCAGGTAGCTATAAGTAAAGTCCTGACAAACACACATCAAGCAAAGGGGGATGAGAAGCTGGCAGACTGCCAAAGGGAAGCCACCATAGGCAATGTGCAGTTGACACATCATAGGCTTCTAAGGCATGTGAGACTCCTCAAGAGGCTGAAGTCCTAGGCATGAATTTTCAGGAGCTTAAAAGTACCACCCAGGGTGAAGACTTAATATGAGCTATTGCTATGTGATCTTGTCTGTTACAAAATGCTGGTGAAACTTTTTAACAGTTAGTGCAGATATTGGAGGCAGGGTCTCACTTTATAGGTGTGGCTGGCCTGGTACTCACTATGTAAATCAGGCTGGCCTCTAATTCACTGAGATCCACCTGCCTGTGCCTCATGAGCACCAGGATTAATATTTTTACTTCTTTAATAAGTTTACTATCTATTAGGTGACTACGTTGAAAATAAATATGGACTGCTAAAGCTGAGGTTATTGTGTGATGGGGACAGCATAAGTAAGGAATTGAGTGATGAAAATGCCAGATTTTGAGACAAAACAAGAGTTTGAAAAGCTCCCATCTCTTTAATGAATTCACTACAGAGTAACCAGAAAACATTTTTTTTAAAAAATGAACATAGTGAGTCATGGGAATAATAATATATCATATTATCTATAAAACATGTGGGATCACTCTCAAATTTATGATCTTTTGATAAATGCAGTATGACATCAAAATCTTGGGAATTCTGAGGAGGGAATAGGGTAATACTATAATACCTCACCAGAAAGAGCCCTTTGGAGGGTAGGTTTCCTCACACTGATGAAGGGGTCATTTGCATGGTGAATATGGATAAATCAGCCTAGAATTGAAAGTTAAATTCCAGGAAGCTCAGGGAATCCAAGGCTGGTAGAGTGCAGGAGAAAAGAAGATGCTGGTTAGGCCAGAAATCTTAAGACCTGAGGAATCCTGAAAATAACAGAGAGAGGGGCCAAAGAAGACATGAGAATAACTGAGGAAGCTGTGGTAGTGATATACACCTATAATTTTAGCACTCAGAAGGACGAGGCAAGAGGATTACAAGTTTGATGCCAGACTGACTGAACTACAGATCAGGACTCTGCTCAAAAAGAAACTGAACAACATAGCCACTTCATTTGTAATAGACAGGAATCGGAAACAGTCCAAATGCCCCTCAACCAAATAATGGATACAGAAAATGTGGTTCTTTTACACAATGGAATACTACTCAGATAACAAAAAAAATGGATATTATAAATTTTGCAGGCAAATGATGAAACTAGAAAATATCCTGAGTGAGGTAACCCAGATCCAAAAGGACATGCATGGTATGTACTCACTTAGATGTAGATATTAGCCATAAAGTACAAGATACCAATGCTACACTCCACAGAACCAAAGAAGCTAAACAAGAAGGAAGGCCCAAGCAAGGATGCTTGAATCTCAGTTATAGAAGGGAATAAGATAGTCATAGGAGGGAGAAGCAGGACCCTCCCTGGGTGAGAGAGGAGTTGGGAAAAGGAATGGAGATCAGGTGTGGAAGAGATTAGAGAAAGGGCCAGAATAAATGAAAATTGGTAGCTGACATGGGTTGTGGATATTCTCTAGGATATGCCAGAGACCCAGGATGATGGGAGGCTCCCAAGAGACTATGGTGTAACTTTAACTGAGACTTCTAGCAGTGGGGATATGAAATCTGAAGTGGCCACCTCCTATAGGACCCCAAGTAGTGGGATAAGGACAGTAACCCACCCACAAAACTTTCAACCCAAAGTTTGTTTTGTCTACAAGAAATGCAGGGACAAACATGAAGCAAAGACTAAGGGAATGGCCAACCAATAACTAACCCAACTTGACACCCATCCCATGGGCAAACACCAATCCCTGACATTACTAATGATACTCTGTTATGCTTGCAAACAGGAGCCTAGCATAACTGTCCTCTGAGAGGTTCCACCCAGCAGATGACCAAAACAGAGGTAGAAACCCACAACCAAACATTAGACAGAGCTTGAGGAGTCTTATGGGAGAGTTGGGGGAAGGATTGAAGGCCCCTGGAGGGGATAGAAACTGCACAGGAAGACCAACAGTCAACTAGCCTGGATCCTTGGGGTCTCTCGGAGACTGAACCATCAACCAAAGAACACACATGGGCTAGACCTAGGCTCCCACTTCACACATATGTAGCAGACATACAGTTTGGCTTCATGCAGGTCCCCCAACAACTGGAGTGAGGGCTGTCCCTAGTTGTCTGCCTGTGGATCCGATTCCCTTAACTGGACTTCCTTGACTGGCCTCAATGGAAGAGGATACACCTAGCCCTGCAAAGAGTTGATGTGCCAGGGAGGGGGAATCGCCAGAGAGGTCCTCCACCCTCTCAGAGAAGAAAGGGAGCAGGTATGGGGAGAGAAGCTGTGTGAGCTGTTTCAAGTCACTCAAAGTTCACTCCCAAATCTTTAAAAAAAAAATGCGATGTAAACAAAAATCTGAGTTTGAGTAATGTATAGACATTTTTCATATTACAATCATCCCATGATGTTATAAAGTCCTCAAGGAAAATGGCTTAGTCTTTCTTGACTATGCTCCCCACAACTACTCCATATTATGGTACTCAAAAACAAAAACAACAAAATCCTTCCATAAGTAGAGACCAAGTATTTTATTTCACTTTTATCTTGGGCCATTCAGCTGTTCAGAGACTTCACCGTAGACATTACAGCATAAAGGAAATTTTCTTGTCACCAAATTGCTTTCTTCTGCATGGAATTTTTATACTCTTTCAAAAGAACACTTTAAAGTGGCCTTATTTCAGAACTGTAAAGAAATGCAAATTTTAAGTGACTAAGTCAGACTGGTGGGTCACCAACACAAAATGACTGCAATCTGTCTCTCCGGTTATCAGACTCTGTAAAGACCATTAAGTCCTATGCACTGTCTTAATGGCTTCTTCTTTAAATGCTCAGAGGCAGAGTCCAGAAATTAAGGCAGGAGTTCAATTTATTCTTTTCTCCATTCAACCCTCAACCCTTTTTTTTTTTTTTTTTTTTTTTTTTGGTCTTCCCAGTGCTTTGCAAACTGATTGACTTGAAATTGCAATTATTTTACGTAAAGAATGTTAAAGGAAAGAGATCAGGAATCTTCCCCAGCAATTCCTCCTTAGACCTTTCCTTTCATGTGTCGGGTGGAGCAGAGGAGCCATTCTCCCTACCCAAACCATTGATGACTCTCAACTCCTTCAATATGGCTAGTTTAGCCGTTCATTTTGTCTTAATGTTTTAGATGTTATCATTGCTTAACACGTCTCCCCTCTCCCCTGCCACTCCAAACCCAGTGCCTTCAACAACTGCTTTACTGTGAGGAGCGGGTGCAGCTGCCGCCCCAAGATGGCGCCCAGGACGGCTGCCAGGTCTTATGACCTGCACCTGACTTCCTCATTACCTCAGATTTAGCCACATCCCAGCCGCCTACACTGCCCAGACGCCATACCTCATCAGCTCGCCTGAGGTGTCGTCACTTGCTGTGAACCAATGGACTGCCGTTATGTGCCGTTATGTGATTGGGAGGAGTCAGTAGGGTATTTAAGGCGTGCCCCAGGGTTGTTCGGTGGATTCCTGTTCCTGCATTGCAGTCCGAGGTGTTCCTGAATAAACCTGCTTGAAGAAGGACAACGTGATGTTGCATCTTTCCTGCTGGTAGGGGTGGATTCGACACTCTACTATGTTATAGGATTCTGTAAACGCAGTTCTTAGATAAGACAAATAAGAATGCTTTACCTGTTTTACACTGTGTGATCTGTAGTGTGACCAGGAGAGAGTTATACAGCGGTAGGTTCACTCCCATTCCAAACAGTTGATATTGTTCTCAGAAGCGACTTCAGTGCAGGTGGTGCTGTGGCAGCCAATAGAAACACGTACTTGAGCCTTTCCCATGTGGGTGAGGCTTCTTTACAGTATGGTGGCTGCAGGCAGATCTCTAATTTAGTGGCTCAGTGCTCCAACAGGTAGTTGTACCACACAGAATCTGCATATCCTGTCATAATCTAGCCCTTATATCCCTGCACGGCTTTCCTCCTGCAGGGCTTTCCTTTACTTTCTATTAATTACAAGCAAATTATTAGTTCCAGCCAGATATAAAGGGAAGAACAGATACCCTGTACCTCCGTGAGAGAATAACAGTGGACCTGTGGTTGTTGGCAGCAAATCGCCATGGGTTTCCTTATGTTGTTACTGCTTACCATGTTTGTGGCCTGACTCTTAGGCTTCACATTGTTCTAAGCTGAAAGGGTTGCCAATAACAGCAAATAAGTACACAGAGTACCCCCCTGTACTATGAATTTCAGATGAACAGGATATACTAAAAAATATTATATATGCTGTCTATCTAAGATTCCATTTCAACTGGATGCCCCATAGGTTATTATATAATCCTGTTTAACACATCTTCTAGTGTTAGTGGAATCAGAGAGGTTCAATTATGCCTATTATTGATCCAAATATGCTACTTGATTGGTTCATTGAAAAGCTATATATACCTAATCAGGACTTTGTCCCCTGTACTGGTGAAATTACATGTTTTACACATAGATCTTTGGTATGACTGAGACGTCCTTTGGAACCTAAGGGTACAACCCTATTCATTCCCACTATTAAAACATAATACTAACTAATATTCCTCAGCTTTTACAGTTAGTATGAATTGGGGTTACATTTGAAAACTCTGAAGAAAAATTCTGTCAGGCTTACAAAATAAAATTGAAAAAATGTCTCTAAAACACTATTCTTTTTTAAGTTGCACTGTTTCTGGTGTTCACAGTTCCTTTTCCCCATCAACACATCTCTCTCCTGTCTGAGCACCAGTCTCTCCTGAAGTGCTCGTTGTCATAAAGGACTTTCTCCGCTGTGCCAAAAATCTTTCAGCAGCAGAGAACCTACAGAAATCTTTAAATGGTTTTAGGTGGTTAACAAATCCCAATCCTTATCTGTACACTATGAATATAAAGATATTGTTATATGGATACTCATCTTTTGTATTTTGTCTGGTTTGTTCTCCTAAGAAAGGACCTTGCTCTGTGTCCCTGGCTCATCTGATTCTAACTGTAGAGTTGTCACCACACTTGAGACAGGCTTCCTACCTCAGCCTCCCCATTGGTGGGAGCACATGGAATATGCCTGATCTGAGAGTCACATTTAATTTTTATACTTGTGTAGGTAGAAGGGAAATATTGAGTGGTCTACAGATTTTTTTCTTGGAATAAACTATTTTATTCATTTTATTCATAAGTAATTTCATCCTAGGTTTGTTTACAAAAATATTAGGTTATTGAGGGTAGACTTTGATAGCATAGAGAAATATTTTTAAAGCATCAAAACACTTTTCAGAAAGTGGAAAAGCAAAATCAGAGGTTGGGCAAGATTGAGTAGAAGGAAAGAATCTAATGAAATAAGCCTAACAATATAGTTAGATAAGATAAAAAGTGTGCCAGATAAGAAGAGAGGACCAATTTAACAAATAAGTAGATATGCACTAAGAGTGACTGATTATGGCAGGGTGTCCAACCACGGTGGATATATCTACAACACAATGCCTGCATTTAAGGCTTGGGAAATATCACAGAACAGCAGGCAAGAAGAAGGGAGGAGCCAGAAGACAAGGCTATGAGACAGTATCTTCCATATATCCCAGGGAAGCTGCATCAGTGACATCTTAAAAAGATGGTTACCTAAATAAGACCTGCACAGTGTCACAATGTCAACACCAGTTGGCATGCCTTCAAGAACAGGGAATATCACAAGACCCCATTCACAGATGAGGAGCTATGATTGCCCATTGAGAACGGGAGACACCCCATATTATGTTATTTTTGTTTCATATTCATCAAAAAATGTTAAAGCGTCATTCCATGTAACTTGAAAACATAATAAAGTTGATGATAGTTACAATTTAGAGATATAATAATCAGATAAAATGCATGAGGGAAAAAATGGACATAGGTTAAAAAAAAAGTGGCCCGACATACAAAGGATGAAACATCAAAAACTTGAGCAACACAGGAACTCGCTTTGTTGAAATTGAATGTATCAAAGGTTACTAGAATTTAGTCAATTACATACACAGAATCAATAGACTCAGAGAGTGATTGAGTAGCTGAGCTCAGCTTGTCTCAATCTGAATACATATATCATAAATACAAGTGGGAGGCAGGTATGCAGTCCATCTGTCTAGCTTTTTAAAAACTAAGTGTATCTTTAGCTAATAGGAAAAAGCATAAAAATCATCACATCTATAGCAAAGTGGATTTCAATGAAGTTATTCTTCAGGTGCTATCTAAATCACATTAAAGATAGCTACCTCTTCATTGAATAATTATTTCTTTAGGGAGAAAGATCTTTAAAAATCTTTCCTCTGGCTTGTTTTAAAAAAAACAGCACACAGCTGTTCGTGACCTAATTCCCAAATACCCAATCTAGGTAAAAAGTCATGAGAAATTTGTTCTAAGAAATTTGTTCCGAGACAGTTTGGGAAATTCAGTTGTTGTTGTTGTTGTTGTTGTTGTTGTTGTTGTTGTGTTGTTGTTGTTGTTGATGATGATGATGATGATGATGATAATGATGTTAAATTGTTTGGTTTCCTTTTTGGCTTTTGAGACTGTAACTTAATAACATTTCTCCCTTCCCTTTACTCCCTTCAAACCCTTCCATATACCTCTCCCGACTCTCCTTCAAATTCATGGCCTCTTTTCTCACCAATTGTTATTGCTTGCGTGTGTGCGTGCGTGCGTGCGTGCGTGCGCACGTATGAGTGATGTGTATAAAATTTGTCTATTCTCAGAGCTGACTATTTGGAATTGGACAGTGAGTTGGTGTGTTCTTTCTGGAGAAGACCATCTCTCCTCCTCAGTTTTCCTCAGTTTCCTGGAGTTCTTTGTGTAGGTTCAGACCCCAGGGGGCTTTTCCTGTCCACTTTAGCATGTCCACTGCTATCATTTTAGTTCCTCATACATTTGAATAATCATTTTGATGAGATTTATGGGTGTAGCTTTTCATATCATTATTAGAAATCATCTCACAGCAAGAGCCTCTACAAACTTTCCACCTCTTCTTCTGCAATGTTCCCTGGGCCTTAGATACATGGGTGTATTATAAACGTATCCATTGAGACTGAGCTCCGCAGTTCTGCATTTTGATTAGTTGTGAACTATCTGTTGCAAAGAGAAGTTTGCTCTATGAGGAGTGAAGACTATCCTTACCTGTGGGCATGAGAGCGGTTATTGTTAGGGTTTAGTTTGCTGGTTTAGTAAATTAGTAGTTGAGATTCTTGTCCAACGAGTGTGACTTCACTAGCACAGGGGAGGTAGCTGGGTTTCCAATACCAGACATGGTATCTCCCTTGTTAAGTGGGCGTTCAGTACAGTTAGACAGCGGATGGGCACCCTACTGCACCTTCAGCGTTATTGTGCCAGTTGGTTGTTGATATGACCCACAGGCATCATAACTTGTAGGACCACGGTTGCTTGCTTCACTCCTTCCTTTGGAAGTTTGCAGGGTGTCTTGTGGTACCATGAAACCTAGTCATTAGGTAGGGGATATTCCAGTAGTTCCAGTTCAGGGGTCGCTGGGCCCTGATACTGAAGTGCACAGTGTCTTCAGCAATGGGAACTTACCTTCCATCTCTGAGAGGTAACCAGGGGCAACAGAATTTAGCTGTATATTTTAGGAGTCTATTGAACCATCCTGACTAACAACACAAAAGTGGGTATCTCATGTCTGGTATTGGGTTTTTGATAGGTGGTCTTTGGTTCTTGGAGGGAGCACTGTCAGTCCAAAATGAAGAAAGTTCATTAACTATTAATATAAAAATGTGTATAGAGAATCATATGTATTATTTTTAGGTAAATAGTCAATATGATTCCTTGTGTCTTTTTCGGGCATTCATATGTTTACCTACTTCCCCCATCCCGTGTATTTACCTCCTTCTCATTTCCTCTATCAAGTCACTTGTATCCTGTCATTCCCCTCCTCGCACGGTGGTTTCTTTTTTTTTTTTTTAATTAGGTACTTTCTTCATTCACATCTCCAGTGCTATCCCAAAAGTCCCGCACACCCTCCCCCACGCACTCCCCCACCCACCCACTCCCATTTCCCTGCCCTGGTGTTTCCCTGCACTGAGGCATATAAAGTCTGCACGACCAATGGGCCTCTCTTTCCACAGATGACCGACTAGGCCATCCTCTGATACATATGCAGCTAAAGACACGAGCTCTGGGGGGCACTGATTAGTTCATATTGTTGTTCCACCCATAGGGTTGCAGTTCCCCTCAGCTCCTTGGGTACTCTCTCTAACTCCTCCATTGGGGGCCCTGTGATCCATCCAATAGCTGACTGTGAGCATCCACTTCTGTGTTTGCCAGGCCCCAGCATAGTCTCACAAGAGAGAGCTATATTTGGGTCCATTCAGCAAATTCCGCTAGTGTATGCTATGGTGTCAGCATTTGGAGGCTGATTACGGGATGGATCCCCGGATATGGCAGTCTCTAGACAGTCTACCCCTTGATCTCAGCTCCAAACATCATCTCTGAAACTCCCTCCATGGGTGTTCCACTCCCAGTTCTAAGAAAGGGCAAAGTGTCCACACCCTGGTCTTCGTTCCTCCTGAATCTCATGTGCTTCGCAAATTGTATCCTATATCTTGGGTATTCTAAGTTTCTGGGTTAATATCCACTTACCAGTAAGTACATATCATGTGAGTTCTTTAGTGATTGGGTTACCTCACTCAGTATGATGCCCTCCAGGTCCATCCATTTGCCTAGGAATTTCATAAATTCATTCTTTTTAATAGCTGAGTAGTACTCCATTGTGTAAATGTACCACATTTTCTGTATCTGTTCCTCTGTTGAGGGGCATCTGGGTTCTTTCCAACTTCTGGCTATTAAAAATATGGCTGCTATGAACATAGTGGAGCATATGTCCTTCTTACCAGTTGGAATATCTTCTGGATATATGTCCAGGAGAGGTATTGCGGGATCCTCCAGTAGTACTATGTCCAATTTTCTGAGGAACAACCAGACTGATTTCCAGAGTGGTCGTACAAGCTTGCAATCCCACCAACAATGGAGGAGTGTTCCTCTTTCTCCACATTCTCGTCAGCATCTGCTGTCACCTGAGTTTTTGATCTTAGCCATTCTGACTCATGTGAGGTAGAATCTCAGGGTTGTTTTGATTTGCATTTCCCTGATGATTAAGGATGCTGAACATTTTTTCAGGTGCTTCTCAGCCATTTGGTATTCCTCAGGTGAGAATGCTTTGTTTAGCTCTGAGCCCCATTTTTAATGGGGTTATTTGATTTTCTGGAGTCCACCTTCTTGAGTTCTTTATATATATAGGATATTAGTCCCCTATCTGATTTAGGATAGGTAAAGATCCTTTCCCAATCTGTTGGTGGCCTTTTTGTCTTATTGACAGTGTCTTTTGCCTTACAGAAGCTTTGCAATTTTATGAGGTCCCATTTGTCGATTCTCGATCTTACAGCACAAGCCATTGCTGTTCTATTCAGGAATTTTTCCCCTGTGCCCATATCTTCGAGGCTTTTCCCCACTTACTCCTCTGTAAGTTTCAGTGCCTCTGGTTTTATGTGGAGTTCCTTGTTCCACTTAGATTTGACCTTAGTACAAGGAGATAGGAATAGATCAATTCACATTCTTCTACATGTTAACCGCCAGTTGTGCCAGCACCATTTGTTGAAAATGCTGTCTTTTTTCCACTGGATGGTTTTTGCTCCCTTGTCAAAGATCAAGTGACCATAGGTGTGTGGGTTCATTTCTGGGTCTTCAATTCTATTCCATTGGTCTACTTGTCTGTCGCTATACCAGTACCATGCCGTTTTTATCACAATTGCTATGTAGTACAGCTTTAGGTCAGGCATGGTGATTCTACCAGAGGTTCTTTTATCCTTGAGAAGAGTTTTTGCTATCCTAGGTTTTTTGTTATTCCAGATGAATTTGCAGATTGCCCTTTCCAATTTGTTGAAGAATTGAGTTGGAATTTTGATGGGGATTGCATTGCATCTGTAGATCTTTTGGCAAGATAGCCATTTTTACTATATTGATCCTGCCAATCCATGAGCATGGGAGATCTTTCCATCTTCTGAGAGCTTCTTTAATTTCTTTCTTCAGAGACATGAAGTTCTTATCATACAAATCTTTCACTTCCTTAGTTAGAGTCACGACAAGGTATTTTATATTATTTGTGGCTATTGAGAAGGGTGTTGTTTCCCTAATTTCTTTCTCAGCCTGTCTATTCTTTGTGTAGAGAAAGGCCATTGACTTGTTTGAGTTAATTTTATATCCAGCTACTTCACTGAAGCTGTTTATCAGGTTTAGGAGTTCTCTGGTAGAATTTTTAGGGTCACTTATATATACTATCATATCATCTGCAAAAAGTGATATTTTGACTTCTTCCTTTCCAATTTGTATCCCCTTGGTCTCCTTTTGTTGTCAAATTGCTCTGGCTAGGACTTCAAGTACAATGTTGAATAAGTAGGGAGAAAGTGGGCAGCCTTGTCTAGTCCCTGATTTTAGTGGGAATGCTTCCAGTTTCTTACCATTTACTTTGATGTTGGCTACTGGTTTGCTGGGTGGTTTCTCTTTTTATCCTCATTAAAGAATCATCAAGTTGTCCCCATCCATACCCCCTCCTCACTCCCTCTCCCACCCTATTCCTCCTCCATCCACCTCCAATGTCTATCTTATTTCCCCCTTTAAGAGAGAGGGCTGGGGAAGAAAACAGAAATCAGTGGGGGTATCTCTGGGACTAGCCCAAGACCTGGGATGGAGAGGCTTCTGGGAGTATATTGGGATGACCCTAGCTGAAATTCCTAGGAGTGGAGAATATGGGGACTGAAGTGGCCACCTCCTGTAACCAAACAGGACTTCCAGTAGAGGGGAGGGGACATCAACCACTCACAGAGCTTTGAGCCAAAATGTGTCCTGCCTATAAGATATGCAGAGATAAGGATAGAGCACAGATTGAGAAAACAGCCAACTAATGACTGGCCCAGCTGGAGACTCATGTCATGGAAGAGAGTCAGCCCCTGACACTATTTATGATACTCTGCTATGCTTGCAGACAGGAGCCTAGCAAAACTGTCTCCTGAGAGGCTTCATCCAGCAGCTAGAAACAGATGCAGGGATCCACAGCCAAACATTAGGCAGAGCTCCAGGAGTCATGTGGAAAAGTAGGGGATAGGATTGAGTGAGCCAGAGAGGTCAAGGACACCGCACAAAGACCTACAAAGTCAAATAACCTGGGCCTATGAGGGCTTACAGAGACTGAACCATCAACCAAAGAGCATTCAGCATACATATTTGTAGCAAATGTACAGATTGGTCTTCATGTATGTTCCCTAACAATTGGAGTAGGGGCTGTCTCTGACTCTGTTGCCTGCCACTGGACCCCCTTCTTGTAGCTGAACTACAACTATGGCCTCAGTTGGAGAGGATATGCTTAGTCCAGCTGTGACTTGATTTACAAGGTCAGGGTGGTACCCAAAGGGGCTTCCTTTTCTCTGAGGAGGAGAGGGGGTATTTGGGAAAGGGACTTGTGAGAGTGGGACTGGGAGGAGAGGAGAGGAGGGAGGAATGGCTGTGGCTGGAATGTAAAGTGAATAAATACATACATACATACATACATACATACATACATACATACATGTAAGAAAAAATGCCAGATGATCATTAAAGCATTTGTGAAATAAAATGAGAAAATCTTCATATAAATAAAAATGTTCTCCAAGTGTTTACTAGAGGTCAGGCATTCTCAGATGGGCTTCTTGCCCCTCACTGTACCAATAATTGTAGCCACTAAAAAAACTCCAACTCTTACACAACCTTGACAAATACTATACCAGCTACAGAAAGCCATCAGTTCAATACCCAGAGCAAAGGGAACATTTTCTATTTTAACATTTTTAATTGGATATTTTATTTATTTACATTTCAAATGTTATCCCCTTTCCCAGTTTCCTCTCTGGAAACCCTCTATCCCATCCCCGCTTACCCTTCTTCTATGAGGGTGCTCCCCTACCCACCTACCAACTCCTGCCTCACTGCCCTAGCATTCCTCTACACTGGGGCATCCAGCCTTCACAGGACCAAGGGCTTCCCTTCTCATTGATGCCAGTTAAGGTCCCTTAGCTCCTTCAGTCCTTCCCTGAACTCCTTCATTGGGGTCCCTCTGCTCAATCCAATGGTTGGCTGTGAGCATTCACATCTGTATTGGTCAGGATCTGGCAGAGTCTCTCAGGACACAGCTCTATCAGGCTCCTTTCAGCAAGTACTAATCTTGGCATCCACAATAGTGTGTGGGTTTGGTGCCTGCATGTGGGATGGATGCCCAGATGGGGCAGTCTCTGGATGGCCTCTCCTTCAATCTCTGCTCCACTCTTTGTCCCTGTATATCCTTTAGACATGAGCAATTCTGTGTTAAAATTTTGGAGATGGGTGGGTGGTCCCATTCCTCAGCCAGAGGGCCTTGTCTAACCTCTGGATATGCTCTCAACAGGTTCTTGAAAGAGAGCATTTTCAAACTCCTCGTTATTCCGTACTCAACTCCATGTCAGCATCACTGCCAAATTGTGTGCTTGAGCAGTTCATAAAGTCACAGACACTCTCCAAGGACAGAGGAAGGAATAGTGTTGAATAAATGTTAGGTTCATTCTTCTTGTTATGTGAATTACTTTAGAATCAAAATACTGATTAAATACATATACTCATATAAACATGTCTGCATACACACACACACACCAAAATAGGAAAAAAAATTCTATGACCTCCAAGTGGGCACAACTTATATCTCCATATCTCATATCCTTTCAATGTTTCCAAAGCTTACCTCACTCCCAAAGTATGTACTGGCTTTCTTCACAGGCTGACGACTCAAGTGAGGCAGGGTGTCCTCAGTTCTCAGGACTTCTCTGTCACTTAATGGCACTTGACTTTATTCAAATAACTAGAAGATAGGCCTGAAACATGGCTTGCTCAGTAATATTGCACAAATTCTCCTAGAAATTAAAGCTTTAAATTAGTCTATTGCCAGTCTATCACCCATTCAAAGATTGTGAACCAGGAGCTTAGTTGGTTAAGGCACTTGCTGCAAGCATAAGCATCTGAGCTCAGATCCCAAGAACATTCATAAAATTTAGTGGGCCATGCTGACCCCAATGAGGACACAAGACAGATATATACATTGACCAACTAATTTAAATGGGTCAATAAGATTCTCATTCTGTGAGAGGCCATGCTTCACAAGACATAATAGACAGTGACTGAGAAAGACATACCAACATTGACCTCTCCACATGCATGTTCATGCACACACACACACACACACACACACACACACACACAAATGTGAGCCATTGCACATTTTGGATGATACTTTAATTTTTGTAGCATGTTTTGTTTAGAAACTTGTGGGGCATGAAGCATTCTCTTTGGATTCCTACCACAGCTCTCCAATAGAAGTATAATTTTCTATTTCCCCCTTATGGATATAGGCACTTGCTCAGAAAGGAAAACTTACTGCCCCAACCATTTATAAAATCAAAGGTCAAAACCAGTTTTCCATTTCTTCAGCAAATATTTATAAGTACTGCAGAGACTGCTACCAACAAAATAAATTAAAGTCCTGCCCATTGGGAGTTATGATATAAAATGAGAAGACAGAAAATAAACTAAATAAGCTTATTATATAACGTAGAGGAGGACCGTGTAAATCACCAAGCAAGAACTTTATGTCTGTGTTTCCGAAATGGAGGTCTCTTGAAATTTTAAGCACAGAAGGGAAATATTCCTAAGAAAATGGTTTTGAAAGAATTGGGTGAGTGTGTCATGTCAAGAGCAGGGGAGAAAACAGCAAGCTGTCCAAGAAGGAAATTAGGGTCAAAGACAGTGAAGCAAGAGTTGCCTGGCTTGTTTGAGGAGCAATATATCAAGTACCTTCTAACTTGGTAAACTTTACTATATGTAAATATGTGTATATACAATTACAGTTGAGGCTTTAATAATTAAATGTTAGTATCCCAGATGGAGTGTAGATAATACAAGAACTGATATTGCGAAAGCTCCTGTGGGTCCCAAAGGAAGAAAGTTAGCTACAGCAGACAGAAAAGTCAAACTGGATGAAGGTAAAAGATAGGCTGTGCTTACTCCCCAGCTGTGGAAAGAGCCATTTAGGGTGGTCCTGCACCTCCCAAACATGGCTAACCTCCATGTCTGCCAGTTTTCATCATCTGAGCTGTTATGGAAAGGCAGTAATCTTGGGCAGACACTATCGATAGCCATGGCAACCTCTAAATCACCTTGTAGGCAAAACTCTACCAGCAGGCCCCTGACAGGAGAGCCTGTATGAGAGCAGGAGAGCTGTCCCCGACCCTTACCTGCTGCAGCACCAAGCCCTGCTCCTTACCTGGACAACACAGTATTGCTGACCCTGATGGTGGAGGGTAGAGGTGAGCTGGCCCCAAGAATGTGAGCATGGGAGAGCTTGCTCTGCCTCTTGTCTGCTGGGCAGTTGTGAGGATGAGAAAGAGACACTCTCCCTCATTCCTTGCCATCTATGGCAAGCAAGAGAACTGGGCTCAAGGTCATCAGAGTAGGAGAACTCTCCCTGTCTTTCACCTGCTACAGCACTCAGGAGAGTGGGCCCTGCATCTCACTTGGCCAGTGTAGACTTGGCCCTGGTAGTGGGAGTTTCTGGTGAGCAGTCCCCAAAGACATGAGAACAAGAAGGACAATGGGCTGATCAGCTCAGATACCTCCCAGGCCCAGATACAGAGTTTTGAATTGGCCCACCCCAACATCTATCCCATCAATAAACTGCTTTAGTGCATAAAGGGGCCAGTTCTACAGATCCAAAAATTACGGGAACTCAATGACACAGAACAACAGCAGGATATTTGAGAGGACTCTTAGTGAGATTCCAGTACTGATAGAGTAGTAGAAGCTAGAGACCTTGTACCAGACCAGCAAATCATTGCAATGAACATTTGCAAGCGAAGAAGTATGGACAAAAGGGTATACTGTGAGACAAACTGTAGCACACTATAGCTTTACAATGAGATTTCTTTTTTCTCTGGTGCAGGGGAGGTTGCTAGGGTGGAAGGCAGGTATGAGGAAAAGAGGAGATGAATGGAATTGAGCTGCCTCAATAATAATAATAATCTGAAATAAGAACCCATAAAAAGTTTTTAAAAGAACAAAAACAGCAATAAATGTCTACTAGCAATAGCAGCCCAGCACCTGAAGACATACATCTATGGGCCCAAGCTTATGAAGGAGTATGAATGGTGTTTTAACTAAGACAATCAAAAACAAATAAACATGACAGTCTGACATTAAAGGCTTGAGAGGAATTTTTAAAACCCTAAGAAGGTTTGAAATGTCACACAAAGCCAACAGCTCAAAGTTTAAGAGTGTTGGTTGAACTACTTATAGCAATGTCAAAAAAATGTCATTTGTTTAAGAAAAGAGACAAGACAAAAATAAGATTTAAAAGGTTGTCTTAATTTGGGTTTTATTACTGTGAAAAGACACCACAACCAAGGCAAGTCTTATAAAGTCAAACATTTCATTGGAACGAGCTTACAGTTTCAGAGGTTCAGTCCACAATCATCATGGTAGGAAGCATTGCAGCATGCAGGCAGACATTGTGCTGGAGGAGCTGAGAATTCACCAAGGCAGCCAGGAGGCAGCTCTCTTCTGCACCTTCAGAGTTTGAGCAATAGAAGTCCTCAAAGCCTGCCCCCATGGTGGCACACTACCTCCAACAGGGTCACACCTATTCCAACAAGGCTGTGCCTCCTAATAGTGACACTGCCCATGGGCCAAGCATATTCAAACCACCACAAAGAGTAAAATAATCTTAAATACAAGAAAAACTGAAAGCAACAACAGATTCAAATAATTAAGAATACAGATAATACTTTTATAAACACTAGGAGAATAAAATAAACTATGTAACTGGCTAGAAAATATCTCTAATACAAAACACCAGGAAAGCCAAGTGCAAGCTGAATGCTAGATAGTGAGTCTCTACATTTGATTATTCATGTCTGAAAATCAGAACCTCTTTGCAAAGACCACCAAGTCTTCATGTAGGAAGTCCAAGCAGTCAGAGCGCTGATTATGATCAATGTCACCTGAATTCTCTAGGCTCTGTGCTCAACCTCATCTAGACCCATCTGACATTCACCAATAAATGTGGGGGTCAGGTATACTTACGTGGCCAGTTTCCCAAGTGTAGCCCTGGACCTCTGTTTTCTCCCAGTCTCCAAACCTGCTGAATACTGTTGACTGATCTGACTGCCATTTTCACATGGTGCCATTACAAGACGCGTCTATCAGAGATGCTCAGCATCTTAAGTACTCGAACCCCAAGCAATATTCACCACAAAGAGAGTTATAGAAGCTAAGGAAAATGGTTTCAGAGTAGCAACAGGGAAAAAGGTTATTTTGAAAGAAAAAAAGAGGAATACAACACACACACACACACACACACACACACACACACAAGTGTCTTGACCGTGTATGGTGGACTACATATAAACAAAACACACAGCACCGTTTGAGTCAGCCACATGATGTCATCAGTCTCTTCTCATTAGCAGTCAGGAAATTTAAATCACAATGGCTTGGTATTTTTGGCCATATCAGCATTTGACATATCTGATTTCAAAACACTATGGTTATTAGACTCCAAAGATTAAGCTATTTTATCCCTCTGCCATAGCTACAGTCTAAAACAACCCAAAAAGAAAGCTGTTCTGTTGTTAGGGGTTTCCAAAGACTGGCTTTACAGCTCCCCTCCATGATCATGTCAACATTTATTGTTTATATTGCCAGAAAATATTTATTGAGGAAAGAATAAAGAAAAATGAAAGAAAGCAAACCTTGTCTGTAAAGATAGGGAAGAAAAAAGAAGGAGAGAGAGAGAGAGAGAGAGAGAGAGAGAGAGAGAGAGAGAGAGACAGAGAGAGAGACAGAGAGAGAGAGAGAGAGAGAGAGAGAAAAAAAGAAGGGAGGGAGGGAGGGAGGGAGGGAGGGAGGGAGGGAGGGAGGGAGGGAGGATTATAGTTGAATCTAATATTTTCCTCTAAATAACAAAATACCTGCTCTAATGACAGCTGTAAAACCCATGGCAGCCACTGTGCACACACTGCAGACCAGGTCCAAGCCTCAGCCATTAAATTCCTTCTTCTCCAGCTGATCCTCATAAGATGACAGGGAGTCAACTCAAATAAACCTTGCATCACAAAGAACTCCGGCCCGATACTAAATTTATGCAAAACATATTTGTACAATATTTTAGAATGCCAAACAAGCTACAGATTAGCCTGTTGAAATAGTCTCAGTTATGAATTCTGTATACCTTACATGGTAAATATTTAAGTTTCATTTTTATGTATTAAAGGCTAATCGGATTGCTTGAACAACAGTAACACTTTCATAGGCACCTGAGATGGGGGTTGGGGGATGTCTAAGAGGAAAAATAATTGAACAGAAATAACTTTTAGTAGACTGTGTTGTAGGAACAGATTTGAGTCAAAAATTATTAGGTTCTAATACCAAACTTTCATGAATCCAACATATATATCCCTCCAATCTGAATGAATATCCCTCCAATCTGTAGGTGCCATCACACAGACGCCTCTGTGGAAACACAAGGCTTAAGTTTCAAGAGCTATGAGACGGCAGCCTTGTGGTTCCTTGGTCAAGTCATACACAACTGTGGAAGCAGAATATTATTTATTTATTTATTTATTTATTTATTTATTTATTTATTTATTTATTATGCTCGCCAAAGTTTCTCCTCCCTCTTCTCCTCTCAGCTAGTCCAATCCCCCATCTACTCTCTTTCAGAAAAGGGAGGCCTTTCACAGATATCAACCAGCCTTGCCATATAAAGCTGCAGTAAGACTAGGCACCTCCTCTTCCATTAAGGCCCGACAAGACAATCCAGTAGGAGGAAAGGGTCCGGAAGGAAGGCAACAGAGTCAGAGAGAGCCCCTGCTCCCACTGTTAGGAGTATTACAAGAAGACCAAGCTACCCAACTTTAACATGTACAAAGTGTCTAGGTCAGGCCTACCTAGTTGAGAGTTCAGACTCTGTGACCCCTTATGGACTCGAGTTAGTTGATTCTGTGTTTTTTTCCTTCTAGTGTGGAAAGAAGGCATTTTTAAGAGGAAGACCTGTGTACTTCCACTCAGTCTGCATGTGTAAGTCCTTACATGCAATAATACAACCTGCTTTTGCTAAATGCTACTTCTCTTTACTACTTTTGAAAGAACCAAAGAGCAGCCATGGATACAGCTCCTATATTTTCAAAATGCTTCCCAGACATGGAAGCTCCCACCTGTAACCACAGCACTCCACAGCCAACGCAGGAGGATTTCAACGAGTTTGAGGCCAGCCAGCCTGGACTACATGGAAAGACTGCCTCAGGCAAACAAGCAAAAAATATGAACAGATTCAAACAAAGACCAGCTTGAACATTTATAGTAAAGTTAAGTTGGTGTGAACTACTATAATTTATAAACTTTTGTTTGGAGATGGATCATGTGACCTAATCAAGAGGGGATAGTGACAAAGGCCATTTCTGGAATCAGTCACTCTTTATGCTAACACTATTTTAATTTTGGTAACTGTCATATGTTTATGTGAGTTTTGTGATAATAGATTGTAAGGATTCAAAAAGTATAACTTTGTGGTTACAAGATTTTCACATGAGGATTAAAGATTCAAAATATGTGATAAATTGCACAATACCCATTTAAATGAAATATAAAATATTTAAATGTTCAGATCACTCCATTTATTATTTATCTCTAATTGTACTATTTTTTATATTTTCATGTGTTCTTAAAATTATGCACTTTTAAGAAAATTGTTAATAATTCATTTGTATTTACATACATTACTTCAAACAATGTTATTAACCAACATACCCAATATATTTATTCCTTAAATAAAATCATAGTGAATTGTATAGAAGTATAATCTTCATCAATAAAAGCTCAAATATCTTCATCAATTAAGATATTTTAAATGGGGCTGGTGAGATTGCTCAGTGGTTAAGAGCACTGACTGCTCTTCCAAAGGTCCTGAGTTCAATTCCCAGCAACCACATGGTGGCTCACAACCATCTACAATGTGATCTGATGCCCTCTTCTGGCATGTCTGAAGACAACTACAGTGTATTCATATACATAAAATCAATAAATCTTTTTTTTAAAGATATTTTAAATGCATAAGCATAGCATGGATTCATGTTCTAGTTACTTTGTTTGCTTTTAAGGCAAGGTCTCATCTATTCCAAGCCTACCTCAGGTTTTCTATGTGTGGTGCTTTGAATTACGAGGACCCTCATAGGCTCATATGTTTGAATGGTTAGTCTTCAGTTGGTTTGAGAAGAATTAGGAAATGTGGCCTTATTGAAGGAGCTGTGTCCCTGGGGGCAGGCTTTGGGGTTTCATGAAACTCAGGACACTCCCAAAGTGTCTCTCTCTGCTTTTATTAGCTTTCTCATTTTGAGAAACTGTCCAGTCAATGTTTCCAGAATGCTCCAAGCATCACTATATTTTTCATTTTCGTGTGGATCAAAATGTGAACCTTGAGCTGTTTCAGCCTCATCGTATACTCTCTCCCCTGAAACCATAAACCCAGCTAAACACTTTATTTTATAAGCCTCTGTCATGGTGTTTTGTGACAGTTATAGAAACCCTAAGGTACTATGTATCCAAGGATGGTCTTCAACTTTTCTGATCCTCCTGCCTGAATCTCTCAAGTGCTGGAATTACAGATGTGACATGTTGGTGTAATCCTGTTGTGCACTGTGTAAAGGTTTTTCTTATATTATTCAAATGTTGATTTCTGTACCACCAGAGAGTTGAGTACAGGCTGGACTTTGGTATTATTATTCATCACCTGCCTCAGTATTTTGCAAACATACACTTCCTTCACCTTCTGATTGGTTTGATAAATATCTGACAGTCAGTAGCTGAGGCACAAGAGGAAAGGTAGGACTTCCAGGCAGAGATAGAAACTGTGGGAGGAATCAGGTGCAAGAAATTCACCAGCTACACACAGGATGTCAGATGTACCAGGACCAAGTGAGAGGTAACACGTTAAGTGGCAAGCATGGATTAGAATAAACAGATTAATTAAATTATAGGAGTTAGTTAGGGAAAAGCCCAAACAGACTTTCATAAATAAATATAGGTCTCTGTGTCATTATTGGGTGTTGGCAGCTCAGAGAAAATCCAGAGATATCCACATTTATTAGCTTTCTCATTTTGAGAAACTGTCTAGTCAATGTTTCCAGAATGCTCCAGGCATCACTATATTTTTAATTTTCAACAGGGACACAGTGATACTTAGCATCTTTTCTATACAGTGTAAGTAACATCACTATTCGGCCATGCTATATTCGTTCCAGTGACAGCATTTATATCTTTGTAAAGCTGGGCTCTCATAAATTATCAGTTGAAATTTGGTGCAATAGGAGAAGTCATATGTTCATTCTTGATGCAAATTCATGATTTGTGCAGTGCTCAACAGGCAAGCACATCCCACTAATAGCTGTAGTTTTCTGAAAATGAGATGAGAATTTTAATACTGATTCAACTTTGTATATTCTATTGTCAAATGACTATGAAGTTCCTGGGACTCAAGGACTTACAGTTTTAAACACAGCAGACTAATAACGGAAACTTTTAGTTGTATGATTTATTAGTGAGTGTCATGTACCATAATGGAGATAGCATTAGCTGAAAAAGCTTATGAGTCTCTGACCTTCCCCTCTGTGATGTATTTTCCTCATTTGTAAAATTAATACTTCCCAGAGTTTTTGCTGGAGTATATGGAGCATGTGAAAGCATCTGGCATTGTGACTACTAAATTTCAATTTTTAATTGTCATGGGTCATTAATTGTAATTTTCATTTTTGTAATATTACATGAAAATATTTTTATTTTATTGCTATCCCATTTTGAGTGCATGACCATATTTGTGTATGAGCATATGTATGCATGTGAGAGCAAAGGACAATTAACGTCCTTTCTCAAGCACTGCCTTTTTATTGAGCCTTGGTTTGGTTTGGTTTGGTTTTGGTTTGGTTTGGTTTGGTTTGGTTTGGTTTGGTTTGGTTTGGTTTGGTTTGACTTGGTTTAGTTTGGTTTGGTTTGAGGTTGTTTGTTGTTTTTGTTTTGTTTTATTTTGTTTGCCAAAGCACCTCACTGGCCTGGGGCTCACCAATTAGCCCAGTGAGGGCTGGAGATCCACATAGCTCTACTTCCTCACTGGGACAGTCTGTTCACACACCATGCTTGACTTTTATTTGTTAGTTCTAGGGGCCAGACCTTGATCCTCTTGCTTACAACGTAAGCATTTCACTGATTGAGCCATCAGTATTGCCCTGTATTGCTACTTCCTTACCTCATATTAAAAGTAAATGAGTTTCTCTGACCAGCCACACCTGAGATGCTCAAAATTATAAACACAAACTACAGCACAAAATAAAATGTCTTATGAATTATCAAATTAATAGATAATTCCTATCTATAATGGATAGAAACTCTGCTGAACAAAATACATCACTTTAAAAAATAATCCTCTACTTTTGTAAAAATTTGTTGGTAACTGAATCAGAATTCATGCCATTATCACTATATCCTAAAGCATTATAGCAATGATAGATGGTGGGCGGGTTGTGGCATTGCCTTGTAAAATTCTTTGTTATTTCAGTGAGAATAGTGTCAAATAAAACCTTCAGTGTAGAAGCTGGTGGTTTGTAGCTTTAAGCTCACTTTGGTAAGTGATTTCAAATCAGAAGACTTCTCCAATTATCAACTTGTTTCCTCAAAAATGACAGGAAACAAATTTTAAAATATCAGAAGTTGTTGATTGTTTTACATCTTATTGGTGTAGTGCAGATATATATATATTTTTTTGCCATTTTAAGCATTTTATTTTTTTTCCATTTTTTATTAGGTATTTAACTCATTTACATTTCCAATGCTATACCAAAAGTCCCCCATATCCACCCACCCCCACTCCCCTGCCCACCCACTCCCCCTTTTTGGCCCTGGTGTTCCCCTGTACTGGGGCATATAAAGTTTGCAAGTCCAATGGGCCTCTCTTTCCAGTGATGGCCGACTAGGCCATCTTTTGATATATATGCAGCTAGAGTCAAGAGCTCCGGGGTACTGGTTAGTTCATAATGTTGTTCCACTTATAGGGTTGCAGATCCCTTTAGCTCCTTGGCTACTTTCTCTAGCTCCTCCATTGGGAGCCCTATGATCCATCCATTAGCTGACTGTGAGCATCCACTTCTGTGTTTGCTAGGCCCCGGCATAGTCTCACAAGAGACAGCTACATCTGGGTCCTTTCAATAAAATCTTGCTAGTGTATGCAATGGTGTCAGCGTTTGGATGCTGATTATGGGGTGGATCCCTGGATATGGCAGTCTCTACATGGTCCATCCTTTCATCTCAGCTCCAAACTTTGGCTCTGTAACTCCTTCCATGGGTGTTTTGTTCCCAAATCTAAGGAGGGGCATAGTGTCCACACTTCAGTCTTCATTCTTCTTGAGTTTCATGTGTTTAACAAATTATATCTTATATCTTGGGTATCCTAGGTTTGGGGCTAATATCCTGAAGATGCCCCAACAGGTAAGAAGGACACATGCTCCACTATGTTCATAGCAGCCTTATTTATAATAGCCAGAAGCTGGAAAGAACCTAGATGCCCCTCAACAGAGGAATGGATACAGAAAATGTGGTACATCTACACAATGGAGTACTACTCAGCTATTAAAAAGAATGAATTTATGAAGTTCCTAGCCAAATGGATGGACCTGGAGGGCATCATCCTGAGTGAGGTAACACATTCACAAAGAAACTCACACAATATGTATTCACTGATAAGTGGATATTAGTGCAGATATATTTTGTGCTGGTTAGTTTTAACTGTCAATTTCACACAACATAGAACCACTTGGGAGGAGAGTTTTTGTGAGAAATTATCTAGGATAGGCCTGCCTGTGGGCATGTCTGTGGGAGAACATCTTGATTGTCACTGTATCAATATAGGAAGTCCCAACCTACGGCAGGTGGTAACATTCCCTAGGCAACGGGTTCTGAACAATACAAAGAAGCAAAAAGTCAGCTCAGAGCAAACAAACAAAGATGCATATATATTCTCTGTGTTCTTTTCTCTGGGTGTTATGTGACTAGCGGCTTGAGTTCCTGTCTTGACTTTTTCCAAAATGAGGCACTACAACCTGGAATTGTAAGCCAAATGCATCCTTTCCTTGACCAAGTTGGGGTTCAGCAGGCTATTTGTCACAGCAACAGAAATAAAACTATAACATAATTGTACTGAGAAGATAAAACTACCAAATCTGGCAATCCTCAAAAGCAGCATAAGACCATGTGTCCCTGGATGAAAAGAGAGAAAATGTTCTATTTCTATAGTAAATATAATTATCCATGATATAACTTTAATGGTAGACTTATTAACTAAAGATCACCAATGAACAATATTAAATAAATTATGTACACTGAAATCCCTTAATTTCTCAGCTATCAAATGAAAATTATAATATTCATCTTTGGGACTGTTATAAAAACTGAGTAAACTTTTCCATTAAGCAGTTTATCAAAATGTTTAGTGTAGTCTCCCCTCCCCCAGCCTGAAACCTGCTTGCTCAGGGGTGGAGCTTCCTGCTCATTCGTTCTGCCACGCCCACTGCTGGAACCGGCTGAGCCACACACATGCACCTTTCTACTGGACCAGAGATTATTCAGCGGGAATCGGGTCCCCTCCCCCTTCCTTCATAACTAGTGTCGCAACAATAAAATTTGAGCCTTGATCAGAGTAACTGTCTTGGCTACATTCCTTTCTCTCACCACCTAGCCCCTCTTCTCTTCCAGGTTTCCAAAATGCCTTTCCAGGCTAGAACCCAGGTTGTGGTCTGCTGGCCGGACACAACAGTTTAGAATGGTATCATAATAACAATAGCGAGCCTTATAGAGAAGCTGAGAATCACACTGATAACAGTTTTTGACAAAAGATAAATACTTAAGTCTTTTAACCAAAGAATAATTTGGGGGTATTTATGAGTATCTCTATTTTTTTTTCCGGTAAAGTAACTGAGCCTCAAAGGATTGACTAATCTGCTAGATAATCTGGGAGGAAAACCAAAGTAAAACTTAAAAAGCATTCACATTTCATCGTATAATTTACTTCAAATGACAGCTGTCAGCTCTAAAGGTAAAAAGGCCTACAAGGAAAAAAAGGTGGGGAAAAGCTACCCAAGTACAAAAGAGTCTGTAAGAACCAAACTATCTGCCTGGACATCTTAGCATCTCCAGTAGAAAACCATTTCCTTGACTCAGTTTCTTTATTCTTTCTTTCCTCTATGGCTGCGTGTTTACTGACATTCCCAGTCAGAGCCTGCTCCTTGTCTCCATCAAACCAGCCAAGACAGGGCAGCTTTCCTAAACAGAGTTCTGGCTATTTCGTGTACTGGTTTCACATTCATCCTCATTCATTAGAATCATCTGTAGAGCTTCTATAAGCGTTATTGATCTAGGCATCTTTACACAGAATGCCCAAGGATAGAGTACAGAAGCATCAGCAACGTCAATTGCCCCTCTCAAACCCTAGCACGTTGCCCGACTGAGATCTGTCAGCTCCCGTAAACTGGTTATGATCTCATCACACTTGGCTGCTCAAGCCTGTGAAGGACCTAACACCACCATTGTCACGGCTCAGCACCGTCGTTCCCGCTTCTGAGAATCTCGATCATCTTTACTGTTGGCTCATACCTCCCTACTTAAGATGAACTGCCACAGTGTCTTACCTTCCAGAAACCTCCATACTCATCTGGATCACCTATGTGCTCAGGAGCCCTTCTCCCTGTATTTATTACACAAGCTTTTTATTTCTGTGTTCTCTGAATCTTCCACATCCTCGACAGGACTTTACCAAGCTCCAGGTTTAGCAGCAAAGCAATGAGTGATATTTTATGCCAGTCTTATTTCCTTTCTCACTTCTGCTGTGTTGTGGTTGCTTGATATTCCCAAGTTGTGGACATTGTGCTCTTATGCTTAAATTTCGTTATTTGTAAGAAATTAAAAATGCAAGCAACCACTTGAAGGCATGAGACCAGAAACAAAGAAAGGAGAAAAGTTCTGCACTCACACATTGACTGAAATGGAGATCATGTGATGAGACAGTTTGTCCAAGAAGATGAGAAGCCAGGTCAATCAGCAGTGGAGAAAAAAAAAATCCCATCAGAAAACCCATCATAAAAGCAATGATGCTGCTTACAGGCAAATAAACATCTAGTAAGCATAGAGAAAACAGGTCCATTTTCTCCACATAAGAGTGTTCAGTTTGCTTCTTTGAAGACAGCAGGCATTGCTCTTCTTTTGTGTGTTTTTGATATGCATTGATAGTTTCAGAAACTTGAGAAACTGATAACAGAATTCAGCTGAAAAATTATCTCTGTACAGACTGTGAGCTTTAGAAAGCAAAGGAACTTTTATCTCTATGTCCCCAGGCCTGGCTTGTGTGCATTAAATAAATGAATGCCCTATGAAGAAAAGACAGATTCAAAGAAGGACAACCTCTGTTCTGACACCATGTTAGAATTACAGGCACCATTGAAGTGGGCCAGAACAAGGGAGCAGAGTTCCCTGTAGTAACATCCACACTTCAGGACTTGGTCCAAAGCCAGTCAGCAATAAAGAGGCTAATGATTTCTAAGCTCAAAAAATACTATACAAGGATATCTTTATAGAAAATTAATTCCACAATCATAATTCTTGCAATTCCTTATTATCTCCTTTTAAAATGTCACTTTGCTCAATGTTATAAGGACAGGTAATAATTAACAAGTTTTATTAAACAGCTTATTTGACCAAATAGAAAACTCACAAGAATGTGAGAGAATATTTAAAATGTATGAAATTTTTAAAGTGGAGTATTTTTATAAAAGCCAAGATTTTTGATCTATGCAAAGGAACAGAGAGGAGAATAATAATAGCCACCAAATTCCAGGAGAAGATGAGATTTGGGGTTGAAAACGTTAGATCAATAGTTAGAAAGGAAGAGTAAGAGTGGTGTTCTGTAATACCATTGATTAAAGTTTACAGTAGTTAATATATACTTCAAAATTTCTAGAAGAGTTTTGGAATGGGCCAACACAACACAGTGATGGACATGATAGTAGCCCTAATTGGATCATTCCACATCATATGTATGGACCAAGTTATCACAATGGACCCCATAGATATATCCCATTGCTATGAACTCATTAAAAGCATTAGAAATAATTTTTCTCAAAAGAGGATGAGCATGTCCAGAAAACGCTGCGGGTTTCTCTGAAGACGGGGAGGGAACATACTCTGGAGGCAGTGAGGCACACAGAGCAGGCCATGCAGTCCACTCTCCCGGCACTGTAAGGCAAAAGGAGGCAGAAAAGAATTGCTATAGGTGTCCTCAGGGCCAGCAGAGAGCTAACACTGGCATGACACTGTCTACTTGCAAATGTGTTTACATGTCACTCAGTGAACTAATGACAGTCTATTAACACCACAGGATTTTATATCACTAGTTATCTGTTACAATTTTTTTCCTTTTATGAGATGTGCCAACCGATATGTTAGAGTTAAATGCAAGTTCGGGAGAGTTTCATATCACAAAGATTCAGAGGCTGATGTCAAAAAATAAAAATGAGCTCAATAACCAAAAAAAGTACCTATTCAATAAATTGCTATAATTAAGTACATCTATTTGATGCGGTAGAAATCAAACTATTTTTCACATTTTTACGTTAGTGTGCATTTTAATTTTTTGACCTTTGGAACTTGGAGATCCTCCAGTGGCCATTCAGTCTTCACTTTATGCTTCCAAGCATCTGGTACAAAGTGACTTCTCCATCTACATGTTTAATCATTCTTACAGCATCCGGCAATTTGTCATAAGTAAGCATCTACCTCCAGGACAAAGTTATTTTCCATTGTTACCCCTTATCCAGATGGATAATATTGAACTAAAAAATCACCAAGGATTTAAACATGAGAAGGTACATTTTGCAAAAATTTTTAAAACAGGAATGTAAGTGTGAGGTACCATAGTACCTGGAGCTATCCTCCACTGAGAAGCCAGCTTCCCTTAGGAGAGCATGAATGCTATAAGCACTTATGTTTTCCATATTCCTTATTTCTCACCTCATATGCTATTATTGACTTAACCCCACAAACTCACAGGTAACAGAAATGCAATTTTTTGTTTTCCTTAAGTCAAGTCTACTTTAATCTTAGCTCATTTAAATTCTCTATTCCGAGGTGGTGGTGGTGGTGGTGGTGGTGGTGGTGGTGGTGGTGGTGGTGGTGATGGTGGTGGTCGTGGTCGTGGTCGTGGTCGTGGTGGTGGTTTGGGGTTTTATTTAGTGGATAATTTTTTTTTGAGGCTCCAGTTATGGATGTTTGAATTCTGCCCTCCCTGCCCACCATCCCATCTCTCATCAGCCCACACATACATCACTGAGACAACACTCACTCCTGTTTCCTGACTCTCTCAGGTCTTGCTTTCTGCACACTTTTTTTTTTTTTTTGGTATTTTCCTCATTTACATTTCCAATGCTATCCCAAAAGTCCCCCATACCCTCCCCCCAACTCCCCTACCCACCCACTCCCACTTTTTGGCCCTGACATTCTCCTGTACTGGGGCATATAAAGTTTGCAAGTCCAATGGGCCTCTCTTTCCAGTGATGGCCGACTAGGCCATCTTTTGATACATATGCAGCTAGAGTCAAGAGCTCCGGGGTACTGATTAGTTCATAATGCTGTTCCACCTATAGGGTTGCAGATCCCTTTAGCTCCTTGGGTACTTTCTCTAGCTCCTCCATTGGGGGCCCCGTGATCCATCCAATAGCTGACTGTGAGCATCCACTTATGTGTTTGCGAGGCCCCGGCGTAGTCTCACAAGAGACAGCTATATCAGGGTGTCAGAGACCATCCCGTGAGAAAGTAAGTCCTTCACAATCTCCCTAACAGGCCAAATGGCCTTGTACTAAGAGCTGGTTATCACCTCCCTTCCTCCCTATTCCTTTCTTGGCACCTGAGGCTGTAAAAGCTGAATTATAGTCCCCTCTTGCCTATCTCTTCCTGAGTTCCTATGACATCCAAGGACATGAGCTACGCCTGAGCCCAGCCTGACCCACAAGGCTGTCAAGGAGGATCGATGTTCCAGAGATAAGATCCAGAGTGCCCGCTGCCTGGTGCCTGACTTCGGCCCCCATGTCAGCAGATGCCCACTTCTTTGTTCTTTGTATAATTCTCCCTCGACCCCTCCCATATTCCCCACGATGTATGCTTTAAAAAGAAGGCACCTCAGCTTAATAAATGAGACCTCGATAGGTACCCTTGCTGGTCTCCTATTCCTCTTTTTCGTCCTCCCATCTCCTTCCAGGTTTGCGGTC
This sequence comes from Mus musculus, assembly GCF_000001635.26. NCBI lineage: Eukaryota > Metazoa > Chordata > Mammalia > Rodentia > Muridae > Mus > Mus musculus. Next base: position 80,221,191 of record NC_000068.7, read on the forward strand.
TCCCTTGCACCCATGAATAACTGAATCCCGTGGGACGGGATATCAGGGTCCTTTCAGCAACATCTTGCTAGTGTATGCAATGGTGTCAGCGTTTGGAGGCTGATAATGGGATTGATCCCCATGTATGGCATTCTCTAGATGGTCCATCCTTTTGTCTCAGCTCCAAATTTTGTCTCTGTAACTACTTCCATGGGTGTTTTGTTCCCAATTCTAAGAAGGGGCAAAGTGTCCACACTCTGGTCTTCGTTCTTCTTCAGTTTCATGTGTTTTGCAAATTGTAACTTATATCTTGGGTATTCTAAGTTTCAGGGCTAATATCCACTTATCAGTGAGTATATATTGTGTGAGTTCTTTTGTGATTGTGTTACCTCACTCAGGATGATGCCCTCCAGGTCCATCCATTTGCCTAGGAATTTCATAAATTCATTCTTTTTAATAGCTGAGTAGTACTCCATTGTGTAAATGTACCACATTTTCTGTATCCATTCCTCTGTTGAGGGGCATCTGGGTTCTTTCCAGCTTCTGGCTATTATAAACAAGGCTGCTATGAACATAGTGGAGCATGTGTCCTTCTTACCAGTTGGGACATCATCTGGATATATGTCCAGGAGAGGTATTGCGGGATCCTCTGGTAGTACTATGTCCAATTTTCTGAGGAACCGCCAGACTGATTTACAAAGTGGTTGTACAAGCTTGCAATCCCACCAACAATGGAGGAGTGTTCCTCTTTCTCCACATCCTTGCCAGCATCTGCTGTCACCTGAATTTTTGATCTTAGCCATTCTGACTGGTGTGAGATGGAATCTCAGGGTTGTTTTGATTTGCATTTTCCTGATGATTAAGGATGCTGAACATTTTTTCAAGTGTTTTTCAGCCATTAGGTATTCCTCAGGTGAGAATTCTTTGTTTAGCTCTGAGCCCCATTTTTAATGGGGTTATTTGATTTTCTGGAGTCCACCTTATTGAGTTCTTTATATATATTGGATATTAGTCCCCTATCTGATTTAGGTTAGGTAAAGATCTTTCCCAATCTGTTGTTGGCCTTTTTGTCTTATTGACGGTGTCTTTTGCCTTACAGAAGCTTTGCAGTTTCATGAGGTCCCATTTCTTGATTCTCCATCTTACAGCACAAGCTTTTGGTCTTCTATTCAGGAATTTTTCCCCTGTGCCAATATCTTTGAGGCTTTGTGATAAAAACGGCATGGTACTGGTATAGCGACAGACGAGTAGACCAATGGAATAGAATTGAAGACCCAGAAATGAACCCACACACCTATGGTCACGTGATCTTCGACAAGGGAGCTAAAACCATCCAGTGGAAAAAAGACAGCAATTTTAACAAATGGTGCTGGCACAACTGGTGGTTATCATGTAGAAGAATGCAAATTGACTCATTCCTATCTGCTTGTACTAAGGTCAAATCTAAGTGGATCAAGGAGCTCCACATAAAACCAGAGACTCTTATTGACGGTGTCTTTTGCCTTACAGAAGCTTTGCAGTTTCATGAGGTCCCATTTGTCAATTCTTGATCTTACAGCACAAGCCATTGCTGTTCTATTCAGGAATTTTTCCCCTGTGCCCATATCTTCAAGGCTTTTCCCCACTTTAACCTCTATAAGTTTCAGTGTCTCTGGTTTTATGTGAAGTTCCTTGATCCACTTAATAAGACAAAAAGGTCACCAATAGATTGGGAAAGGATCTTTACCTATCCTAAATCAGATAGGGGACTAATATCCAACATATATAAAGAACTCAAGAAGGTAGACTCCAGAAAATCAAATAACCCCATTAAAAAATGGGGCTCAGAGCTAAACAAAGAATTCTCACCTGAGGAATACCAAATGGCTGAGAAGCACCTGAAAAAATGCTCAGCATCCTTAATCATCAGAGAAATGCAAATCAAAAGAACCCTGAGATTCCATCTCACACCAGTCAGAATGGCTAAGATCAAAAATTCAGGTGACAGCAGATGCTGGCAAGGATGTGGAGAAAGAGGAACACTCCTCCATTGTTGGTGGGATTGCAAGCTTGTACAACCACTCTGGAAATCAGTCTGGTGGTTCCTCAGAAAATTGGACATAGTACTACCAGAGGATCCCGCAATACCTCTCCTGGACATATATCCAGATGATGTCCCAACTGGTAAGAAGGACACATGCTCCACTATGTTCATAGCAGCCTTGTTTATAATAGCCAGAAGCTGGAAAGAACCCAGATGCCCCTCAACAGAGGAATGGATACAGAAAATGTGGTACATTTACACAATGGAGTACTACTCAGCTATTAAAAAGAATGAATTTATGAAATTCCTAGGCAAATGGATGGACCTGGAGGGCATCATCCTGAGTGAGGTAACACAATCACAAAAGAACTCAAATGATATGTACTCACTGATAAGTGGATATTAGCCCAGAAACTTAGTATACCCAAGATATAAGATACAATTTGCAAAACACATGAAACTGAAGAACGAAGACCAAAGTGTGGACACTTTGCCCCTTCTTAGAATTGGAAACAATCACCCATGGAAGGAGTTACAGAGACAAAGTTTGGAGCTGAGACAAAAGGATGGACCATCTAGTGACTGCCATATGCAGAGATCCATCCCATAATTAGCCTCCAAACACTGACACCATTGCATACACTAGCAAGATTTTGCTGAAAGGACCCTGATATTGCTGTCTCTTGTGAGACTAGGCCCGGGCCTAGCAAACACATAAGTAGATGCTCACAGTCAGCTATTGGATGGAGCACAGGGCCCCCAATGGAGGAGCTAGAGAAAGTATCCAAGGAGCTAAAGAGATCTGCAACCCTGTAGGTGCAACAACATTATGAACTAACCAGTACCCCGGAGCTCTTGACTCTAGCTGCATATGTATCAAAAGATGGCCTAGTCGGCCATCACTGGAAAGAGAGGCCCATTGGACACGCAAACTTTATATGCCCCAATACAGGGGAATGCCAGGGCCAAAAAATGGGAATGGGTGGGTAGGGAAGTGGGGGGGGGGGGTATGGGGGACTTTTGGGATAGCATTCTAAATGTAATTGAGGAAAATACATAATAATAAAAAATATTTTAAAAAAAACCAGAGTCTCTGCACATTATTCTTAACGACCCAGCTATCGTCTGAGCCATGCTCACTAGGACCCTTTTGCACAGATTCATAGAGCAGTTCTCTCTCTCTCTCTCTCTCTCTCTCTCTCTCTCTCTCTCTCTCTCTCTCTCTCCCATCCCTAGACTCTAAGCTTGAAACATGGAAACTGATCGCTTTCTGATATCAATATGCAGATCTCTCCTGTCCTTTCTCCACTTTGACAGATCTCAGAAGCAGTGACTACAAATCCCTTCTCTAGGAGACACAACTCTATCAGCAACTTCAAACCTAGAGAAAATTTTGCTCTATCCAGTTAAAACACTCCCCCACCTTTGCTTTGAGAGTCAGAAAAGCATTTTCTCTGAAGCAAATGTTTTTTTGCTTCAAAGAATATCTAATAAAAATCTTCTCAGTGGGACTCAGGCTTTGAGAAACACAAAAACCCGATATCCAGGCTCCTTCATTCTGTCCTTATCTCTGTCTGCTAAGATGAAAGACTGGGTGTTAATCATTTTTTACAGCCGCCCAGCAAGTCTTAACCATTTAAAGCAATCTATTTTTCAGTTTTGGGTATCATTATACAATAATTTGATTATTTTCAGTGTGTTTTCATACTTATTTAGTCTCCAACAAAATGTTTTAAGTTGTGTGTATATGTACAGATATAATAGAAAGTTCGTTGATTATTCACATATTTATAGAATGACTAAGGAGTTTAAAGCATTTAACTTCTCTATAATTATGTTCTCAGTGATAGACAAGAAAAGTACAGCAATCCATCCTGAAGGAAATGAGTTTCCTGATGTCCTCTGAGACTCACAGGATGTAATTCACAGTTCCTGCAGTCTTCAGGTTTGTTAATTTATAATATATTCACATAGTAATGGAAATGGCCTCGAGAGAGAACTGCATATGTTCATGACTTTGGAGGATACAGTTTGAAAATCTAATTAATGGTTTCATTAATAATTACAGAATATTATAGGCTGGTTAGCGTACTTCCTGAGATGCAAATAGCCCATCTTGCACAGAAATTGAGTAGTAAGTCTGTTTTTAATATGTTCACTTTTTATTAAAAGAATACATTGAGAAGGCTATTTAGCAAGGCATAGAATGGAATCACTAGTTCAAATCTAAAAGCATTTGACTGTCATGATGTCTTCTCCTCACCCCAGTGATAATAAGTGCTAACTGGATATTAGAAATACCTTAATGCCCATGCTGAGATCTATAAAATACAAAATCTGTAGGAATTTTGTTTTAATTGATTTGAATGAGGCACTTTTAAAAACACTCGAGGTGGTTTCAAATGTGCAGCCTGCGTTGAGTGCCACTGTGTATTTACATTGCTCTTGAAATTGGACTTCTATGGCTGATAGACCTACATCCTTACCTCCCCAGTAATCCATGATCTCATAACCTTCTTTTGATCAGTGGCATCTGTGATCTTAGCAAATGGTATATAGCTAAATGCTGGGATGGCTTTTCCTTATCTCAGTCTTAGCTGGTTTAGCAACAGGAAAGTTTCCACCTTGAAAAACCAAATAGCCCTATTATGACCATCCTATGAAAAGTGCCTTGTGATAAAGTATTCCAATTGGCCTTCAGCTATTGGCCAAGTGAGAAGCCAGGACCTCCACGATGCAGTTGCAAGGAAACAAACTCCGCTGGCTTCCATGGTAGCCTGGGAAGGTATTCTGACCTCCACAACCACACGGAGTCCTGCTAACACCTTGTTTTCAACTTCGTGAGATCCTTGTTGATCCAAAAAGAAGAAGGTCAAAAGACAGATGTTATTAGACGCGTTCTCACGCCCGGCCAGGAAAGACGCAACAGACCAGAATCTTCTGCGGCAAAACTTTATTGCTTACATCTTTGGGAGCCAGGAGGGCAAGCGCCCAGCGCCCAGCCCCAAAAACGAAAGCCCCTTCAAAAATGAAAACCGAAACCCCTTCCCTCTTTAGGAGAGTTATATTTCGCCTAGGACGCATCACTCCCTGATTGGCTGCAGCCCATGGCCGAGCTGACGTTCACGGGAAAGGTAGAGTACAAGTAGTCATAAAATACCCTTGGCTCATGCGCAGATTATTTGTTTAGCACTTAGAACACAGGATGTCAGCGCCATCTTGTGACGGCGAATGTGGGGGCGGCTCCCAACATCTCCCCCTTTCCTTTTAATAAGAGCAAATAGGCCACCCATATTAATGAGAGTGGAGATAGAGGTCAAATCCCCAGTGTGTAGGTAAAGGAGCCATGTACAGGATTAGCTCTTAGGCTCACAGGCTTTTACCCAGAGCAACCCTGACCTGCTCCCGTGTCGTTTTGCCTGGGGGAAGGGAACTAGGACACTGAACCTTCATGAAAGATGACATGTCTCCCTAGAATAGGCTCATATATGCCGCAGAGCCTTTCCATTGCAGTGCTTAGCCGTGCAACTCTCTCGGGCTGCTGAAGCACACTCACTCTATCCCGTGCAATGAGTCTAGCCTCGTGAGATGTAAGAGCTGAGTGGCCAGCGACCTATTGCCTAAGCATAGATATATCAGGGGAAGCTCCATGTTCTAGTCCTGCAAGCGCCTGGGCAATAACCACCTTGTCTCTCCTAGTTTGGGCCTTAAGCTTACAGACCAATCAAAGAAGCAACACTAATCCACAGCAAAGTGTATCTCCAAATAATATTAATCCCACCCATTTTTTAAAGAAAGAAAATGCTGAGGAGATCCAATTGGGTAATCCTTTGGTCAGCGACAGGTCCAAGCGCGTGGAGTTGACCTGAAGTCTCAATTCCCGAAGGATCTGTTCAAATTCAGCCATCCAATTCTGTAACATATACTGAAAAAGACTTTTTGACAATTTAGCTGCCCTAGTAAATTTAACATACTGAATGGAAATAACACACAATCCCGGAAACTTTTGTTCACAACCCTGCTGAGTTATTTGTCATAATACATCTAGTTGTATCTGGACAAGATCTATGAGTTGATTAACCAGCATGAGACCTCTCTGTATCTTGACATTAGCTGAGGCCTGTTCATCTATGACTGTAGTCACTGAGGCTGACAAAGTGTTAATGGTGTCAGTCGTCTGGACCTGTCCAGACAGAGCCAAGGCTGTCTGAATTAAGGCTAAACCCAGTTCCTAGTTAGTGGTAAAAAAGCAAGAGAATACTTGAGCATTATACATCACCGTCATTGGGAGTGGAAATGTCGACATTATCCCCCAACGCTGCTCTCTCTTTATTATTGACGCCCTGGACATCACCAAGACGAGGGACATCAGTATTCCCTTGGTCAGTCTGGATTTTTCGGGTGAGTCTTTCTGGTATCCAAAATGGGTTGTCTTCATTCTGTGGGAAAACACAGATAGCTCCCCTGGATCTTATCAAAATAGGATCCGGGCCATACCATTTATTATCAAGGACATTTTTCCATTTAACCATCTCATTGGGCCTATCTGGCTCTGTACAATGACGTTCAGCCGCAGTATGGCCATGAGCATCAATATTTAAAAAATTGAGTGTAAAGAGTGCCAAAGACACAGACACTCTTGGTGCTCGGGGTACAGTCTCCTCAAAAGTTCCCCTCTTCTGTTTTATAAGATAGGTTTTGAGGGTGCGATGCGCACGCTCAACAATACCCTGTCCTTGAGGGTTGTATGGAAGTCCAGTCAGGTGGGTCACGTCCATCTGACGGCAGAACTGTTGGAATTTTTGAGACGTATAAGCTGGTCCATTATCAGTCTTAAGGAGTCTGGGTTTCCCCCAAGCACTCCATGCCTCAAGGCAATGTTGAATCACATGTGAGGCTTTTTCTCCGGTTAACGGAGAAGCAAACATGATGCCAGAACATGTGTCAATGGACACATGGAGATATTGAAGTTTTCCAAAGGAAGAAACATGTGTAACATCCATTTGCCAGACCTGTAGAGGTCGAATACCGCGTGGGTTAATTCCCACATGAGGAACTGGCAAGAACTCACAGCAGCTTTGACATTGAGTAACAATGTCACGGGCTTCTTTTCTTGTCAAGGAGAAACGACTGCGTAATGTTTCAGCCGTCACATGAAAATTGTTATGAAAATTTCTTGCAGCCTCTACCGGGGATGATAGGGCAGCAGCCACCACTTTAGTGGCCTTATCTGCCAAATCATTTCCCAGAGCCATGGGGCCAGGTAGGCCTGAATGGGCTCTAACATGAGTAATATAAACAGGAAATCTTCTAGATAACAAAACTAATTGTATTTGCTGAAAAATATTGGCAACTCTACTGGAAGGCTTAATCACTCCAGCCACTTCTAAAAGATTTACTGCATTAACCACATAACAGGAATCTGACACAATATTAAGGGGTTCTAAAAAGGTTTTTAAAACTTCTAAGACCACTAAACATTCTACCACTTGAGGTGAATTTTCATTATATTGTTTGGATACCACTTTACCATTAGCCACATAGGCACCTATGCCAGTTTTTGATCCATCAGTATATACCACAATCCCATTTTTAAGTGGGTTTCTTACTGTTATTTGTGGAAACACAACAGATTGATTTTGGGCAAACTGTAAGATTGGATGCTTTGGATAATGGTTATCTATTTTTCCTGAAAAGGAGGTAACTAAAACTGCCCAATCATTAGATGTGGCTGCCAAGGTTTGAACCTGTGCAGCGGTATAAGGTACAATTAAAAGATATGGACTTCGCCCAAAGTGGGTGATTGCTGCTTTTAGGCCTTTAAGGGCAAGCTGTGCAATTGCATCAGGATACCAATCTATTATTTTAGCTGGGGATACGTTTGGATGGATCCACAACAATGGCCCATTCTGCCACAAAACTGCAGTTGGCAATTGTGCTGTCTTAAAGACACACAAACTGAAAGGCTGCGAATCCTCAATACGTTGTAATTGTGCATTCTGTAAGGCTTTTTCCACCTTTTGTAAGGCCTGGTTAGCAGCTAGAGTAAGAGTCCTAGGGGAGGAGATATGAGGATCTCCTTCTAAAATACCAAACAAAGGCCTTAACTCAGCAGAAGGAATCTTTAAAAAAGGTCTGAGCCAATTAATATCTCCCAACAGCTTTTGAAAATCATTTAAGGTATGGAGGTGATCTCTTTTTATCTAAACATGTAAATATTGATTTCTCTCAAAGGAGGAAATATGCGTGACATCCATTTGTCAGACCTGTAATGGCCTGACGCCACGAGGGTTTACCCCTACGTGAGTAGATAAAATTTGACAACAATCTAAAGGCATTATTAAGTAATCAGAATCATTTTCAGTAGAACCAATCTCTCTGGCAGCTCTAGGAATACCAGAGGAAGAAAAAACAGCCATGTAGGCTTGGCAAAATTATTAGTTGAGCTATTTTGTCCCCTTGTGATATAGAAAAGACAACTTGAGGACAAGAACAGAGAACCTGAAGTTCCCCTTTACAATCCTGATCTACAACTCCAGGGTGGACAATAAGACCTTGTAGGCTGCAAGAGCCTGCCTCTGTCATTATTGTCCAGTGGCTTCACCTGCTCGGGAGAGCGCCTTCCAGGCCCTAATAGCCTTTTCATCTGATTCAGAACTACTAAGAACTGGCTTCTCTAATTGATCTTTTTTCTTTTCTTTTTCCTTCTCCTTCCTTCTAATCTCTCCCCAGGTATTCTTACCTGACCTAAACTTTTCCTCAGGTTCAAGACCCTTGGAAAGGCCTGTATACTTATTTTGTGTACCATATTTTCTCTTTGCTCCTACTCTCTCTCCCCGCTTTACTTCTGATAGATTGCCCTGAATTTCCTCTAGAATTTTCAGCCCTATCTTAATCAGTTGATAACATGTGAAAAGGAACAAAAGGGCTCCTAACACCAGAAAAAATTCAAGGCCAAACATATTCCACTTTACTTCTGATAGACTGTCTTGAATTTCCTTAGAAAGTTCAAGATCAGACTTACCTCGTAAAGCTGTACTCACTGGTACTCTCGTTCCCCAGCTGAAAAGTTCTGAATTCATACAGTTGAATCCTTCTTAACAGTCTGCTTTACGGGAACCTTTATTACCGCGACCCGCAGTTCTGGTTCTGGAATGAGGGTTCTTCCTTGCGCCGGTGAAACTCCCGTCCCGAGTTTCCTCCCGGGTTTTTTCTTCCCGGATTTTTTCTCGTCCCGGAATTTCTCGTCCCGGGTTTCAGCACCAATTGTTATTAGACGCGTTCTCACGCCCGGCCAGGAAAGACGCAACAGACCAGAATCTTCTGCGGCAAAACTTTATTGCTTACATCTTTGGGAGCCAGGAGGGCAAGCGCCCAGCGCCCAGCCCCAAAAACGAAAGCCCCTTCAAAAATGAAAACCGAAACCCCTTCCCTCTTTAGGAGAGTTATATTTCGCCTAGGACGCATCACTCCCTGATTGGCTGCAGCCCATGGCCGAGCTGACGTTCACGGGAAAGGTAGAGTACAAGTAGTCATAAAATACCCTTGGCTCATGCGCAGATTATTTGTTTACCACTTAGAACACAGGATGTCAGCGCCATCTTGTGACGGCGAATGTGGGGGCGGCTCCCAACAGACAGAAAGTGAGGAAGATAACAAATTCTTGAGCAGTGGGCACACTGGGCTGATCAGACCTCTGACCCATGGGAACTGAGAAAATAAATTTTGTTTCAACCTTCTAAAGTCATGCTAACTTACTACATAAGGAAAAGAAACATGTATTCTCTCCCTACCTCCCCCACATTAAAACCATCACCACACAAGTAACAAAAGTTCCTTGATTATAAAATCATAAGTATCTACAAAAATAGACATATATTTTTACAGGTGAACCTACATATATATTTCAAAGCTAGGGTCTTATACAGTATTATCAGCACTGTGCTTGCTTCACTCAGGAGCACCTCAGAGGTTCCCCCAGTACAGCTCTGACGCCATCTTCTAACGTCTGCAGAATATTCAGGGTATAAATATGAGATGATTAGCATTCAGTGGTTCTGGGTGTTGGCCACAATGAACAATGTCACAATCAGTGTTCTGTATCAGATCTTCACGTGTTCTGTATCAGATCTTCACGTGTGCTATAGTCTGCTCCTCAGTGCCCATAGAACGTGCTCCTCAGTGCCCATAGAACGTGCTCCTCAGTGCCCATAGAACGTGGCTGTTACATCGAAGTTCGGATGCATGAACTTATTCTCCTAGACATTAACAATACTCATTTTTTAACTGCAATAGTTTATTATTTTTCATGTATGAAAGTGTCCATATTGCTGTAAACGGTAATAGTATCTTCTCTTTTTTTCTTTTTTCTTTCTTTTTTTCTTTTCTTTTCTTTTCTTTTTTTAGTTTTGGTCAGTTTGAGATATAAACAGACATAAATTTAATTTCCATTTGTCTGCCTATAAGGATGTTGATCTTTTTGGATTATTCTGCCAAGTTCTCATTTTCTATCTTTTGCCCTTTTTCTCTCTGGATAATCTGCTTATCAGTTTGTGGGAATTCCTTGTATATTGCAGGCACCAGCCTTCTGTGCTCTACACACAAGTTCTTTCCCAAAGAGATTGCTCGTCTAATCACTTTTTTAAACGTGTTGAATCCTGTTCCCCCATCACCTCAGTTTGTAAACTCTGTCTTTTAGACAGGCTGCAGCCAGTGTCTATTGTGTTACCACATTTCATTTTCGACCCATTCAAATTCTGTCTGTATGATATAATGCAGTGATGTAATTGATTCTACTTCCTGATGAATAGCCTGCTGGATTAACACCATATGTTACAAAACCCACCATTTTTCCAAGTGAAATATCACCTTAGCTATATGTTAAATCCTCATACATACTAGGTTTTATTTTCAGATTCTGAATTCTTAACCACTGATCTGTAGCCAATGCCACATTGATTCAAATACATTGAATTCTATCACGTTCTCAGCTGGCAGAGCAAATGTTCCTCGCTATTCCCCCTATTTCAGAAATGTCTTACATTATCTCAGACATGTATCCCTTCATTTAAAATCTTAAAACATTCATTAGATTGGAAAAGAATTTTCTGGGAATTCTCAGCAACAACGTTTTTCATTCTCCAGTTCTATCTAGGGCATATTTTAATGTTAATTCCTTTATGCAAAAGCTGATACCAATATTTATTCTTCATTAATTTATATTCTTTAATATAAGCTAGCAGGTTCACCACTTTTCTCCTGGGGACTCTTACAGGATGCAAGGACTCACTGGAAGGGATGTCGTGTGCTAGGAACATATTTTTTCCTGTTCTCTTTCCCCTCCATTTCCTTGTTCTAGTTAATATTTATGACTAAGAATTCATGTTCTGGCTTAGTCAGAGTTCATCACAGAAAAAGAATTGATAAGATAAATGGAGGAAGAAGGAAAGGGGAGGGAGATTTTAACACATTGGCTCGAAAAATCATGAATGTTGGAAAGGATTCCACAATCTTTCTGCAAGCTGGTGACACAGGAAAACTGGCAGCACATTTTGATAGATCCACAGTTAGAAAACAGTGGTTCATATTCACTCCATGTCTGAAGGTCAGAAGAGCAGAGGTGTCATTACCAAGAGAACAATGTCCCAGCTCAATCATCGGGAGGAGAGAGGAGGGAGACTGCATCTAACTTTCCTCTGCCTCTGGCTTTTCAGTCTTTCCAGACCCAGGTTTGTAAGATGCCCATGAGCATTGAAGAGGACCAGCCAGCTACCTCACCTGGTCACCAACTCAAGTGCCATTGTCTTCAGGAAATCTCCCTGAAGAGAGTCCCAGGCACATCTGAGCACCCTAGACCCAGTGAAGGGGTACATGAAATTATCAATCATCACAGGTTTCAACATTTGGAGATAATGAGCTGCTGGGTGTTTCAGCATTCACTTTTACAGGTGTTGACTCATTTATTTCATCGTCAGCTGCAAAGCCTTGGAGATGTGGTTGGCTGGACGAGTGCTTGCCGAGCATAGACCATGGCCCTGAGTTCAGTCCCTACCACTGTAGAGAGAAGCCAATTGTGTTTTAAAAGAACAAATATTTTAAAAATAATAAGAAAAAATAAAATCCTAGATTACAATCCACTTTTCTTCCTCTTTTGCAAGACTTTCATGTGGTAGGAAGTATTTCTCTGCGATTCTCTCAAGTACAATATTTGGGAACTTGTCAAAATTCTTAACATTTTGCTTTTCTCTAAAACATAAATTGACCTCAAGGGTCCAGTTAAAATGACACTAGCTACAATTTGCTTTGCAAATTTCCATAATTGTGAGTGTTAATCATCAGATCAGTGGAATCACACAGAGGTTGACACTACATTAGTGTGATTTTCTTCTCCCTGTCATACCAAGTGCAAATGAGTTACACTGTCTGATTTGCTTTCAGACTGACATTTGTAGAAAGTGGGAGAAGGCTGATTGGGATGGGGAAAGGGGGAAAAATGTTAGAAAAATAAATACATAAATACTCAGTTATGCCTAGAACATGTGCACTCACCCACCACACTGGGGGGGTGGTAATTTTTATCCAACTATTTCATCAGATATAAAGTCTGGTTAAAGTTCACTACATGTTTGCTGACCATGTCACTACTGAGAAGACAGTCCTTTAATTAGAGGTTTTCATCAGAACCACGTTTATGCCAGCAGCTGATAACTAAAGTCTATGAAGGTTTGACCATCTACTTGACACGACTTAGCATACAGCTGAGTGTGGAAAAAGTAAAAGACAAAGAACAAACTTAAGACTTTGTTCTTACACAATTGACAGTTAACTCAAAGATCAGTGGTTCCATTTTTATTTTTAATTTTGACCTTGCTTCTCTAATTGCTTTTCTCCTAGGATATAGTTCTATTAGTTGCCATGAGAACAGCATTTTCTATCTACCTTAAAAATGCTATTACCGCCTTCTTTACCATTCCCAGGCCTAAGTGGGTTCTGGACCTATTAAAATTTCCTAGTTTACAAAGATGATATAATTCTTAAAAGTTCTTCTATAAATAAAAACAATAAAATACAGAATTGTTAGTAGCAACTGAAATTAGATATTTTCAAGAATTATTCTTATTAACACAGATGTTCATATCCTACACACACACACACATAAACACAGACATAAACACACACATATATACATGACTTTAAGAAAAGAATCGCCGGGCGGTGGTGGCGCACGCCTTTAATCCCAGCACTTGGGAGGCAGAGGCAGGCGGATTTCTGAGTTCGAGGCCAGCCTGGTCTACAAAGTGAGTTTCAGGACAGCCAGGGCTATACAGAGAAACCCTGTCTCGAAAAAACCAAACCGAAAAAACCAAACCAAAAAAAAAAGAAAAGAATCAAGTTCATGGTATAATAGAACTATCTCAAATTATCTTAAATATATAAGCCCTCACTAATTTGCCTTTCTTTGTTTTTTTAAAGTCTCACACAATGGCCAACTTTATTCAGAGATTCAGACAACTTACACTCTGCGGGTTAAGAGGAGTCACATGAGGAAAGTGTTCAATCATAAGGACAAGAAGCAAAAACATGTTTTTCCATAGAGGCATATAAACAAACAATGGACGGTTGTAACGTGTAATATATAAAATTTTAATTTATGTAATATTTATACCAATAAGGACACAGGAAGTGGGAACTAGGGTAAAAATCTGCTAGTGCAGAGGAGGTAGCTTTATTAACTATATACAAAATATCAATTTACAAGCCTGATCTGACAACTAACCTGCCATCTCTTTAGGAATCTCTTCCTATCTGCGTCATCCTGTCTTTCTCTTGAGCTCTTCCAAACCTCAGAGAGCTCCTTAGCTCTCTTCCCTAGAATACTGTTCTACCTGTGTCCTGCCAGCTGCTTCTCTGTGCTTCCTGCAAGCCCAGAGAGAGAATTCCTTTCTCTCACCCAGAGCTCCTTCCTCGAAACATTTCCAAGCCAAATGAGCTAAAAGAGAGCTGAATTCAGTGAATGAGAAACAAATTTTTCCTGGGTCTTAGGAAGCTGAAAGATGATTTTATGACATCATGGTGAGCACAGCCTTGGGATTTTGGTAGCAGGCAGGTTGTACTCCATCCCCTTGGTCTTGGACCTTCCTTTCACACCCTGATATCGTACAAATAAAGACAAATTTCATTGTGGCTACATTTACTCTCATCAAAATAAAACTCATCACCTTTAATCTCAGCTCTGTGTGAGTTCAAGGCCAGCCTGGTCTACATAACCAGTTCTAAGAAAGCCAGGGCTGGGCTATACAGTGAGACGCTGTATCAAATTAATAATTCATTAGGACCCGTGGTGAACCGGGTGCACTCAGATATGGCTAGGAATGAGAGCTATGGTTGTGGCTGGTCAGCATGGCCTTGGCAGACAGCATATGAATAAGGCTTGCAGTTGCTCAGGTCAGCGCTGAAGCAAGGAGAGCCTGGATCTATTTTGAACAGCAAAAATAGCTTTTCCTATGGAAATGAGTGGATTTCTTCTCAACTCTACCCAGCAGCTGGTGCCTTACGTCCTGTGTCTGACCATCAACTCTGTGGCGCTCCCACCAATCTCAGCTAATCACATTGAACCTGAAAATCCATTTACACTAAAACAGAAATGGAGGCCAACAAGCTGGAGCCCAAGTGAGGATGCCTCAGTCCCACTTGGGAGGCAGAAGAAAGCAACCACAAGGGGTGGGGGATGGGAGAACCTGGGAGGGAAAAGGGATGAGAGCGGGCGTGGGGGACAAGAAAATTTTTGAATTAAAATTTAAAAACAGAAAAAATAAAGAGAATTGGTTGGTGTTGTGACGTTGTTTGCATTTATGGTGCTTTTTTTTTTTTAGGTATTTTCTTCATTTACATTTCCAATGCTATCCCAAAAGTCCCCGTACCCTCCCCACCTCCCCTACCCACACACTCCCCTCCTTGGCCCTGGCGTTCCCCTGTGCTGGGGCATATAAAGTTTGTGTGTCCAATGGGCCTCTCTTTCCAGTGATGGCTGACTAGACCAACTTGTAATATGCAGCTAGAGTCAAGAGCTCCGGGGTACTGGTTAGTTCATATTGTTGTTCCTCCTATAGGGTTGCAGATGCCTTTAGCTCCTTGGGTAATTTCTCTAGCTCCTCCATTGGGGGCCCTGTGATCCATCCAATAGCTGACTGTGAGCATCCACTTCTGTGTTTGCCAGGCATCCACATAGCCTCACAAGAGACAGCTATATCAGGGTCCTTTCAGCAAAATCTTGCTAGCGTATGCAATGGTGTCAGCGTTTGGAGGCTGATTATGGGATGGATCCCCATATATAGCAGACTCTAGATGGTCCAACTTTTCGTCACAGCTCCAAACTTTGCCTCTGTAACTCCTTCCATGGGTGTTTTGTTCCCAATTCTAAGAAGGGACAAAGTTTCCACACTTTGGTCTTTGTTCTTCTTGAGTTTCATGTGTTTTGCAAATTGTATCTTATATCTTGAGTATTCTAAGTTTCTGGGCTAATATCCACTTATCAGTGAATACATATCATGTGAGTTCTTTTGTGATTGGGTTACCTCACTCAGGATGATCCCCTCCAAGTCCATCCATTTGCCTAGGAATTTCATAAATTCATTCTTTTTAATAGCTGAGTAGTATTCCATTGTGTAAATGTACCACATTTTCTGTATCTGTTCCTCTGTTGAGGGGCATCTGGGTTCTTTCCAGCTTCTGGCTATTAAAAATATGGCTGCTATGAACATAGTGGAGCATATGTCCTTCTAACCGGTTAGAATATCTTCTGGATATATGTCCAGGAGAGGTATTGCGGGATCCTCCAGTACTACTATGTCCAAGTTTCTGAGGAACCACCAGACTGATTTCCAGAGTGGTTGTACAAGCTTGCAATCCCACCAAAAATGGAGGAGTGTTCCTCTTTCTCCACATTCTCATCAGCATCTGCTGTCACCTGAGTTTTTCATCTTAACCATTCTGACTGGTGTGAGGTGGAATCTCAGGGTTGTTTTGATTTGCATTTCCCTGATGATTAAGGATGTTGAACATTTTTTCAGGTGCTTCTCTGCCATTCGGTATTCCTCAGGTGAGAATTCTTTGTTTACCTCTGAGGCCCATTTTTAATGGGGTTATTTAATTTTCTGGAGTCCACCTTCTTGAGTTCTTTATATATATTGGATGTTAGTCCCCTATCTGATTTAGGATAGGTAAAGATCCTTTCCCAATCTGTTGGTGGCCTTTTTGTCTTATTGACAGTGTCTTTTGCCTTACAGAAGCTTTGCAATTTTATGAGGTCCCATTTGTCGATTCTCCATCTTACAGCACAAGCCATTGGTCTTCTATTCAGGAATTTTTCCCCTGTGCCCATATCTTCCATGCTTTTCCCCACTTTCTCCCCTATAAGTTTCATTGTCTCTGGTTTTGTGTGGATTTCCTTGATCCACTAATCTTGACCTTAGTACAAGGAGATAGGAATGGATCAATTCGAATTCTTGTACATCATTACTGCCAGTTGTGCCAGCACCATTTGTTGAAAATGCTGTCTTTTTTCCACTGGATGGTTTTAGCTCCCTTGTCAAAGATCAAGTGACCATAGATGTGTGGGTTCATTTCTGGGTCTTCAATTCTATTCCATTGGTCTACTGGTCTGTCTCTATACCAGTACAATGCAGTTTTTATTACAATTGCTCTTTAGTAAAGCGTTTGGTCAGGAATGGTGATTCCACCAGAGATTCTTTTATCCTTGAGAAGAGTTTTTTGTTATCCTAGGTTTTTTGTTATTCTAGATGAATTTGCACATTGCCCTTTCTAACTCAGTGAAGAATTGAGTTGGAATTTTGATGGGGATTGCATTGAATATGTAGTTTGCTTTCAGCAGGATAACCATTTTCACTATATTGATCCTGCCAATCCATGAGCATGGGAGATCTTTCCATCTTCTGAGATCTTCTTTGATTTCTTTCTTCAGAGACTTGAAATTCTTGTCATACACATCTTTCACTTCATCTAGTTCCTTAGAGTCAAACCAAGGTATTTTATATTATTTGTGACTATTGTGAAAGATGTTGTTTCCCTAATTTCTTTCTCAGCCTGTTTATCCTTTGTATAGAGAAAGGCCATTGACTTGTTTGAGTTAATTTTATATCCAACTACTTCACTGAAGCTGTTTATCAGGTTTAGGAGTTCTCTGGTGGAATTTTTTAGGCTCACTTATATATACTATCATATCATCTGCAAAAAGTGATATTTTGAGTTCTTCGTTTCCACTTTGTATCCCCTTGATCTCCTTTTGTTGTCTAATTGCCCTGACTAGGACTTCAAGTACAATGTTGAATAAGTAGGGAGAAAGTGGGCAGCCTTGTCTAGTCCCTGATTTTAGTGGGAATGCTTCCAGCTTCTCCCCAGTTACTTTGATGTTGGCTACTGGTTTGTTGTAGATTGCTTTTTATCATATTTAGGTATGGGCCTTGAATTCCTGGTCTTTCCAAGACTTTTATCATGAATGGGTAGTGGATTTTGTTGAATGCTGTCTCTGCATCTAACGAGATGACCATGTGGTTTTTGTCTTTGAATTTGTTTATATAATGGATTACGTTGATGGATTTCCATATATTAAACCATCCCTGCATCCCTGGAATGAAACCTACTTGGTGGGGATGGATGATTGTTTTGACATGTTCTTGGATTCGGTTAGAAAGAATTTTAATGAATATTTTTGCATCGATATTCATAAGGGAAATTGGTCTGAAGTTCTCTATCTTTGTTGGGACTTTCTGTGGTTTAGGTATCAGAGGAATTGTGGCTTCATAGAATGAATTAGGTAGAATACCTTCTGCTTCTATTTTGTGGACTAGTTTGTGAAGAACTAGAATTAGATCTTCTTTGAAGGTCTGATAGAACTCTGCACTAAACACATCTAGACCTGGACTTTTTTTGGTTGGGAGACTATTAATGACTGCTTCTATTTCTTTAGGGGATATAGGACTGTTTAGATCATTAACCTGATCCTGATTTAACTTTGGTACCTGGTATCTATCTAGTAATTTGTCCATTTCATCCAGTTTTTCCAGTTTTGTTGAGTATAGCCTTTTGTAGAAGGATCTGATGGTGTTTTGGAATTCTTCAGGATCTGTTGTTATATCTCTCTTTTCATTTCTGACTTTGTTAATTAGGATGCTGTCCCTGTGCCCTCTAGTGAGTCTGGCTAAGGGTTTATCTATCTTGTTGATTTTCTCAAAGAACCAGCTCCTCACTTGGTTGATTCTCTGAATAGTTCTTCTTGTTTCCACTTGGTTGATTTCACCCCTGAGTTTGATTATTTCCTGCCATCTACTCCTCTTGGGTGAATTTGCTTCCTTTCGTTCTAGAGCTTTTAGGTGTGTTGTCAAGCTGCTAGTGTGTGCTCTCTCTAGTTTCTTTTTGGAGGCACTCAGAGCTATGAGTTTCCCTCTTAAAAATGCTTTCATTGTGTCCCATAAGTTTGGGTATGTTGTGGCTTCGTTTTCATTAAACTCTAAAAAGTCTTTAATTTCTATCTTTATTCCTTCCTTGACCAAGGTATCATTGAGAAGAGTGTTGTTCAGTTTCCACGTGAATGTTGGCTTTCTATTATTTATTTTGTTATTGAAGATCAGCCTTAGTTCATGGTGATCTGATAGGATGCATGGGACAATTTCAATATTTTTGAATCTGTTGAGGCCTGTTTTGTGACCAATTATATGGTCAATTTTGGAGAAGGTACCATGAGGTGCTGGGAAGAAGGTATATCCTTTTGTTTTAGGATAAAATGTTCTATAGATATCTGTTAAATCCATTTGTTTCATAACTTCTGGTAGTTTCACTGTGTCCCTGTTTAGTTTCTGTTTCCATGAGCTGTCCATTGATGAAAGTGGTGTGTTGAAGTCTCCCACTATTATTGTGTGAAGTGCAATGTGTGCTTTGAGCTTTACTAAAGTTTCTTTAATGAATGTGGCTGCCCTTGTATTTGGAGCATAGATATTCAGAATTAAGATTTCCTCTTGGAAGATTTTACCTTTGATGAGTATGAAGTGCCCCTCCTTGTCTTTTTTGATAACTTTAGGTTGGAAGTCGATTTTATTACATATTAGAATGGCTACTCCAGCTTGTTTCTTCGGACCATTTGCTTGGAAAATTGTTTTCCAGCCTTTCATTCTGAGGTAGTGTTTGTCTTTTTCCCTGAGATGGGTTTCCTGTAAGCAGCAAAATGTTGGGTCCTGTTTGTGTAGCCAGTCTGTTAGTCTATGTCTT
This sequence comes from Mus musculus, assembly GCF_000001635.26. NCBI lineage: Eukaryota > Metazoa > Chordata > Mammalia > Rodentia > Muridae > Mus > Mus musculus. The sequence continues at coordinate 80,240,473 of NC_000068.7, forward strand.
TTTTATTGGGGAATTTAGTCCGTTGATATTAAGAGATATTAAGGAAAAGTAATTGTTGCTTCCTATTACTTTTGTTGTTAGAGTTGGCATTCTGCTCTTGTGGCTGTCTTCTTTTAGATTTGTTGAAGGATTACTTTCTTGCTTTTTCTAGGATGTGGTTTCTGTCCTTGTATTGGTTTTTTTCTGTTATTATCCTTTGAAGCGCTGGATTCGTGGAAAGATAATGTGTGAATTTGTTGTGGAATACTTTGGTTTCTCCATCTATGGTAATTGAAAGTTTGGCTGGGTATAGTAGCCTGGGCTGGAATTTGTGTTCTCTTAGTGTCTGTATAATATATGTCCAAGATCTTCTGGCTTTCATAGTCTCTGGAGAAAAGTCTGGTGTAATTCTGATTGGCTTGCCTTTATAAGTTACTTGACCTTTTCCCCTTACTGCTTTTAGTATTCTATCTTTATTTAGTGCATTTGTTGTTCTGATTATTATGTGTCGGGAGGAATGTCTTTTCTGGTCCAGTCTATTTGGAGTTCTGTAGGCTTCTTGTATGTTCATGGGCATCTCTTTCTTTAGGTTTGGGAAGTTTTCTTCTATAATTTTGTTGAAGATATTTGCTGGCCCTTTAAGTTGAAAATCTTCGTTCTCATCTACTCCTATTATCTGTAGGTTTGGTCTTCTCATTGTGTCCTGGATTTCCTGGATGTTTTGAGTTAGGATCTTTTTGCATTTTCCATTTTCTTTGATTGTTGTGCCGATGTTCTCTATGGAATCTTCTGCACCTGAGATTCTCTCTTCCATCTTTTGTATTCTGTTGCTGATGCTTGCATCTATGGTTCCAGATTTCTTTTCTAGGGTTTCTATTTCCAATGTTGCCTCACTTTGAGTTTTCTTTATTGTGTCTACTTCCCTTTTTAGGTCTAGTATGGTTTTGTTCATTTCCATCACCTGTTTGGATGTGTTTTCCTGTTTTTCTTTAAGGACTTCTACCTGTTTGGTTGTGTTCTTGTGTTTTTCTTTAAGGACTTGTAACTCTTTAGCAGTGTTCTCCTGTATTTCTTTAAGTGAGTTATTAACGTTCTTCTTGATGTCCTCTACCATCATCATGAGATATGCTTTTAAATCCAGGTCTAGTTTTTCGGATGTGTTGGGGTGCCCAAGACGGTGTGAGGTGGTAGTGCTGCGTTCTGATGATGGTGAGTGGTCTTGGTTTCTGTTAGTAAGATTCTTACATTTTCCTTTCACCATCTGGTAATCTCTGGAGTTAGTTGTTATAGTTGTCTCTGGTTAGAGCTTCTTCCTCTCGTGATTCTGTTAGCTTCTATCAGCAGACCTGGGAGACTAGCTTTCTTCTGAGGTTCAGTGGTCAGAGCACTCTCTGCAGGCAAGCTCTCCTCTTGCATGGAAGGTGCACAGATATCTGGCATTCAGACCTGCCTCCTGGTGGAAGATGAAGGCCCGAAACAGGGCCTGTCCCAGAAGCTGTTAGCTTCTGTAGTCCACACTCTCACCTGCGCAGACTAGTCTTGGTGGGATCCAGGAACCCATTTGTGGTGCTCTTATTGCAAGGCTTTTCTGACTAAAAGGAGGCCAGGAAGAAAGGAAGAGACAAGTTAAGCTCCGGTCTGGATGAGTCCATCATCCGAGGTCACGCTGCTAAGTTTTCATCCTCTGAGGTCAAGGTGCTAAGTTTTACATGAATTTCTTCCAGGAGAGTGTGCCTCCCACATTACAGCTTTCACATTCCATGCAGTCCCCAGCTCACAAGTTTCTTACAGACTTCTCACTACTTTTCCTCCCACCTAAGAGGACTTTACATTCCAGAAAAAAAAAAAAACCACACTTCTACCTGTGACAGTGCAGGTCAAGGTGAACTCATGAACAGAAGAGTCATTTGAGTTTAAGTTCAGGAAAAATCCTATCTGAGCCATCATCAGCGTTGCTTACTGATCAGCTAGTCAAAGGAATTGAAATAAAGGAGTAAGTCATTTATACTTCCAATATTCTGTATGGATTTAAAACACACAAATGTATACCCATTATCTACATGTCCCATTCACATAGAGCCAAACCCCACCAAGGGTACAAGCCCACCACCTGAGACTCTGCTGGTGAGTTTAAACAATGTCTTATGTGAACCATAGTCATTATATGGAACAGTATTTCCATTTGTTGCTTCCTTGTATTTTTATTTGATGTTTCTAAGTAAGAAAGAGTTAAGTTGTTTTCCTTATCTCATATAAAACCACATAAAGTAATTTAACAATCAATTTGAATATGAAAAGAAATATTTTTCTTTTTCTTTCCTTTTTTATTGAAAATTAACAATTCATTCTCCCCCACCTCCTCCCAAACCCTCCCCACTTCCCCCATCCACTCAAATTTTACACTTTCTTTCTCTCATTAGTATAGAAACAGGAAGAAATCTTAAAACATGAATTTTTTTAAGACAATCTGAAAAGAAATCCTTTTGTCTTCTTAAATCATAGTGTTTCACTGTTTTCTTACTTATACCCAATATGACAGGACTTTTGAGTGTCCTTTTCAGATGAGTTTTCCCAACTTATTTCACTTGTATCATAGAAATACTGCTACTTTTGTTCATTTTCACTGGTTTTATACTATGGTTGGTTAAAGTATTAGTTATGTGTTAATAAAGTAATTAACTAATCTCTTAATTATAAAATGTATGGTCTCAAGAAAAAGTATAAAGTTCAGGACTATGCTAGGAAAAAGAGAAGGCAAAGCCAGCCATCTTCCTGCACCCTCAGTCACCTTCCTCTGAATCATTTGTCATAGGAAATGAAAATTACCATCTTAAACAGCAAGGTGAATAAGCTTCAGTGAGTAGAAGGAACCTTTTCTAAATACAGTGTGACCTTGTTGGTCACCACAGCTCTGATAGAGCAGGAGCCAGGCCCAACCTGGGAAGCACATTCACAGATCTTTCTGGAAAACAAGTCCAGAAGGTGTGACCAAGATCTTTGCCCACTCCCCGAGGCTCATAACACTAGGATAATAAGTTTCAGAGGAAATAAGGATAACCCCAGAGCAAGGTAAACCAAAAGACTCAAGCAGGTGACATAAACCCAGCAGTCAAAATCTCTGCTCTGCTGAAAGAGGTTTTCAACTGCAAATTTTTGTAACCTGCATATCCATCTTCTTCCCATTTTCAGAGACTCTGTGGATTGCAGGTGTCGCTATTATTCGCTGGAAAATATTAACCTTGCCTTGAAATGCAAAACCTCCCTCTCACAGGAGTAATTTCTTTGTGGCATTCAGGTACAAAGGCAAAATTCTAATGTGAAGACTAAAAGAAAATGAATGTGCAAGAATGCTTGATGGGTTGCAAATACATTGTTCTCACAGCAGCAGACAGCAAAGGGAGGCCAGCCTCAGTGAACATGTGTGATTCATCTTCAGTCAGACTTTAATTGCTGCACTCAGCTTAATGATCGGAACCTGTTCCAGAAATATTGAAAACAGGTGTGCAACAAAAGATGGTATAAGATGTCACTTCCTGTGAGATTCAACGGTATTTGCAATTGTCACATAGGATGTGCAACTTATAGGACCACCATAACGTAATCTGATTATAAATTATAGAATACAAATCAATCAGATTTGACTATGTTATAAACGTTTGTCACTCTGATTGTGGAAAACTTGTGCATGGACATTGTGAATTGTTGCAGTTTCAACTGAACTTACTCATTAACAATTCATACTTGTATATAACTCAATCTGGTCACACTTACCCCTCAGCCCTTTCTTATCCCATTTACACCTTCTCTTATTGTCCTTATTACAGGACCCTGTCCCTTGTTTGTATGTCTTGTGTTTCTGTTTTCATTTCAGAACCTACTGAATTTAACAGGGCTACCAGTATTAGCACGGACATGGAGCTTGCAGCAGGACAACAGGGGACTCATCAGTGACTACAATATTCAAGACGATGACTCTCCTTCACCTGGCATCCACCTACAACCACACAGAGAAAAAGGGCCCCTGATCCTCTCTCCCATCCAGAACTGAATGCTGAACCCCAATCTTGGGCAGTCCCAGTGCAGGCAACTACTGCTGTTCTAACCACAAAATTAAATGGACAAATAGACAGTATTTGCGGACCTTCCTTCCCATTATTCCATTCTTTTTTCTTTTTTTCTGCCTTATCTTCCATCATACTCTCTGGCCGCTGAAGCAGGTGGTAAAAAATGTCCCCATACAAGAATAAATATTTAAGTCACATATTCTCAGCACCTTGAGAAGTCAAAAGTCTTTGTCTTCTTATACCAGCATTAAGTATGAGAAGAAGCTTCTATGTGCATATAAACTAGAAAGCAGTCCAAGACCATGCTCATTAAAAGAAACAACAGTAGTAAATTCCCCAGTAGGGCCTCCAACATCTCCAGCCAGGAGCTGTTGACCAGATCAGACAAGAGTTAATTTCCTGTAGATCTAACCTCAGAATCAATCAGAAAACAGTCACTTGAGACAGCCGGCCACTGTCCCGACCAGAGGACAGGTGTCCGCCTGGCTTGGAAGGCCTCAGCCTCAGGAGCAGCGGGTGCCATTTTGGTCCCGGGACTCCGCCGAACTTAGGAACTTAGTCTGCACAGGTGAGAGTGTGCACCACAGAAGCTGACAGCTTCTGGGACCTGCCAAAGCAACACAGCTTCTGGGAAAGGTCATGTTTTGGGCCTTCTTCTTCGGCCAGGAGGAGGGCCAAACACAAGCTATCTGCGCACCTTCCCTGTAAGAGAGCTTGCCAGCAGAGAGTGCTCTGAGCACTGAAACTCAGAGGAGAGAGTCTGTCTCCCAGGTCTGCTGATAGACGGTAACAGAATCACCAGAAGAACAATCTCTAAACAGAGTCAACTATAACAACTAACTCCAGAGATTATCAGATGGTGAAAGGTAAACGTAGGAATCTTACTAACAGGAACCAAGACCACTCACCATCATCAGAACCCAGCACTCCCACTTCGCCCAGTCCAGGGCACCCCAACACACCCGAAAACCTAGACCCAGATTTAAAAGCATATCTCATGATGATGGTAGAGGACATCAAGAAGAACGTTAATAACTCACTTAAAGAAATACAGGAGAACACTGCTAAAGAGTTACAAGTCCTTAAAGAAAAACACAAGAACACAACCAAACAGGTAGAAGTCCTTAAAGAAAAACAGGAAAACACATCCAAACAGGTGATGGAAATGAACAAAACCATACTAGACCTAAAAAGGGAAGTAGACACAATAAAGAAAACTCAAAGTGAGGCAACATTGGAAATAGAAACCCTAGAAAAGAAATCTGGAACCATAGATGCAAGCATCAGCAACAGAATACAAAAGATGGAAGAGAGAATCTCAGGTGCAGAAGATTCCATAGAGAACATCGGCACAACAATCAAAGAAAATGGAAAATGCAAAAAGATCCTAACTCAAAACATCCAGGAAATCCAGGACACAATGAGAAGACCAAACCTACAGATAATAGGAGTAGATGAGAACGAAGATTTTCAACTTAAAGGGCCAGCAAATATCTTCAACAAAATTATAGAAGAAAACTTCCCAAACCTAAAGAAAGAGATGCCCATGAACATACAAGAAGCCTACAGAACTCCAAATAGACTGGACCAGAAAAGACATTCCTCCCAACACATAATAATCAGAACAACAAATGCACTAAATAAAGATAGAATACTAAAAGCAGTAAGGGGAAAAGGTCAAGTAACTTATAAAGGCAAGCCAATCAGAATTACACCAGATTTTTCACCAGAGACTATGAAAGCCAGAAGACCCTGGACAGATGTTATACAGACACTAAGAGAACACAAATTCCAGCCCAGGCTACTATACCCAGCCAAACTTTCAATTACCATAGATGGAGAAACCAAAGTATTCCACGACAAAACCAAATTCACACATTACCTTTCCACGAATCCAGCCCTTCAAAGGATAATAACAGAAAAAAACCAATACAAGGACAGGAACCTCGCTCTAGAAAAAACAAGAAGGTAATCCCTCAACAAACCTAAAAGAAGACAGCCACAAAAACAAAATGCCAGCTTTAACAAAAAAAATAAGAGGAACCAACAATTACTTTTCCTTAATATCTCTTAATATCAATGGTCTCAACTCCCCAATAAAAAGACATAGACTAACAAACTGGCTACACAAACAAGACCCAACATTTTGCTGCTTACAGGAAACTCATCTCAGAGAAAAAGATAGACACTACCTCAGAATGAAAGGCTGGCAAACAAGCAGTCAGTGGTGGTCTATGCTGCTAGATCTCCTGACCCTCAGAAGCGACTGTTGCATGAATTCTCCAACCCAAATGTGCTAAGCAATGAAAACACGACTCAATTAATATGAATACATGTTGTATTCATGCACCAAGATTGGGCAGATCTACTGCTACACTACCATCTTCCACATCTTATGAGACCCCTTAGAACTTGTGGTTTCTCCAGGCCATGTGCTTCTGCTCTGCTTTTCTTCTTCTTCCTCCTCCTCTGCATCCCATCTCTTCCATTTTCTCCTTTTTCTCTCTCCCAACCTTCTACTCCACTTTCCCTTTATCTGCCCAATCATCAGCTCTCCTTTATTTTACAAATTAATGTGGGAAGAAGGTTTACAGGAAATCACCTGAGTGATGACTCATTCCTTGTTTGAAGCCACTCACAGGAGAAAAAAATTAACATCAAATATAATTAGCTCCAGGGCTATCCACAAGAGACCATAGCGCTCCAGGTTGTTCTTCACGATGATGTCACTAGCGCCATCAAACAAAAACTGCACGTTTTTGGTTCTGTGGTGCATGTAAAGAAGTACATGTGTATCTCCTTGGTGGCTGCATTTATTCATGTCCTCAAATATTCTCTGAACATAGCTACCTATCTAAAAAGGACATGAGTCTGAAAAGAGTGGGTGGGTACAAAGGAGGGTTTAGAGGGAGAAAACAAGAGAAGAAATAATGTGATTATATTAAATATTAAAATTATAATATATATTAAAAATGAGAAACTGTCAGATTTTTAAATAAAAGAGCTGACACAAAGGACACTGGCTTTGGTACATCTGGAAATGGACAGGAAAATACATGCAGGTACTATAGTCTGCAGTCGATTCAGGATGCTTACGATAATTGCTTATCAAGTCAGTCTGGGAATGCAGCCAATTCCTATTGACTAATAACCAGACTTCTCTGTATAGCCTTGATAGATGTTATGCAAATGTGATCATTGATGTTACAATTTTTCCCTTTTGCTTAACTCCTCAGAAGTTATGGTTTACCCCAAGTAAACTGATGAACTTCGAAAGTTTACTAATCACATTTAAAAGTCACAGGTGCCACTTACAGTGGGTAATTTCAAATAGAAAGAAAAGTATAACAAGTCTAGGCAACTAAGGGCTCACCAACCACCAAAATATCACACATAAATGTAGACATTTTTCAAGACATTTCAATGTCAGAATAGCAGAAGTTATAAAATCCAACCCATCTCATTTCAGAGTAGATGTAATGCTGTTATTAAGCAACATTTTGTGGAAAGCTGTGGCTTTTTTGTTGGACTGGGCACAGGCCAACAGACCCAAACAACATGCCTGAGTGGCTCTGTAGTCAGCTGAGTAATTAAACTGTAAACTAGTTAAGTTATAACCAGTTGACTAGTCAATTGCCTAAGCTGTGGTTAATTTTAAGTTTCCTATGACTCACTTCTGTTTTTTTTTTTTTTTTTTTTTTTTTTGTAAATGTCATCAAATTGAAGTGTTGATTGAAGTTCTCAGAACCTGCCTGGGTCTCAGCATTAACTCATTCATGAACTGTGGTTTACTCAAATAGATTCTACCACACTTAGTTGTTTTCAGAACTTTTCCTTTTAGCATTTTTAATGTTTTGACCAGGATTCAAAACAGAGTTCCAGAGACCCGGGGAGCACTGGAGAAAGCAGGAGTGTTGTCTACTGAGCCGTGTTCTGTTTCCTTGCATAAAGGTCGCTGGCTATGTTCTGACTGTAATTCGGAAGGTCCACTGACTCAGCTTTGAACATGCATTTGTTTGAGCAACCATTTTGGTCCAAACTGCATTTGGAAGTTGTAAAGGAAACACAGGGATGAGTCTTGTAAGAGGCCTCAGGTGTCTGTCCTGATCAGACAGAAGCTCAGTAGAATATGGTACTAAAAACCAAAGAGTCATGGGTTTACCTGGGTCTAGTAGTCAGGACCTCTGCTTCCTGGTATCCCACTCAAGGTCGGTTTGTGCTATGAAAGAGTGCATAATCTTGGGCAGTACCCACACTGCAGTGTGCTATGAGAGGGCTACAAGAAGCCCTTATGACACCTGCTTTAATCAGATTTAAAAGAAAAAAATAGACGTTCCAGGAGTTAGAACTTCTTCAGGAATTCACATAGAATCATGCCCAGAAGCTGCACTTTTTTCTAGAAAATGGAGTGAAATTTGTTAGAAACACTTTAAACTTACAATGACCACAATGAGGACATATAAATTTGGATAAACGTCTTTAGCTGTGAGATATGTTAGAAAGAAAGACCAAAGAGCACATAGTGTGAGTTGTATTTTGTAAATAGAACTTGTGACTATACAGGATTACACTGTGGTGGAAGGTTATTTGTAGACGTTTAGCCCTTAGGTAAGGGGGTTGGCTTATTTCACTTAAGCCTCTATGCCTTGGTCAGAACATTACACTTAGAATATTAGTGACTATATCCTCTTGGTCTGCTTAGAAAATGCTCTCTGAAGCCAAAGCATGCCTTTAATTCCAGCACTTGGGAAGCAAAAGCAGGAGGATCCAGTGAACTTGAGGATAGCCTGGTCTACATAGTGAGTTCCAGGACAGCCAGGCTATATAAATGGACCTTGTCTTGAAAAAAAAACAAACAAACAAAAACAAAAAGGATAAAGGGAAGGAGGAGAAAGAGGATGAAAATGAGAAGGAGGAGGAAGGTGAAGAGGAAGGAAGGAAGGAAGGAAGGAAGGAAGGAAGGAAGGAAGGAAGAAAGGAAGGAAGGGAGGAAAGTGTTCTCTCTCTCATTCCCTAATTGGCCACACCCTAAATTCTCACTAATTAGAATCACACAGCCTGGGCTAAGAGCCAACCTAATCATGTTTATCTGGAGACCTAACTCTAAAGAGGAAAGATTACATATGTGAAAGATGCCTTCATCTATAGCACACCCCACTCTGGATCTGGAGAAGAAAAATTAAGTCACTGACAGCTTTTCCATTAGGTATTAGGGTATTAAAGACACCCACTATGATTGTGTTTGGACAGAAGTATTTATTATGTAAAATTTAATATACTCAAAATTCAGTTTGTACACATTTTAAAGTTAAGATATCCTATTGGTAGATTGTTCTCTTAATCAATATGAAGTGACCTTCTTTATCTCTCCTGGCCAACTTCAGGAAGAAATTGATTTTGTCAAACAGTAAAACAGCAACATCTGCCTGTTCTCTAGTTCCATTTGCTTGGAACATTTTTTTCCTTTATTTTTACTCCAAAGTCGCATGGACCTTTGATGGTATCTTAGTTTTATTTCCTGATCTTCTGATAAAAATATCCTGACAAAGTAGGTTATAGGGAAAGGGTTTATTTTAGCACAGTCCATCACTTGGGGAAATCAAGGCAGCAGGAATGTGAGGCAGCTGGTCATGTCCACAGTCAAAAGCAGGGAGATTAATTAAAGCCTTAATAATTAAAAAATTGTGCCTGGCTAACTTCATTTACTCTTCCACAGTTCAAGGTCACCTGCCTAGGCAATGTTGCTAGCCACTGTGGCCATATCTTCTCACATCACTTAATGTAATCACGATAATGCTCACTGACACGTCCACAGCCCAAGGGAATGCAGACAGTCCCTCCCTGACACTCTTGATAAGTGATTCTAGATTGTCTCAACTTGACAATTAAAACAAGAATCACAGATGATGAGGCAAATTTCTCAGCAACAGCAAATAAATGGATCATTTTTAATCCAATCTGCTACTATGCATCCTTTGATTGTGGGATGGAGGACATTAATACTCATTTATTACTGAAAGGTGTTGTTCTGGCTACTCGTAAGTCAACTTGACAAATACTATAATCATCCTAGGATGGAAGGAACCTCAATTGAGAAAATGCCTCTATTAAACTGAGCAGTAGCAAGCCTATAAAGCAATTTTTTAGTCATTGATTATGTGGGAGGGTCCAGTCTATTATAGGTAGGGCTACCCCAAGGCTGGTGGTCCATGAAAGTCTAGGCTCCCAACCAAAAATATAAGAATAAAGTCAGCTGGGCATAAATAAGCAACATGCCTGCATCTGTTTCTCCTTGCTCTTGACTGTAGATGTGACCAATTGCTTTAAGCTCCTGCCACTGTCACTTCTACTATGATGGACAATAACCTAGAATGGCAAGTCAAGAAAACTCCTTTCCTCCCTACATTACTTTTAGTCAGATTATTTTATCACAGAAATAGAAATAAAATTATAATGACTGATTATTTTGAAATGACAAGAAGACAAATACATGAAATGATAGAAAAAAATCTAGAAATAGATGAGTTTGAAGTGATCGAGCTGACTGAAATTAGAGGATTAAAAGGTTTTCTAGGGGTTTTCGGGCTGGGGAGGCGGCCTAAGCCACAGCAGCAGCGGTCGCCATCTTGGTCCGGGACCCGCCGAACTTAGGAAATTAGTCTGAACAGGTGAGAGGGTGCGCCAGAGAACCTGACAGCTTCTGGAACAGGCGGAAGCACAGAGGCGCTGAGGCAGCACCCTTTGTGGGCCGGGGACAGCCGGCCACCATCCGGACCGGAGGACAGGTGCCCGCCCGGCTGGGGAGGCGGCCTAAGCCACAGCAGCAGCGGTCGCCATCTTGGTCCGGGACCCGCCGAACTTAGGAAACTAGTCTGAACAGGTGAGAGGGTGCGCCAGAGAACCTGACAGCCTCTGGAACAGGCAGAAGCACAGAGGGGCTGAGGCAGCACCCTGTGTGGGCCGGGGACAGCCAGCCACCTTCCGGACCGGAGGACAGGTGCCCGCCCGGCTGGGGAGGCGACCTAAGCCACAGCAGCAGCGGTCGCCATCTTGGTCCGGGACCCGCCGAACTTAGGAAATTAGTCTGAACAGGTGAGAGGGTGCGCCAGAGAACCTGACAGCTTCTGGAACAGGCGGAAGCACAGAGGCGCTGAGGCAGCACCCTTTGTGGGCCGGGGACAGCCGGCCACCGTCCGGACCGGAGGACAGGTGCCCGCCCGGCTGGGGAGGCGGCCTAAGCCACAGCAGCAGCGGTCGCCATCTTGGTCCCGGGACTCCAAGGAACTTAGGAATTTAGTCTGCTTAGGTGAGAGTCTGTACCACCTGGGAACTGCCAAAGCAACACAGTGTCTGAGAAAGGTCCTGTTTTGGGCCTTCTTCTTCGGCCAGGAGGAGGTCCAAATACAAGATATCTGCGCACCTTCCCTGTAAGAGAGCTTGCCAGCAGAGAGTGCTCTGAGCACTGAAACTCAGAGGAGAGAATCTGTCTCCCAGGTCTGCTGATAGACGGTAACAGAATCACCAGAAGAACAATCTCTAAACAGAGTCAACTATAACTACTAACTCCAGAGATTACCAGATGGTGAAAGGTAAACGGAGGAATCTTACTAACAGGAACCAAGACCACTCACCATCACCAGAACCCAGCACACCCACTTCGCCCAGTCCAGGGAACCCCAACACACCTGAGAACCTAGACCTAGATTTAAAAGCATATCTCATGATGATGGTAGAGAACATCAAGAAGGACTTTAATAAATCACTTAAAGAAATACAGGAGAACACTGCTAAAGAGTTACAAGTCCTTAAAGAAAAACAGGAAAACACAATCAAACAGGTAGAAGTCCTTACAGAAAAAGAGGAAAAAACATACAAACAGGTGATGGAAATGAACAAAACCATACTAGACCTAAAAAGGGAAGTAGACACAATAAAGAAAACTCAAAGCGAGGCAACACTAGAGATAGAAACCCTAGGAAAGAAATCTGGAACCATAGATTTGAGCATCAGCAACAGAATACAAGAGATGGAAGAGAGAATCTCAGGTGCAGAAGATTCCATAGAGAACATTGGCACAACAATCAAAGAAAATGGAAAATGCAAAAAGATCCTAACTCAAAATATCCAGGAAATCCAGGACACAATAAGAAGACCAAACGTACGGATAATAGGAGTGGATGAGAATGAAGATTTTCAACTCAAAGGTCCAGCAAACATCTTCAACAAAATTATTGAAGAAAACTTCCCAAATCTAAAGAATGAGATGCATATGAACATACAAGAAGCCTACAGAACTCCAAATAGACTGGACCAGAAAAGAAATTCCTCCCGACACATAATAATCAGAACATCAAATGCACTAAATAAAGATAGAATACTAAAAGCAGTAAGGGAAAAAGGTCAAGTAACATATAAAGGCAAGCCTATCAGAATTACACCAGATTTTTCACCAGAGACTATGAAAGCCAGAAGAGCCTGGACAGATGTTATACAGACACTAAGAGAACACAAACTGCAGCCCAGGCTACTATACCCAGCCAAACTCTCAATTATCATAGAGGGAGAAACCAAAGTATTCCACGACAAAACCAAATTCACGCATTATCTCTCCACGAATCCAGCCCTTCAAAGGATAATAACAGAAAAAAACCAATACAAGAACGGGAACAACGCCCTAGAAAAAACAAGAAGGTAATCCCTCAACAAACCTAAAAGAAGACAGCCACAAGAACAGAATGCCACCTTTAACAACTAAAATAACAGGAAGCAACAATTACTTTTCCTTAATATCTCTTAACATCAATGGTCTCAACTCGCCAATAAAAAGACATAGACTAACAAACTGGCTACACAAACAAGACCCAACATTTTGCTGCTTACAGGAAACTCATCTCAGAGAAAAAGATAGACACTACCTCAGAATGAAAGGCTGGAAAACAATTTTCCAAGCAAATGGTATGAAGAAACAAGCAGGAGTAGCCATCCTAATATCTGATAAGATTGACTTCCAACCCAAAGTCATCAAAAAAGACAAGGAGGGACACTTCATTCTCATCAAAGGTAAAATCCTCCAAGAGGAACTCTCAATTCTGAATATCTATGCTCCAAATACAAGAGCAGCCACATTCACTAAAGAAACTTTAGTAAAGCTCAAAGCACACATTGCACCTCACACAATAATAGTGGGAGACTTCAACACACCACTTTCACCAATGGACAGATCATGGAAACAGAAACTAAACAGGGACACACTGAAACTAACAGAAGTGATGAAACAAATGGATCTGACAGATATCTACAGAACATTTTATCCTAAAACAAAAGGATATACCTTCTTCTCAGCACCTCATGGTACCTTCTCCAAAATTGACCACATAATAGGTCACAAATCAGGCCTCAACAGATTCAAAAATATTGAAATTGTCCCATGTATCCTATCAGATCACCATGCACTAAGGCTGATCTTCAATAACAAAATAAATAACAGAAAGCCAACATTCACATGGAAACTGAACAACACTCTTCTCAATGATACCTTGGTCAAGGAAGGAATAAAGAAAGAAATTAAAGACTTTTTAGAGTTTAATGAAAATGAAGCCACAACGTACCCAAACCTTTGGGACACAATGAAAGCATTTCTAAGAGGGAAACTCATAGCTATGAGTGCCTTCAAGAAAAAACGGGAGAGAGCACATACTAGCAGCTTGACAACACATCTAAAAGCTCTAGAAAAAAAGGAAGCAAATTCACCCAAGAGGAGTAGACGGCAGGAAATAATCAAACTCAGGGGTGAAATCAACCAAGTGGAAACAAGAAGAACTATTCAAAGAATTAACCAAACGAGGAGTTGGTTCTTTGAGAAAATCAACAAGATAGATAAACCCTTAGCTAGACTCACTAAAGGGCACAGGGACAAAATCCTAATTAACAAAATCAGAAATGAAAAGGGAGACATAACAACAGATCCTGAAGAAATCCAAAACACCATCAGATCCTTCTACAAAAGGCTATACTCAACAAAACTGGAAAACCTGGACGAAATGGACAAATTTCTGGACAGATACCAGGTACCAAAGTTGAATCAGGATCAAGTTGACCTTCTAAACAGTCCCATATCCCCTAAAGAAATAGAAGCAGTTATTAATAGTCTCCCAGCCAAAAAAAGCCCGGGACCAGACGGGTTTAGTGCAGAGTTCTATCAGACCTTCAAAGAAGATCTAACTCCAGTTCTGCACAAACTTTTTCACAAGATAGAAGTAGAAGGTATTCTACCCAACTCATTTTATGAAGCCACTATTACTCTGATACCTAAACCACAGAAAGATCCAACAAAGATAGAGAACTTCAGACCAATTTCTCTTATGAACATCGATGCAAAAATTCTTAATAAAATTCTCGCTAACCGAATCCAAGAACACATTAAAGCAATCATCCATCCTGACCAAGTAGGTTTTATTCCAGGGATGCAGGGATGGTTTAATATACGAAAATCCATCAATGTAATCCATTATATAAACAAACTCAAAGACAAAAACCACATGATCATCTTGTTAGATGCAGTAAAAGCATTTGACAAGATCCAACACCCATTCATGATAAAAGTTCTGGAAAGATCAGGAATTCAAGGCCAATACCTAAACATGATAAAAGCAATCTACAGCAAACCAGTAGCCAACATCAAAGTAAATGGAGAGAAGCTGGAAGCAATCCCACTAAAATCAGGGACTAGACAAGGCTGCCCACTTTCTCCCTACCTTTTCAACATAGTACTTGAAGTATTAGCCAGAGCAATTCGACAACAAAAGGAGATCAAGGGGATACAAATTGGAAAAGAGGAAGTCAAAATATCACTTTTTGCAGATGATATGATAGTATATATAAGTGACCCTAAAAATTCCAACAGAGAACTCCTAAACCTGATAAACAGCTTCGGTGAAGTAGCTGGATATAAAATTAACTCAAACAAGTCAATGGCCTTTCTCTACACAAAGAATAAACAGGCTGAGAAAGAAATTAGGGAAACAACACCCTTCTCAATAGCCACAAATAATATAAAATATCTCGGCGTGACTCTAACGAAGGAAGTGAAAGATCTGTATGATAAAAACTTCAAGTCCCTGAAGAAAGAAATTAAAGAAGATCTCAGAAGATGGAAAGATCTCCCATGCTCATGGATTGGCAGGACCAACATTGTAAAAATGGCTATCTTGCCAAAAGCAATCTACAGATTCAATGCAATCCCCATTAAAATTCCAACTCAATTCTTCAACGAATTAGAAGGAGCAATTTGCAAATTCATCTGGAATAACAAAAAACCGAGGATAGCAAAAACTCTTCTCAAGGATAAAAGAACCTCTGGTGGAATCACCATGCCTGACCTAAAGCTTTACTACAGAGCAATTGTGATAAAAACTGCATGGTACTGGTATAGAGACAGACAAGTGGACCAATGGAATAGAATTGAAGACCCAGAAATGAACCCACACACCTATGGTCACTTGATCTTCGACAAGGGAGCCAAAACCATCCAGTGGAAGAAAGACAGCATTTTCAACAATTGGTGCTGGCACAACTGGTTGTTATCATGTAGAAGAATGCGAATCGATCCATACTTATCTCCTTGTACTAAGGTCAAATCTAAGTGGATCAAGGAACTTCACATAAAACCAGAGACACTGAAACTTATAGAGGAGAAAGTGGGGAAAAGCCTTGAAGATATGGGCACAGGGGAAAAATTCCTGAACAGAACAGCAATGGCTTGTACTGTAAGATCGAGAATTGACAAATGGGACCTAATGAAACTCCAAAGTTTCTGCAAGGCAAAAGACACTGTCTATAAGACAAAAAGACCACCAACAGACTGGGAAAGGATCTTTACCTATCCTAAATCAGATAGGGGACTAATATCCAACATATATAAAGAACTCAAGAAGGTGGACCTCAGAAAATCAAATAACCCCCTTAAAAAATGGGGCTCAGAACTGAACAAAGAATTCTCACCTGAGGAATACCGAATGGCAGAGAAGCACCTGAAAAAATGTTCAACATCCTTAATCATCAGGGAAATGCAAATCAAAACAACCCTGAGATTCCACCTCACACCAGTGAGAATGGCTAAGATCAAAAATTCAGGTGACAGCATATGCTGGCGAGGATGTGGAGAAAGAGGAACACTCCTCCATTGTTGGTGGGATTGCAGGCTTGTACAACCACTCTGGAAATCAGTCTGGCGGTTCCTCAGAAAATTGGACATAGTACTACCGGAGGATCCAGCAATACCTCTCCTGGGCATATATCCAGAAGAAGCCCCAACTGGTAAGAAGGACACATGCTCCACTATGTTCATAGCAGCCTTATTTATAATAGCCAGAAACTGGAAAGAACCCAGATGCCCCTCAACAGAGGAATGGATACAGAAAATGTGGTACATCTACACAATGGAGTACTACTCAGCTATTAAAAAGAATGAATTTATGAAATTCCTAGCCAAATGGATGGACCTGGAGAGCATCATCCTGAGTGAGGTAACACAATCACAAAGGAACTCACACAATATGTACTCACTGATAAGTGGATACTAGCCCAAAACCTAGGATACCCACGATATAAGATACAATTTCCTAAACACATGAAACTCAAGAAAAATGAAGACTGAAGTGTGGACACTATGCCCCTCCTTAGAAGTGGGAACAAAACACCCATGGAAGGAGTTACAGAAACAAAGTATGGAGCTGAGATGAAAGGATGGACCATGTAGAGACTGCCATATCCAGGGATCCACCCCATAATCAGCTTCCAAATGCTGACACCATTGCATACACTAGCAAGATTTTACTGAAAGGACCCAGATGTAGCTGTCTCTTGTGAGACTATGCCGGGGCCTAGCAAACACAGAAGTGGATGCTCACAGTCAGCTAATGGATGGATCACAGGGCTCCCAATGGAGGAGCTAGAGAAAGTACCCAAGGAGCTAAAGGGATCTGCAACCCTATAGGTGGAACAACATTATGAACTAACCAGTACCCCTGAGCTCTTGACTCTAGCTGCATATGTATCAAAAGATGGCCTAGTCGGCCATCACTGGAAAGAGAGGCCCATTGGACACGCAGACTTTGTGTGCCCCGGTACAGGGGAACGCCAGGGCCAAAGGGGGGGAGTGGGTGGGTAGGGGAGTGGGGGTGGGTGGGTAAGGGGGACTTTTGGTATAGCATTGGAAATGTAAATGAGCTAAATACCTAATAAAAAATGGAAAAAAAAAAATAAACTTGCCATATCAACTATAAAAAAAAAAAAAAAAAAAAAAAAAAAAAAAGGTTTTCTAGGGGACTGGAGAGATGGCTCAGTGACTAGGAGCACTGTCTGCTCTTTCAGAGGTCCTGAGTTCAATTCCCAGCAACCACATGGTAGTTCACAACCATCTTAATGAGATCTCATCCCCTCTTCTGGTGTGTCTGAAGATAGCAATAGTGTACTCACATACATACAATATATAAATTTTTTTAAAAATGTTTTTCTAGGAAATGCACACTATTACAAATGTGTAAGTTCACAAACTTAGAATGTGGTTCCCTGTGCTTAAAAGCAAGGCTCTCTTCAAAGATTTGTCTGCTTATATTGGGAAATTTTGACTCTGTTGAAGATCCTGTGTCTTCTCCACTTTATTTGGCTTTTTGTGGTAGTATGTGAAGTCTTATCACTTTAGTTAAGTGAGTGATCTTTCTGCACTGACTATGGGTTTCTTTGATGGAGAGTTCTGAACCTTTGATGCTTTTGAAAGGTTTTCACAAATCAAACTCTAGACTAGATCTTCTGCCTTTGGACTTACTTTTGGTGCATCCAGAAGACTTTTAGAAACAATCTAACAAGACAAACCAGTTAAGCTAATGTACTGTTTACACAGAATGTTTTTGCAAACAGAAAAGGAATAAAAGATCTTTGTAACTACAGCTCTCTCCCTCCTACGTATTCTTCTGAGACATGCAAATGCGAATATGTCAGCTTCCTCTAAGACAAAGTGCTTGATCACAGATCTGTAATACCCTGATAGAAAGAAAAATTTAAAAAATTCAGAAGAAGGCATATTTAAACCCTGCTGTGAGGAAACCTCCAAGCTGCCTGTAGCTCATTTTCAAACAGTGGCCTTTCATGGCCGATTAGATAGATACTGGAACTGACTGCACACTAAAGATGAACTAAGGACCCAGGTTTGAATTGGCCCAAAGCTAACAAAACCAGAAGGTAAATAGCAATGAATGTTGTGTATTCCATCCTGACCAACAAACCTAGAAGGCAAGCAGCTGACAGGGCTGATTATCCCTACCTTAGATACAAGCTGTGTTCTAGGCAACACATAGTAGCTCTTAGCCGACTGGGCTAAACCACTGAATGTCATAGTTCAATATTTCCCCAAGAGATGCTTATGTCTTATTCTGGACTGAAGAGTTTCATATTCAAGGAAATTCATAGAACAGACTCTGACAAATACTAGACTTTTGTAATTTGGGAATCCTGTCATTGAGTAGAGTAGAATTCTATCAGAGACACTGGCTGTTCTTGAACACATCATGAGGGACAGGAATTGATGGATAACAAGGAAATGTTTTGACAGACTTTCACTCCATAACCCAGTTATGTAAGTAAGATTGTTGTGAAACAACAATTTAAGTGAAACAACTTAAATGCAGTTATAAACCAAATCTGACCCAAATCAGATGGCCCACAATGGCCCTTGTAAAGAGACCATATTACAAACTTGAGTTGGGAAAGGAATTTAATATTAAACTAGGACTCATGGGGGCATGAGCACATATATGGTCTGTCCTGAGTCTTTAAACTTCTATTTCTAAAAGTCTTTTTACACCAATCATCATGGAGAAAAAAGGACAATACCAAATATGGGAATTTAACTTTCTTAATTTCTCTGGCTGTTACTTCAGTGAAAGCCTCAAAATCTCAAAACTTGATCCTATATCTTGTAACATGAGGCCCCTTTTGGGTTCCTAGAACTGTACACAGTTTAGGGATCTTAGAGTACTTACTTAGTTAGTGATTCAATTGCTGTGAAGAGATACCATGACCAAGGCAACTTCTATAAAAAACAGCATTGAATTGGGGCTAGCTTACAGTGCCAGGGGTTCAATCAATTATTAACATGGTGGGAAGTATAGCAGTTTGCAGGCAGATATGGTGCTGGAGGAGCCAAGAGTTCTACATCTTGATCCTAAGACAACTAGGAGAAAACTGGCATCAGCAGGCAGTCGGAAAGAGGCTCTCTCTTCCACACTGAGTGGAGCTTGAACAAAGGATCTCAAAGCCCATCCCCACAATGACATACATCCTCCAACAAGGCATCTACTCCAATATTGCCACACCTCCAAATAGTGCCGCTCCCTGGACCAAGCATATTCAAACGACCACATTCCCCTCCCTGGTCCCCGTAGGTTTGTTCAAACTCATGAGTCTATGGTTCAATACCTAGCCATAGCATAATGCAAAACACATTTAGTCTAACTTCAAAACTCCCATAGTCTATAACAGTCTCAACAATGTTAAAAGTCTAATGTCTCTTCTGAGATCCATGCAATCTCTTAACTGTAATCCCTATAAAATCAAAATAAAAAAGCAGAGCACATACTTCTGACATATGGTACAGTATGTATATATTACCATTCCAAAAAGCTGTAGTGAAAAAATACTAGACCAAGGCAAGACCCAAAAAATAGCTGGGCAAACTCCAAACTCTATCTCCATGGCTGATGTCCAACTCCTTTCAGCTTTGATAATGGCAACACATTTCTTTCTCTTGAAATGGTTCCATTCCCTGTTAGCAGCTTTCCTCAGCAGATATCCCATGGCTCTGGGAACTCTAATATCTTGGAGTCTCCAAGGCAACTTCAACTTCACAGCTTCTTGTTCCAATGTCTGGGATTTCCCCTTCTCCCCCTGCCCCCAAAGTGCTTGAATCACTTCTCCAGCTCTTCCCTCTGTAGCACTCTAGGTTCTGGTTGACTCCACTCCACTGCTGCTGTTTTTGTTGGTCATCCAATGGTATTGGCAGCTCCAATATGCAGGAGTCTTCTGCTCCAACTAGGCTTCACTAATAGCTTCTCATAGACTCCCTTCATGGTATCAAGCCTCAACATCTTGCCATGATCTCTTTAGTCCTAGGTTGTAAACTACAATTGATGCTGTACCTTTACCAGTGGTCTTTCCTGGCCTTTCACAGTGCCAAGCCTCAGCAGCCCTCCAGACCCCCTTCCTGCCTTCAAAGCCAGTACCATCTGGATGATTCCTACATATTACCATGTCCAGCTTCAGCATAAGGTACAAACTTGGTTATCCCTGGAACACAGCTTCTTTGTGCTTTCAGAAAACACTTCCCAGAAGATTTCACTTCAGTGATGCTGGTCTCTTCTTAATCACCACTAATTTCTTACCTCCAGCTAACCAGCATCAGTTGTTCCAGAAACCCCTTCTACTTGACTCTAAAGCCAAAGCCACATGGCCAAAGCTGCTGAGTTCTGCTGCTTGCTAGAGCTGGAACATGGCCCCTCTTGTACTATTACAACATCACCAGCTTTCTCTTTTCCAACTCTTTCACTGCCTAAGCTTGGCTGTCCTAGAACTTGCTCTGTAGACTGACCTTGAACTCAGAGATCTACATGGTTCTGTCTCCTGAATGCTGGGATTAAAGGTATATGCCACCATGCCTGGACCTAAGCCTTTCTTTACCTGGACATTGCTCTTTACCAGGCTGGCCTTGAACTCAGAGATCTGCTTTCATGGGTCTCCTGGGATTAAAGTTGTATATCACCATGCCTGTACCTAAGGTTTTCATGGCCACTATGCCTCAAGAAGCCTGTGTATTCCAGCCTCAAGATCTGGACCATACATGTGTCCTCTATTTATGGACTGTAGTTCATTCCAGAGATAGCCAAGTTGACAACCAATAATAGCCATCACAATCCATCCCTTGTCAATCTAACATATAATCATATTTCTGTATGTCCAAATGAAAACAATAACCACATCATAATATCACCTAACATAACTATCCCTGTTCAACTGTAAACACATAAACAATAAAATCATCTGGGTAGGATCTTGCCCTGAGATCACCATTCCCTTAATCTGTTATATCTCCTTGGACATAGGATTAAGCCCCATTTGTATATCCTGGTGCCCCTTTAATATTTGAACCATACATTTTTTTCCTTTCTCAGATTGTTATGCTTGATCACAGGATAAAGTCTAAACTAAGCTTTTTTGAGACTTCCTTTGTTAATGCAATTAACCGAAATCTCTTTACCTTAGCTTCAGGTAGACTCTTCAGACAAGGGCAAAAGGCAGCCACATTCGTCACCAAAATGTCACTAAAACAGTCTCTAGGCCATATACTAACGTTTTTCTTTGAAACCTCTTGAGCCAGTCCCCCAGAGTTCAAATTACTCTCAACACCAATGTCTTCCATATTCTTACTATCATGGTCCATTAAGCTGAATTTATAGCATTCTACTGCTTTCCAAATCAAAAGTTCCAAAATCCACATTCCTCCAAACAAAGTATAGTCAGGGCCAATACCCCAGTCCATGGTACCAACTTCTATCTTAATTAGGGTTTTCAGTGTTGGGAAGAGACACCATGACGAAGGACAACATTTAATTGGGGCTAGATTAGAAGTTTCAGATGTTCAGTCCGTTATCATCATGGTAGGAAGCATGGCCACCTGAAGTCATGGTGCTGGATGGCCAGGAGTTGTACATCTTGATCCTAGGGCATCCAGGAGGAAACTGTCTTCATCAGGAAGCTAGGAGGAGGCTCTCTCTTCCACACTGGGCAGAGCTTGAGCATAGGACCTCAAAGCCCACCTCAACAGTGACACACATCCTCCAACATGGCCACATCTACTCCAACTTGCTCACACTTCCAAATAAGTGCCACTCCATGGACTAAGCATATTCAACCCAACTCTCTATACACTGGGGAAAAGTTTACCTCACATGTATATGACCCAAGATGAAATATCACAGCTCCACCCGCCATCCTGAGGCTCTTCCCGCTCCTGACTTGTCTTTGCTTACATGGCCTTCTGGGCTACTTACTGGGCTAATGTGGCCAGTCTTCTAGACACTCTTCTCCATCTATTATGAATTAGAATCTGTGGGATGTTAGTTCAGAGGCTGTACAGCAAGTGGTTTTGGCAGTTAAGAATACTTTTGTTGCATGAAATAAAGACGTTGGGCAATGAAGATTCTCCATTACAAGAAACAAAAATGATTATCAGTCATCATTTAATCATTCCATTTTAATGGACTTATTTTCTGCAGGCCTTGACTGGGAAACAATTTGGGAATGCCAAATTGTTACTGTTCTCTTCCTAAGAGATGCAATAGCAGCCCTCCTGGTGCTATCTTCTCAGGCTTAAATGTCTGCATGCAGCCATCTGCTAAATGGTCTCTCATTGTGTAGAATGACAAGAACTGAAATGTGTGGACATAAGGGTGCTATAAATTATGAATGGCTTTTTGAATTATATCTAATATCATGGTTACCATGGCTACTTACAGTGACACAGATGCCAAGAGTTTGGTCAAACTCTAACTTAAGAGGGTAACCCAAGGGGAAGAATTGTTACAGGAAATACTTTTAAATGCACCATCCCATGCACCCAGCTACTCTCTGTTGGTTCTCTGCTGTGGATTCTGCTCACATTCGCAGCTATCCAACCCCTGTGGTCAGCGGGCCCAAACCCCAGTAACCCGGTAAAATCAAAACTCAAGAGGCTTGGAATTTATAAGTCAGATTCCTATCAGTAAATTCTCACCCCACAAAATGTCCACACAATTTACTCAGAGCAAATTAATATTGATATAAATTGTCCACCTAGATAAGACAAATTTTCCTGTAATTATCCATCCCTCATATGATATTCATAGCTACCTATAGCCACATGGAATCTGGATCATCTTTCTCTTCCTCCATCTTCTTTCCTTCCCCTCTTCTCTCTTCCTGTCCCTGTCCCAGAAACTCTTAGCTCCGGCTCCCTTTTCCCTGTCCAATCACAGACTTCTTGTTGTATTAATACTTAAATTAATTGGGGGAAATTCTGCTACAAAGAATGATTAAATAAAAATTTTTGAAGAGGTATGCATTAAGACGAGGTACCTGTGCTGGGCCCACCGTACCAAATCAATAGAGTTTTATCCCTGTAACTGTACTTCAGTTGTCACTCAAGGCACTGCAGATAATTACCTAATGAAAAACAACTACCTAAGCTGTAGCCAATGACTAATAAATTAGCTACAGCCAATCAAGTTGCTCTGTGTCTTGATCCTCTTATCATGTTCCATTGCTGGTTGTAGCTCTCTGAATCTGTCTTGCTCCTACATTGCCTGTTTTATTAATCATATTTTGTTTCCCTCAAATACTGCTCAGTGTAACTGATCTGGGGAATTCTCCATTTGACACAGTTCCATATGGTAAACAAGTCTAGCAAAATTCTATCAGAAGGTAACATTACAACACTACATGTGTTTGTTTTGCGCCCTCCAGGATGTGCTATATGCTTTGGAATGGTCTCCTAAACCAGGGAGGCTCTGATTGATTTTCTGGGGTTCCTAAGGCTTCATCTTTCATCTGGGATTTAATCTCTCTGAGGGACAAAACCTGCTTCAGAGAACTGTGCTGATGGCTAGTGTGTGTGTGTGTGCGCGCGCGTGTGCGTGTGCGTGTGTGTGTGTGTGTGTGCGTGTGTGCGTGTGCGTGTGTGTGTGCGCGCGCGTGTGTGTGTGCGCACGCGTGTGTGTGCGTGTGTGTGTGCGTGTGTGTGCGTGTGTGTGCGCGCGTGTGCGTGTGCGTGTGTGTGCACGCGTGTGTGTGTGCGTGTGTGTGTGTGCACGCGTGTGTGTGTGTGCGTGTGCGTGTGTGTGTGTGTGTGTGTGTGCGTGTGCGTGTGTGTGCGTGTGCGTGTGTGTGTGTGTGTGTGTGTATGCTGTAATTTTTTTTTGCTCTGATAAAATTATTTCTTTGGGGGCATTTTTAAATAAAACTATTACATCATAAAATCATCACAGTACTTTCTTCTTCCCAAGTTTCCTCATCTGTACAAAGCCAGGGTTGTGATGGACATTTCCCAGTCAGAACTTTACAGATATTCTGGAGACCGAGGTACACTTAATTTTTTTTGTCAAATCAAAGTCCTCTATTAGTAAAAAGCTCATCAGATGTTCAACTAGTAGAACAATATTTACCAAAATCATTATGCTACAGACAAGACAAAGACTGAGGTATCTAAAGCAAACTACAAGTTAGTCTCTTAGACCTCATTATTAGAAGACATTCAATATGTAATGAAAAAGATGAATTGTTGAAGTCCAATGTGTAATGAAAGTGATGAATATGCCAAGTGCAACATATTTAGCATCCGTAGCATGAAAGGACATGAGAGGGGCAGTTCTGCCGGCTTCTTACTCCATAGGTAAGCGGAATGCTTTTAGTAGTTTTCCCTACGGAGGCAAATTACCATAAATGTTAAAAGCAAACTATAGGAAAGAACTTGCCTGAAGTAAATTTTCTTCCTCTAAGTATGCTGAAATGGTGATTCATATCTTCCCTCTTTAGAAAACAAAATGTTATGTTTTGGTTGAAAATAAAGTTCTGTTAGACGCTGTGGGGATATAAAATATAAATAAGAGAGTATAATGGCAAAAGAAAACTTCAGCCACTCTTCTTCGCAGTTGACAAGAATATCGTTTCGGTTCATCACCAGTGAGCAAAATCACCTGCAAAGAAGAGCCTCCTGTCACCAAAAGTTCCGTGTTTGACTGAGTCCTCAACACCGACAGTGCTGGGCAAACAAGATGGCTCAACAGATAATGGTGATTGCAGCCAAGCCTAATGACCCGAGTTCGATCCCTGAGACTCACATTGTAGATGGATCAAACTGACTTCTGCAAGCTACCCCAAATAAATGAAAATAAATAAATGCAATAAGGTTTATTTTAACTGGCAGTAACTACAAAATGTTATGAGAAAAAATATTTAGCTAGTAGACATCCTGTTAATAAGACTGGACCCCGAGTAGCTCATCACAGAGAAAGTGGGTTCTGCCTGTGCTACCAGAGGATTCGGATTCTTATCATGAACTGTGGGTAACACAAAAAAATTGGCACTTTGATTTCTTTGCAGATTTGGGTTTGGGTTTCAGTGTTTTGTGTTTATAAGTTGACCATACCGCAGAGACTGACTGAATTAGCACTGTAAACTCACCCAGCTAAAGATCAGCGATATCAGATCTGCCAGAACGATTCTGCTCCATGAATTTTTTAAAGGCAGCAGCCGTGTGAGATGAGCCTTGCTCTTACTGGCTTTACCAGGGTGTTGCACCCCCAGACAAGGTACCATAGTGAGATGGCATCCTACCCAGATGGATGCCTGGCTCTTAACAGCAGGATTTGTCTCTGGTCTCTTCTCAGTATAGTATGGTGAGATTAGGTGGCACATCTTCCCAGAGCATCGCATTACTTGGCACCTGTAACCATCTGCAATCTGTCATAGTTCCTGTGAGGTCCTTACAAACGTGTCTTGCTTTTACAATGTGCCCAAGACTTACAGAAGTCAACTTGTCTTCTACTGAGATAGATTTGTAGCTCTGCAGAGATGGAACAAGAGCACTTGGAGAAAGACATGCCATCTTGTTTTCTGAAAAGACTAGAAAAAAAAATTAAGTCCAGTATCATGGTACCACTTAAAATACGGACACCATGAAGAATAAGTCATACTAGGTGGAAAGAGCTCTAGAATCATCTCTTCCAGGTTGCATTAAAGACATGTGTAGACCAAGCAGCTTTTCAATGTCAGTTATGCAGGAAGCTAATTAACTATCAAAACCACTCTAGTCTGTCGTTGACAACAGAAGTTAAGCAGAAGAGGAAGAAGGGGGGAGGAGTCCCAATTCATCTAGTGAGAAAAAATAATAAAGGACCAAAATACCTACTGAGTATGTGCAGGTGAAGTTCACTCACTTCTGAGAGAGACTGCTCTAAGAAACTGAGTTTCTGTCTGGGGCAATTGTTTGAAGACCTTCAACTCTCAACCCAGACCTATTTTTTAAAAACCTTGCAATTGGCAGGGTATGTGTGTATAATAAACACTGTGTGGTTCTAGCGGACTAAATGCCATACTATGTTTTTAAAAAAGCATCCAGTTATAGGCTAAAAAGACGCCAATGTGTGTTTCTCGTGACATTCTGAGCTCAGGGAGTAGTGACCCTCTTTCTAATAAGGAAATCCAGTTCCTGGAGTCAGATGACAAGCCCTGATTTAGATAAACCGAACGAAAACTCTGAAGACGCATAATGCGCGGCAAAAGTGCTATATAAATGTAAGGACTATTGCTACAGAATAAAGGATGTGATGCAAAAGTTGGCAGCAGAGGAAGGCCTTACAGATAGATGGGTAAACACAGCAAGGAGGGTGCAGAAAGGAAGATTCGTGAACCGTAGGAGGCAGGTGATGGCATAGCCCCCTCTGCTGGCTTAAACGTTCATCTGCAACTACCGTCTTCATGGAAGGAGAAAAGCAGAACTTGAGCTGTTTGAGGAATTGAGTACTTGGCCGACTAGACTCAAACCGAAATCTAACGTTGTTACCGGTGATGGTACATACAAGGACACTTCGTATCCTTTGGTCAGCTTCCGCAGTTGAGCCTATAGCCAAGAACACAATCCTAGCTGTAAAGAGTGACGCAATGCAGGGATTACAGGGTTGGGGGGGGGGGGGCGGGGGCGGGAGGGTTTGTTTGTTTGCTTGCTTGTTTGTTTCAATAAACCAAACCCACGGGACAACGCTCATTCAATCACAAAATAATGTTCACGAAAGGTATTTGCTGCCTAGATTTTACAAATTAACCTAGATTTTAATACATAGACAATAGATAATGCTGCTAGTTACGAAGCCGGGCAGTGGTGGCACACACCTTTAATCCCAGTACTTGAGAAGCAGGAGTAGGTGGGTCTCTGAGTTCAAGGCCAGGCTGGTCTACAGAGTGAGTTCTAGGACAACCAGAGCTACACAGAGAAACCCTGTCTCGAAAACAAAAACAAACAAACAAACAAATAAATATAGTAAAGCTGCTTGCTCTGAGACAATAGGGAAATTTTTTTAATTAGTGTTGAGACTGCAATAACTGAAGTGACATAGACTTCAGATCTTAAAAACCTGATAAACAAAATTGGTCTCTGTGCTAAATGAAATTCCATCTCATTGGAGTCTTCTCTCCCTCCACCGATGGTCCAAGGAGAAAAGGGCTCAGAAATAAGTGTTGGAATGTGTTCATTAACATCACACTCCGAAATGTCAAATTCAGCACCGAGGGATATTAGATTAACACATGCTAGATCCAAAAACATTTTGGGGCCTCCCCTGTGGATTTAATGTACATGGGCACAGGGGAGGGGTAGATTGCCTGAATCAGTACTCTGATAATCACCCACCTCCATCCCAATATTACACAGCATTGATAACAAAATATAATCAAGTAAAATGGCATTACATGTAACTCTAACTCCTTAAATCAGGTGAGCCTTCGTGAGACTTTAATTGTGTCTTAGTCATTAAAGAACGTAAATCGTCCCTACTGAAAATTTTAAACTAGAGCATAGAAGTCCTACTGAGCCCAGTGCTATTTACATGCTGGGTGAAAATTCTAATTTTCCTGAAACCTACATATCTTCATCTACCTTCCTTGCTCTAGAAGACTTTGGCTATCTCCTGAATCACAGTAGAGGTAGAGCGCCCTCTAGTGTCTCATTTATATTATTATGCCAAAATAGAAAGTCTCATTTCTAGCTAAGCTTATTGAAATTTATTTATTTATATTTGCTACTGTACAATTGTTTTTAGATAACAATCTCTGAAATTGTTACTACTTTAGAGACTTTTCTAACAGTTAGATTTGTAAAAAGTGTTGGTCTACAAACTTTGGTAAAATTTTGCACAATAAAAAAAAAAAAAAAGAATATGATGAATTTATGAAATTCCTAGGCAAATGGATGGACCTGGAGGGCATCATCCTGAGCGAGGTAACCCAATCACAAAGGAACTCACACAATATGTACTCACTGATAAGTGGATATTAGCCCCAAACTTAGGATACCCAAGATATAAGATACAATTTGCCAAACGCATGAAACTCTAGAAGAATGAAGACCAAAGTGTGGACACTTTGCCCCTTCTTAGAATTGGGAACAAAACACCCATGGAAGGAGTTACAGAGACAAAGTTTGGAGCTGTGACAAAAGGATGGACCATCTAGAGACTACCATATCTAGGGATCCACCCCATAATCAGCTTCCAAATGCTAACACCATTGCATACACTAGCAAGATTTTACTGAAAGGACCCAGATGTAGCTGTCTCTTGTGAGACTATGCCGGGGCCTAGCAAACACAGAAGTGGATGCTCACAGTCAGCTATTGGATGGATCACAGGGCTCCCAATGGAGGAGCTAGAGAAAGTACCCAAGGAGCTAAAGGGACCTGCAACCCTATAGATGGAACAACATTATGAACTAACCAGTACCCCGGAGCTCTTGACTCTAGCTACATATGTATCAAAAGATGGCCTAGTCGGCCATCAGTGGAAAGAGAGGCCCGTTGGACTTGCAAACTTTATATGCCCCAGTACAGGGGAACGCCAGGGCCAAAAAAATGGGAATGGGTGGGTAGGGAAGTGGGGGGGAGGGTATGGGGGACTTTTGGGATAGCATTGGAAATGTAATTGAGGAAAATACATAATAAATAAATTTTTAAAAAAAGAATATACATTTTACATACTCATTTCACCATGATAATTAGAGATCATTTTTTAATTCATAAATTATTTATCAAGGTTAATTTTATACATTTAAGGCCTTAGTTAAGTGGCTATTTATTAATTCACAATATAGAAGAACAGTATAAATTAGAATTAAAATATAAAAATGAATTGTTAATCCATGTAAATGTGAAACAATCTTAACATTTCCTCTCAAATACCAAGTCATTAACAGAAACACAGAAATAACAATAAAATCTTACAGATATATGTACACATCAAAGAAAAAAGTGTAGAAATATGACTATTTAAAACATTGAAAGTATCAGAATGAACTTAAAGTTTTTTATTTAGAGTTTCCCAACCATTTTTTAAAACTTTTTATAAGCTTGTTTTACTCAGAAATAATCAAAATATAAGTATTTATTTTAGAGCCGGGCAATGGTAGCGCACACTTTTACTCCCAGCACTCAGGAGGCAGAGGCAGGCGGATTTCTGAGTTCGAGGCCACCTTGGTCTACAGAGTGAATGCCAGGACAGTCAGGCATACACAGAGAAACCCTGTCTCGAGAAACCAAAAAGAAAAAAGAAAAAAAAAAAGTACTTATTTTAGAACCAGAGTCATGAGTTAAAATTTCTTTTTTAAAAAAGTATCTCGTCTCTGTCTCCATGAAGGCAACTCAATTTTCCTATGTCTCAGTTTCTCATTTATTAACACTCAATTATTAGTCATTTGTTGCTCAAGTGAAAATAATTATATTCTTTTTTATGAATACCAAATACCAGGTGTTCTCCATAGTGAACAGAAAAAAATATTTGTATTTGAATTCATATACTTTTTAGTTTCAGAAACATAAATACAAAAAGAATTAAGCCTAAGCCCGTGGTTAAAACTGCTTATTGAAATTTGGAAATGTGAGAAATTTGATTCTTGTTACTACAAATTTCCTTTCAATAAAATTTAGTACAATTGTCTCCAAAAGAAAACATCTTGGAACGTTATCTACCATCTATCAGAAAAATGCTTATTCTAGTTGCTTTCTCTGCCCTACAAACTTATTTGACATAAGCTTAATATCAATTTGATTTTTATTATGATACTTGTTATAAATTTGACTATATATTATTATGCTTTGCTGTGGTCAATAATTGCCACTTTGACTATATTACTGGAAGTTGAAAAGCAATGAACATAGCAAGAATTCAACAATTAGGCTCATCTAAGCATGAATATAGAAACACCCTTCTTTTACTGCTTGTCTGCAGACATGAAGAACCCAAACAATGCGAGAGGTCTTCTTTAACTCTTTTAACTCAGAACTCCAGGCTCAATGGCCTGGTACTATAACCCTAAGTGACCAAGCCAGCTGAGTCAGTCAACAGGTCCTCCAGTGAGGGAGGGAGGGAGGGAGGGAGGATTAAAAAGAAAAAAAAACAATTAGAGAACACTATAGCATGACCCCAGCCAGTTCTGAGGCTGAAGCAAGTTTATATTTTCACCATCTGCTTTTATACCGTTTTAATGACATGCAGATACTTCATTCCTCCTTAGAATAGGGAACAAAATACCCATGGAAGGAGTTACAGAAACAAAGTTTGGAGCTAAGACGAAAGAATGGACCATCCAGAGACTACCCCACCAGCAGATCTATCCCATAATCAGCCACCAAACCCAGACACTATTGCATATGCCAGCAAGGTTTTGCTGAAAGGACCCTGATATAGTTGTCTCGTGTGAGGCTATGCCAGTACCTGGCAAATACAGAAGTGGATGCTCACAGTCGTCTATAGGATGGAACACAGGGCCCCCAGTGGAGGAGCTAGAGAAAATACCCATGGAGCTGAAGGGGTCTGCAACCCTATAGGTGGAACAACAATATGAACTAATCAGTACCCCCAGAACTTGTGTCTTCTTCCTGGAAGTTGCTGTGTCTTCACATGGCCTACTAATGGCTCTAGTCATTGGATGTAGTGTCTCCCTTAATCCAGTGTAACTTCATTTTACCTGATGAAATCTGCAAAGAGGTTTCCAATAAGGTCACATTCATTAATTCCAAAGTGTGGATGTCACCATATCTTTTGGAGGTGTGCAGTTCAAGCCACCATACCTCTTAATTCTATAGTGGCAAGCTGTCTTCCAAACCATAGCTAAGAAATAGGCACAAATGAAGATCACAGAATGAATTATGCTTGCTACCATTTGAACACAAGGCCCCTCCCACAGCCTCATATGTGGGACACTTGATACCCAAGAGACAGCACTATTTTTGGAAGGGTCTGGAACCTTTGGGAGCTGAGCCCTCATTGGCAGATATAGCTCACTGGTGTTGCACCTTTGACAGTCATAAGCAAGCAAGGCCCCTGGTCTGACCTCAGTCTTTGTCTTCTAGTCTTCTGTAATGTGAACAACGTCCATCACAGGTTAAGGCTGCCCTGAGCTGAGACAGTCTGCCATGCCTTCCCTGCCATTGTGGGCTGAAGTTCTCTGAAACCATGTGCCAAAATAATTTCCTCTTCCCCTGCGTTGTTTCTGTAGGATATTTTTGTTTCACTGATATGAAAGTAACTAACACAGAACACTGGCGCCAGGAGTAGGTTTGCTGCTGAGACTAAGTTTGTCTACATGGTTCTTAGTCCTTAGGAGCTTGCTCGTAGGCAAAATTAGGGGGACATGTGTAAGTGTAGAGTCATGAAAACCAAAAAAGATTACAGACAGACAGTAATGGGCATGTCTGTTGGGCATTCAGACCAGAATGCCAATCAAAGTGCAGACAGTAAGATCTTAATTCATTTTGGCTATAGATGAGTCAATGAATTTGTCAACATTGTGCTAATAACCTAAAACTTTGAGTGAGACTGAATTAAATGCTAATGGACTAATATTAACTTGGCTCAGGAAAGTTCAAAAGAGCACAGTGTTCAGACCGTGGCACGGCTCTTGTTGGTGCTATCAGCCCGGCCTACAGTGAGTATCAGAAGCTAAACGCAGACCAGAATGGTCTGAGAAACGAGCGCATTAGATAGAAAAGATGCTCATTTACAGGTTAAGACAATGAATGTAATCATATAAAAGGATAACACATTAGAGATGCATCAAGTAATTTACACTGGGGTGGTAGAAAAGATTCTTTGAGAGCATTTCAGGAATTAGGGCTCTGGGGCATAAAGCTACAACTAGCCTGAGAGACTTCCCTTTAAAAATAGAGTATCCAAATAAAAATAAATAATAATAATAATAAATAAAAAATAAAAGTGGAGTACCCCTTGGCTTTTCTAATCTTACAGACATACCTGCAAAAGCATCTTCCTAGGTTTATCCTTTCAAGCCCTTTCAGCAGTCTAAGATGAGAGACTATAACTACTGCCTCAGTTAGCAGCACAACTGCCATGTTTATGCACCCCTGGTCTGGTAGCCATTGTTTGCTTGTTTAATGAGGAGCCTATGAGATCAGGCAATGTGTAGCATTGTGTAGGGATCCTTTCGGGGCACCCTCTATCAGAGATAAGTGTGAAGATGTGAGGGCAAGCTTAAGGTGAAGTAGTGACACCAGAATGTCTGAGATGCTAGCAGCATGAAATGTATGAGGAGAAAAAGTGCAGGCTCTGAGCAGAGCCAGCCTCAGTAGGAGGTAATATGGGCTTCTTACGGCAACCCACAAGGCAGAGTTCCTGAGCCTATTGGAAAGGCCAATGATGTATCCACGTGACCCAGATGCTAGACATAGAGTCACAATATTTAAAGTCTTCTCTCCAGTGTTTGGGACTTGCTTTTGCCCACACTTTCCTCCTCTTCATTCTTTATATAACAAACATGTTTACTGTTGGCTACACTGTATCACAGTTCTGTAACTTTCTCTCTTTTGCAGTCACACCGCAAATGTATTATAGCAGAGGATACAATGCAACCTCAACAAAAGGAAGTGAGAGAAAACCACACATATGCTCCCAGGACTCCTCTTCAAGTGGAGTCGAACAGAATGTACCTAGTTCCTGAGTTAGGACAAGTATGAAATGTGTGTTGGAGAAGCTCAGTAGAGACTTGGTGCTGTAAGTTTTGACTGTGGGCTAGTCATGTAGACACCTTCTGTCTAGTATACCCCAAAACTTCCGATCTTCCATAGGAAAGCATATGTTCAGCTTGAGCCCCATCAGCACACTTAAATCACATAGAACCACTCCTAGTATCATCAGGAGAATGACACTAACTCTCCTAAAACCTAAGCTCCTGCTTGTCAGCCAAGCCAAGCTTTGCAAGCAAGCTTTTCTTGTGTTGTTGTTTGTTGATGATGATTTCATACACACCTGTAAGGATCACGATCCTACTCCTCTCCCATCGACTCTTATCTCCTACTTATCAAGTCCTACTTCTCCCTTTCCCAAACTGAAGACCTTTAGATTTGTTTTTTGAATCACTTCGTTTAACCACACCAATCTATGTGGCCATTGGACTGAACCTGCTGGACTCCAGTAGGTATACAACTGAAGTGAATATCCACCCCCCATCCCTACCACCGCCACTGCTGCCATGTCCCTGAAATGTGTCAGCAGCAACAGTTCAGCAGTGAAGGGTAGAGCCCCAGCAGTTCCTCCTCCACCCATGCCTGGCTTTTGCCAGACCCATTATTGTGCAGACTCAGTGCAGGCGTTGCAGGTGCTCAGTTTGCAGTTGCAGTGACTGTGCCCGGCCCAGGAGAGGGCAGAGATGGCACACTGTCATGCTCATTTCTCTTTCCTGGCTCTTAACATTTTTTTTTCTGCTCCTTTTCCACAAAGGGACATAAAAGGCATAGACAAAAGGGTATAAAGGCCGTGTGTGTGTGTGTGTGTGTGTGTCACTTATTCTCAGCACCTTATACAGTCATAAATTTCTATACTCACCTCCATTCACTG
Source organism: Mus musculus (assembly GCF_000001635.26). Classification (NCBI taxonomy): domain Eukaryota; kingdom Metazoa; phylum Chordata; class Mammalia; order Rodentia; family Muridae; genus Mus; species Mus musculus. Next base: position 80,274,218 of record NC_000068.7, read on the forward strand.
GAAACACAGGATTCTCTGATTAAAGCTAAAAGTAGTCCTTGTTTATGGGTATAAACATATTGAAATGAAGTCCATTTGGCTAAACTACTGTATTTGGGTACAAGAGTCTATGACTTCCCCTTCCATGAGAATTTGGCCAGGTTTATAGTACAAAGTGTGACTGAATTTTCCCCATGGAGTTGGCTTCAGATCCAATCAGATACACCGATATCTGTTACCTGTGACATCTGTGCTATTACACAAGTCACACATCATACCTGGCAGGTAAGCTGTCGTAGAGTATAGGGTTCACAATGTTGACATCTCCTCCTCTCCAGCAGCTGACATAGAAATTTTCCGGCCTATGAAAGCTAGCCAGCAAGGAGGAAGTCTCAGGTTCAGCTTCATTTCTAAACTTTCATTTATATGGTTAAATGTTCGTGAACACCTTTAATCCCAGAATTTGGGAAGTAGAAACAGGCAAATCTTTATGAGTTCACAGCCAGCTTGGTCTATATAGTGAGCTCCAGGCATGTCAGAGCTACAGAATGAGACCCTACCTTTAAAAAAAGATGGGTTGCCATTAGTTACAGAAGAGATTTTAACTTTGAGCAGTGTACTGGCTCGTTTTATGTGTCAACTTGACACAGGCTGAAGTTATCATAGAGAAAGGAGCTTCAGTTGAGGAAATGCCTCCATGAGATCCAGCTGTAAGGCATTTTCTCAATTGGTGATCAAGGGAGGAGGGCCCATTGCAGGTGGTGCCATCCCTAGGCTGGTAGATCTGGGTTCTATAAGAAAGCAAGCTGAGCAAGCCAGGTGAATGAAGTCAGTAAGTAACATCCCTCCATGGCCTCTGCATCAGCTCCTGATTCCTGGCCTGCTTGAGTTCCAGTCCTGACTTCCTTTGGTGATCAACAGCAATGTGGAAGTGTAAGCTGAATAAACCCTTTCCTCCCCAACTTGCTTCTTGGTTATGATGTTTTTTGCAGGAATAGAAACCCTGACTAAGACAAGCAGCATCAGAACTGTTAAGAGACTTTAGAGGCCAGGAGAAGAATAGTATGGTTTGAATCTAAAGTGTATGTCACAGTCATTTTGAGCTCTCTGTCCCCACCTGGTGGCATTATTTAGGAAAGCCATGGAATTCTTAGAAGGAACGGCTTATTTGGCCTAAGTAGCTCAATAGGGGCAGCTCTTGAACATCCAGCCATGGTTGTAGCTTCTCGCTATGCTTATAGGTCTACCCTGATATGAACAGCCTCCATCATCCATTCCCATCCTGGTGAACTGAGCCCCTCTCTCTGCCTTCCATTTCCCACTATGAGAAACTGAAGTCCACCAAAACTGTGAGCCAAGAGAAAGCTTTGCCTCCTCAAGTTGTCTCTGGAATTTTGATCACAGAGACATGAAAGGAATGACGAACAAGCCTATCAAAAACCGGGTAGACACTTCTCAGAAACTTTGCTTGTCACCTTGTGCATAAGCAGCAGTCTTTTATTGTCAGTCTTTCGTGGTGCATCAGCCCAAGTGTGATGCTTGGTTGGAAAGAGTGCCTGGTTTTCTTCTAAGTGTCTGCATGTGTGTTTTGCTGCTGTTTCCCATGCACTCTTTATTAAATATGTTAAATACATTTATTAAATAAGGCATATATGGTGTTCGAGCGTGCATGCATGCAAGTCTGTGTGTGCATGTGTGTGTGTGTGTGTGTGTGTGTGTGCACATAAGCAAACACACCCATGGAGGCCAGAAAGGGGCACCAGATCCACTAGAGCTATAGTTACAAGTACTTGTAAGCTACCCAGTGTAGATGCTGAGAGCTGAACTCAGGTCCTTTGGAAAATCAGTAACCATTCCTAACCCTGAGCCATCTCTCTGCCCTATGCATATCCTTATTCCCACATGTTCTTAAAGTCAGGTTACCTTTTCAGTCACTAGACAATATATTTCCCATTTTACAAAAATAAAAAATAAAAACCTAATCTTCACTAAATTTTTACCATTAACCACCAAACTTGTGACAAATCAGAAGGAAAATTATTTTCTTAGTGGACATTCTTGAGACCTATTTAAATATGTAATGTGTCTATATTGTTATTCATAATATTTTAATTTTAAAAGCTGGGTATAGAGGTAGAAATAGAAACAATCATGATTTTGATGCTCTATGGGCCTATTTTAACAAGACCTAGCCAGAAAAAAATGAGGTATGGAGGAAAGAAAGAACAGGAGAGAGATAGAGAATAGACATTTCAATTTTTGTAAACATTACCTTATACCTATTGTTTGTATAGCATCTCCCATTAGGCCTGTGAAGGCAGGCCTATCCACTTACCCAAAGCTGCTTGCATGGAAGAATATCCTCAGACATCATCAAGCCTCATGAATATTTCCATTCTGGATATTATCATCATTCTTTTGTTAGAATATTTGCCTCCAGACAATGAAATGTGATTAAGGAATAACATGAGGGTGGGCGACTGTGAAGCCCTTGAATAAATCTGTTAACGGGCATGTTTTCCATTTGCTACTTCCTATAAATAAGGAGATCTATGGCCTCATAAAAATCCAAGGAGAGCACGAAGCAGACAAGGAACATATGCCAAATTACAAGTGATGGGGCATAATAAAAAATAAGATCAATTCAAAAGGAATTATTTGTAAATCTGCAGGACAAGGGCAGATCCATCCTTGGGAGCCAGCTCAGAGTGGCATAAAATGAGACCATACATCTCCAAATTCTGTCTCAATTATTTTAGGAAAGTTTGAAGCCTATCAGCAAGCTTTCATGTCTTCTTATTTCTAAGGTTGTGAAACAACTACATGAAAGAGCTTGGTATCGAAGGTCTCAGATAGAATTCCTAGCTCTATCAATTGACCCTGTATAATTTAGGAGGGAGCCAGCCTAGGTTATCTGTCCCACATACAGCAAGCACAACATGTGACCTAGCCCTTACATACTGCAGGAGGCTAACCATGAATCAGGGACATATGAGCTCACACAGTGTCGGACTGCAAGTAGCTACTGTAATGTAGGTGTTACTAATCAACGCACCTCTGAGAGATAACAGTAAAAACTCTGGAAATGTTTTCCTGACACTGCAGGAACCATTAAGCACTTTATTTTTTAAATATTATTTGTTTGTTTGTTTGTTTGTTTGTTTGTTTATACGAGCACACCGTAGCTGTCTTCAAACACACATCAGAAGAGGGCATCAGATTCCATGACAAATGGTTGTGAGCCACCGTGTGGTTGTTGGGAATTGAACTCAGGACCTCTGGAAGAACAGTAAGTGCTCTTAACCACTGAGCCATCTCTCCAGCCCCATTAAGCACTTTAAATATTCAATTAAGTAAATAATAAGGTATTAGCTGGACCTATCTCTAACAGCAAGATAATAAATAGTAAAGTTTTGGGGTAACTTATGAAATATATTATGAATGCAGTTTCTTCTCTCTCTGTCTCTCTCTGTCTTTGTGTCTCTCTGTCTCTTTCTCCCTCCCCTCCCATGTCTCTGCCCCCCCCCCACTCCTTCCACTGTAGAGGTAAATCAAAAGTCAGGGGGGCTGGCAAGAGGTCTGTCCCCTCAGCTCAGAGTTCTGGCTGCCCTTCAGAGGACCTGAGTTTGGCTCCCATTGGGCAACTCCCAGCCAACCACACCACCAGCTCCAGGGGATATAATGCCTCTGGCATCTTCGGGTACTACACATGTGTGCATAGCCCCACACAGACACACACAATGTAAAATAATAAAAATAAATTGTGGTTGGTTTTTTTATTAATCATTCTATTCATTTACATCTCAAATGATATCCCCCTTCCCGGTTACCTCTCCACCAAACCCCTATTCTATTCCCCCCTCCTCCATCTCCCTTGCCTCTATGAAGGTGCTCCTTCACCCACTCACCCACTGTCACCTCACCACTCTAACATCCCCCTACACTGGGGCATGAAGCTTCCCTCCCCTCCCACTGATGTCAGATAAGGCCATCCTCTGCTACATCTGTATCTGGAGCCATAGGTCCCTCCATGTGCACTCTGTGGTTGGTAGGTTAGTCCCTGGGAGCTCTGGGTGGTGCAGTTGGTTGATATTGTCCTTCCCATAGGGTTGCAAACCCCTTCCGCTCCTTCAGTCCTTCCCCTAGCTCTTTCATTGGGGTCCCCGGGCTAAGTCTGATGGTTGGCTGTGAGTAACTGCATCTGTATTGGTCAGGTGCTGGTAGAATGTCTCAGGGAACAGCCATACCAGGCTCCTGTCAGCAAGCATGGTGAGTTTTCATTTCTTTTAAGTAAATTACTTCAGGTGGTCCTAATAATCAGGCGGTCCCTTAAAGGCAGGATGCCCCCTAGCTGGCTTAGGAGAGAGGGAGACAGGATGCTAATCAAGTGTCTACAGAGAGGTGGTATTCCTCTGTTCACTGTGATGCTCAGAGCAGCTAGTGAGAAAACAAGTCTTCACTCCGAGACCTGCAAGGAAGTGAATCCCGCCAGCACCCCAAATGATGTGGAAGGAGACATTAACCCCCTGAGATATCAGAGCAGCTGACACCATGAATACAGTCCCATAAATGTGAACAGGGAATCTAACTAACCTATGTCCACACTCTCACTGGAGGAAACTGAGACTTTAAAGTTGGGGTGGTCTAAACTGTGCACTCTTACAATCCACACAACAAGGAAAACTACAAATGTGGTGGATCCTCCTGTCCTTATGCCCAGTCCCAGTCTATGATGGCAGACACTGAGAAGCCTAGCTTCCAGATGACATGTTGAACATTTCAGTGCTCATATCCAGTGGGTTTGGCATTAACAGATGTTTAAAAAGAGCGATTCTACGATAAATCCAATTACATCCCCAATAGTGGAGTAATTCCTTTTTGCATATGACAGAGATTTGAAAGGTTCTTAAATATTCAACTTGACACCTCCTCTAGATAATTCACTGTGTTGCACCAGATTGCAGTTTCTAATAACATTGGGTTTAGGCAAATAACTCTAAGATTTTTTTTAATGCCTGACAGAGATGCTCTTACTTAACATATGTCTATGAATTACAGAGAACAACGGCATTTAAATCAGCAATTATTTAATAAGTACCTGTTTTATACCAGATATTAGATTACTCTCTTAGATCAAAGACAACCTCCACACTATTGACTGTCAGCTAAAATCATAACTAATAATGAATGATTAGAGGTACCTGTTAAACTAAAATCAGATACAAGTACATATCCTATCTCTTTATAACCATGAAGAAGTCAAGAAGAAATAAAGACAATAGATATACAAAAATGACATTATTTTCAGGGACTATAACTGTCTACTAACGCTCTATAAGAAACTATAGGCAGTTATTAAAGTTAGTTGCATATAATGTGCCAAAGTATTTCAACACACTAACAGTAAATGGTTGAAATATACAATTTTAAGAGATAACCTTTCTAATCACAACAAAAATATAAGACACATACATATAAACTTAACATAGGCTAGATGAAAGATCCAAAACTCTATAAAATTCACTAAAGGCGACTAAAATACAAAAATTCTCATTCTGACCATCTATACCTATAAAACAGATAAGATGCTAGCCAAATAGATAATGAATGTTTTATGGATTGACAAGCAGAAACTAAATTGTATATGAAAAATCAAGGTGACACAAACATTTTGCAAATGTTTTGGTGGGAATATAGCAGAAGAATGACAGACTTGCCTTAACTGATATTAAGACCTATTCCAAGCAGGGATTAGTGGTACTGGTCTGTAGTCCTAGCCCTTGAGAGATAAGACCTATTGCAAACAGGGATTAGTGGTACTGGTCTGTAGTCCTAGCCCTTGAGAGACAGGGAAGAAGAATCAGACGGTCAAGGACAGTGTGAAACCCTGAATCCTCCTGCCCAAAAGAAGACATTATTTAAGTCAAAAATAGTCTGGCTACCCCTGTAATAATTAGAATCTGTGGCTGTTCACAGCATATATGCTGTCTTATCTTCTGCAGTTAAGTGTTACTACGGGCTTGTTTCTATCGGGTATCATTGTCCCTCTTAAAATCAAGAGTCTATCACAAGTATGATACTAGAAGGCTTTTCAAGGATGTGAATATGGGTATGGGGGTACTTACCATTCATGAAACTCTGGGTTCAATCTCTAGTGTGTATTGGATACACACACACTCACATACACACACACACACACACACACACACACACACACACATACACACACCGTCAGTATGTGTCCCCTCAACCAAAGTTTTTCTCTGTGCTTTCTGAGGAGAGCCTTGAAGCTCTTCTCAGAATATAGGACTGAAGCCTGGGGATCCAGGGAATCCAGGATGACCCATGTAATAAATCCAGGGTGACCCATGTAATAAATTTAGCCCAAAATCGTAAGATGCCTTCTTATACACCAGGAATCGACAAATCCTCTCTATAAAGGATCATGATGTAAGAATTGTAATTATTATAAGCCAAGGGGAATATTAAGGAGATACTATCACACAGAGGATTTAAAGTGCTGTATAAAAAAGAGAACACTATTAGTGCTTAACTCTAAAACTGCCTGTGGAGCTGGAAAGATATATCTCAGTGGTCAAGAATAAAAATAGATCTTCCAGACAACTAAGTTTGTATCTCAGCACTAATGTCAGGCAGTTCACAATTACCACAACAACTCTAAAGTCCCATGATACAATTCACAGACCACATGAAACTTGAGAAGGAAAACCAAAATGTGGATGCTTCAGTCTTTCTTAGAAGGGAAAATAAAATACTTAAGGGAGCAAATATGGAGAGAAAGTGTGGAGCCGAGACTGAAGGAAAGGCCATCCAGAGACTGCCCCCCCACCTCCAGATTGATACATCCCATACACAATCGCCAAATACAGTCACTATTGTGGATGCCAACAAGTACTTGCTGACAGGAACCTGATATAGCTGCCTCTTGAGAGGCTCTCCTAGAGCCTGACAAATATAGAGGCAGATGCTCTCAGCCAACCATTGGACTGAGCATAGGGTCCCCAATGGAGAGGTTAAAGAAAGGAATGAAGAAGCTGAAGGGCTTTGCAATCGCATAGGAAGAACAACAATATCAACCAACCAGAACCTTTCCAGCTTTCCCTTCTGGAAACCCCCTATCCTATCTCCCCTCACTCTGCTTCTAGGAGGGTGCTCAACCACTCCTGATCCTTGCCCTGGCATTCCCCTACACTGGGGCATTCAGCCTTCACAGGATGAAGGACCTCTCTTCCTACTGATGACCAACAAGGCCATCCTCTGCTATATATGCAGCAGGAACCATGGGTCCCTCACTGTATAGTCTTTTGTTGGTGATTTAGTCCCTGGAAGACCTGGGGGTTCTGGTTGGACACCAATGTTTAATAAGGTTATTTGATTCTCTGAAGTCCATCTTTTGATTTGTTTGTATATGTTGAATATTAGCCCTCTATTGGATATGGGTTTGATAAAGAATTTTTTCCCATTTTGTTGGCTGCCATTTTGTAGAAGCTTTGCGATTTTATGAGGTCCCATTTATTCCCACCAGGGAAGGAGAATTTGTGAAATTTCTTTCTATTAGTTGAATCTACAAAAGAGCAACCAAAGGTCTCATTTTCCATCTGCATTTTCTTCTCTGGCTTCATCTTCTGTGAGGAGAAGGCTCTCTGTCCTTAAATAACCATGTACACATGACTACATTTTTTTCTCTTCCTAATAAACACATTTCTTTCTTCCTTGGTGTCTAAAGTCATATTTCTTCACTATCACTTCTACCATAATCTCGTCTCTGGCACTCATTTCAGCTGAATATACACTAAAGTCCCATGTGTTTTAACTTCTGTTTCCCTGGCTTTCAATTACATTCTTACAAGAGGTTTCTACACTCTTCCTCTCATGCCACCATATCTACCTCAAACATCACAACAGTCATCCTAAATGACCCATCCCATACACATCTCCTCTACTTAAGAAGTCATACATTCTCTTCTTTTCTCCCCATCTCAGCTATTTATGTAAGAGGAAGTGGTGTTTCTCAGTCCTCTGGCCCCATAAAGCAAATGACCTGAGAAGCATGTAAAAACAGATTCCCGAGTCCCACACGGTTCTGATCAGTTTCTCTGAGTAGGGCCCAGCTAGCAAAGTTTTAGAACTCTCCAAGTGAGTCTAATGTGTGACAGAGGTTGGTAGTCTTTGACCTAGGACCAGATCAGATCAGCATTGGGAGAGCTTGTTCTGGGCCCCAGGCAATGGTGCATTTCAATTACCTGAGAAAACTGGTTCCAAGCACTGGGCTTCAAGTTACTGAATAACCTCTAGGGGAGGGTGCTAAGCATTTCAATTTTTAGCAATCAGCTCTTACAACATTTTTTTTTTACTATAAATGACACTTTTTCAGTCATTTTCTTTACAACTGAAACTCTGGGAATTCAAAATTAACATCCTTGACTGTGAGCTTCTTGTACACACCAGAAAAAGTTTCAACCTTGTATTCCACGTTGTTCTGCTGTGCTTTGTCTAAGTGAACTTTTATGAGCCTGCTGCCATCCAGTTTCACACGGATCCTCTTACCCACAATTTCATTTGGGAAGACTAAGTCCTCAAGGATGGCGTCGTCTTGCAACATTTTTATTTAGCCACAATGATCCTGGTTTGCTACCTAGCTAGCATTTAGGAACCAATCACCTAACAGTGTTCCTGAGTCATTAGTGTATACATAAAACGACAGAGAACTGTGTGAGCATGAGTTTTGATTGGGTGGGTCTATGACAAGTCCTGAGATTCTGCACTTCAATGGAGCTCCCACTCGTTGTCTGTCCTGCAGACCTTGGAATCACACTTTCCACTACTCAGAATTCACACCACACAGAGACCCCCAACTCTCCACTCTCCTTGCTCTTCCTGTCTAGTGTTTGTAGCTGGGCTCTGTTTGTTTTAACTATCTAGAATGTTCTTCGTTGTGAATGATCACACACCTGACACAGGATCTCCTTCCCTCAGTCCTCACGTTGATCTATTCTTGCTAAATCTTGCTATGAAGTACTGCAACAGTCATTGTCCATACCCATTATTCCCATGCCTAATGGCTTATTTATGAATTATTTAATATTCTTACATTCATCTTGCATCCTTAACTATCTCCAGAGATATCTAAACAAGTGTCCCTTTAAGATGAAGAATAAGTCAACACTTGCAAACAACTAATAGTGAAAATAATTTATGAAAGAGAGAAGAGAGTAGATTTTTAAAAAACAGCTTGAGAATGATGTAATTTTGTTTATTTTTCCTTAAACAAGCCCTTTTTGCTGGACAACATGAAATAACCAGCATGGGCAACTGTCCTACAGCAGGTTGAACTCCTATTATTACAGTCTATTTTAATTAATTCTGGACTCTGAGAAAGCTTGCCTGTTAAGCTGAGCAATGATTTTATGGCCAACACAATGCTTCATAGCTCTTGAAAAGACAATTTTCAGCTTCCTATGGAAACACAAATATAAAAGCAAGATAACTAAAAAAGAAAAAGAAAACCCTTGAATTATAAAAGAACCGTTTTAGATATCACTATCCCAAATCTCAAATTATACTATACTACAGAGCTATAGTAACTAAAACAGCATGGTACTGGCATAATCATGGACAAAATTTTTCATTTTTTGTGGAGTCTCTCACTGTTCACAGTGTAAAATTCATTGTGACTTGAGGGATAAATATCTTGCCAATGTGTAGGAAAACCTTCACTATTTTAAGTTTCCCTACTATATAAACAGGATTTTATATGCATCACTCGGCATTCATTTTAGCCAGGATGCTCAGGCATGTTTGCTATGTTGAAAGAGTGCATTGTAATATCTAATAGAAAACTTTGTAAGTGATTGAAATGAGAGCAATGTTCAACCTCCAAGGCAGTGGTTCTCAGCCTTTCTAATGCTGTGACCCTTTAATCGTGTTCCTCATATTGTGACTCCAAACCATAAAATTGATTTGGTTGCTATTCATAAGTGTGATTTTGCTATTGTTATGAATCACTATATAAATATCTGTGTTCTCTGATGGACTTAGGTGATCCACAGGTGGAGAACCAGTGCTTCAGGCGCTCTTTATGGTTTTTGTATTCCTACACAAGTAGCTCAGGCTATCTGGGTCTTGTTTCCTTTGTCAATCTAGAAAGAGAGTAGGCGAATGTACAATCTGTTCCGTACTCAGATCCTTCCACAGGAACAATCTATCCTTAATAAATAAGCCTGGCAGCAGAACTGGCCGTGGCTTCTAAATACAAAAAAGCAATAAAATCAGGTCCACAGAGATAAAATTCTTGGAATCAAACACCAGGCACTACAAAATGAGTATTGGAAGACTACAAGTTAAAAGCAGAAGAATCTCTATTGATCACTGAAGTAGAGAAAGCTTTCCAACCATGACCTGGAATCCAGAAGTGCTAAAAAAAAACACTCAAGTCTGACCGTAACAAGATTTTAAAACGTGGGTGCCAACAAAATGCAGTCACTTAAAAGGCAGGAATAAAGGCTTACCACTTTTTGCTAACAAAATGTTTATGGAAATTTTAAGTAAAAAGCCTGAAGAAGACTCTGAGGAAACAAATTGCTGGTAGAATGCAAAACTTTTTGAACACCTGGTCATTTTACACCATCTTTTAAAAGTATAACTATTTGGAGCTGGAGAGATGCCTCAGCAATTTAGAGTCTATACTGCTTTTGCAGGCAACCCAAGCCCAGTTCCCAGAACCCATGTCAGGCAGCTCCCAACCACTAGCTCCATGGGGATCCAATGCCTCTAACTTCTCCAGGCAACCTTATCCTTGTGCACATCCCTACCACACACAGAGACAGTGGAGATCCACGAAGTTAGAGCCACTGGGACTGCAAAATATGTGAGCTGCAACCAACAAGGTAGGAAGGGTGGGGCTTTCTAAGTCTTCTGGGGCTCACATCACATCATGGTGTACCCTGGATACAGGATATGAAACTATAGGATTTATGTTTCTCCTGGTTGATTTTGGTCTTAATTTGATCTAATCTTTCTTTTCTATTCTCCTGGTCTTTCCTACTTTTTTTAAATTTTTGGAGTTTCATAGGTAGGAATTACCTTAAACATACAGGATTGTCTGGACTTGTATGTTTGAGTATTGCTAAAGTTAAGACTATGAAGACTCTGTGATGTTGGTTAAATTAAGCTTACATTGTGAGATAAACCTTCGAGAGCCAAGGTGTAATGTTATACATTGAGGGACGTCTCACAGGGCATCGTGTTTTAGGAACTTGACCCCAGCTGTTGACCCAAAGAGTGTTGGATCATAAGGGGGCCAATCCATTGGTGAATGGAGTATTCCAAGTCCGAATGAGCTACTGATGGTGGGACTTAGTCGCAGCAGTAGATCACGGTGATCGTGTATTTAAAGGGCGTATTTTGATGGTAGATTCTTCTCTCTCTGTTTCATGTCTGCCATGAGGTGGGAAGCAGTCTTTCACCACGTTCTTCTTCCCTGATGTTCCTGTCTTGTCACAGGCCTAAAGGCAATGCAGACAGTTGGACCTGGGCTGAAGTGAGAGAAGTTTGTTCTCCTTCAAGTTGCTCTTCTCACAAGTTCCATTTTGGCAGAAAGCTGAATAATAGCATGCTTTGTTTACTTAAATTAATCTTTAATTCAATACGCATATACATACACATAACATAATTATTCTTATATATGTAACAATTAATTTATATGTGTAAAATAATTAATATGTTATATATGAATGTAACATGATATATAACATATAATTAATGTAACAATTAATAAGAAACATACATGGTTTTTCTTCCTTGTAGTTAACAAAAAAAAAGGCATTCTCTGCTGTCAAATCTCACTGAAGCCTTTAGTAATTTATTTAAAGAAATGTTTTATGCTAGTGAAATATGCTTATGGAATATCTCATTATTAAAAATAATGGTAGAATAGATTCTTCCTTTAATTATTCAGGAAAAATAACATTAGAGTCATAGGAAGTTAAAATAATTATGGAGCATAGCATTGTATTGGTTGTGCCATTTTATGTGAGTGATTTAACTTCTCTGGAATTCACAGTCCTTATCTATAAATGGTGAACAGTCCTAGTACTCACCATTATTAAAGTGCCTGTCAAAGGTTGGAACCATGGGAAACACTCTTGAATGCTAATCTACTTTGTCATCTGCCCCATCTCTCTGAGTTTACTATTCTCTTTCCTACCAGCCCAGTGACTACAGCCCAGACATAGGTTTACCATAAGCCAAAGCGCCAGGCCAATGTTACTGAGTTACCTTGGTCTTAGGGATGAGCGGCTTTCCTCCCTGTCTTTGATCCACTATATTTTCCAAGCTTTCCACATCTGCTACAAGTCTCCTCTGCGAATTGGTAAATGAAGCAGAATGTATCATTTCTGCCAAGATAATTTGCATTTTAATAAGACATAAAATCTACTCCATTAGTCATTAGAGCAATTTTAATCATCACACAGCATATAATTACTCTGTACCATATAATGAGCCCTTTTTCAACTAATTTGAACCTGACTTGACCGGACTTAGCAATCATCTTATTTAGAGACAAGCTAGGCAATTTTTAGATCATTCCAGAAATTATCTACAAATGAGGGAGAAACTTGAACTAAAATACACTTTCCTGAAATGTACAGCAACACCAAAAATGGGGAAAATCTCTGCTAATTATGTAGGAGTTGTTTTCTCTAATGCTCTAACATAATCTATATTAAGATTTCCAAATTTTAAGCTATCTTTTAGACTTAAAAAAACAAAAACCTACTTGCATTTAGCATATTATGCTTTTAATCCTTTGCTAACTTTAACTTCCTAATGCTTATATATAATATGTAATCTACATTTTTGGAATTTTTTTGTTTTGAGTGTCCTCACTAGAGTCAATGTCAAACTTATCTTTGGGAACTTAATTGTAGGTATCTTGCTTTTTTATATATATGAGAGTTAATAGTACAAGAATTAAATGCTCATTGGAAGGAATCTAGATTTAACTCGTGTATTAAACAATCTAAACCTCATGTCTGCTAATGGTTATCTGCAAAAACCATTAACAACTCTTCTATCCAGAAATCAATGTGAACACGCCAATCTCCCACTGAGTCACTTCATTTTTTTTATTATACAAGATGTCTATATTATTAGGGGATTGGTGAATGTATTGGTCTTTTGTAAAGTCATTTTCCATTTTTATTATTCTAGTGGCCTAGTAGGGTTTGGGCCTTTCTTGATAATTCCCAGAACACTGTGAAACTTTATTTCAAATCTCAAATATACACAAAATTTGTGAGGGGCACAGCATACCCATCCTTTATTGTAAGGGCCTCTGCAAATCCCATATTCGTCCCTCACAATAAAGAGCACCATGAATCCCCATCCCTAATCACATTGAGGGGCACATGAACCCCATGTACCCATCCCTAACACAGTGAGGGGCACATGAACCCCATGTACCCCATGTACCCATCCCTAACACAGTGAGGGGCATCATGAACCCCATGCGCCCATCCCTAACACAGTGAGGGGCACATGAACCCCATGCGCCCATCCCTAACACAGTGAGGGGCACATGAACCCCATGCGCCCATCCCTAACACAGTGAGGGGCACATGAACCCCATGCGCCCATCCCTAACACAGTGAGGGGCACATGAACCCCATGTGCCCATCCCTAACACAGTGAGGGGCACATGAACCCCATGTGCCCATCCCTAACACAGTGAGGGGCACATGAACCCCATGCACCCACCCTTTGCAGCGAGCGACACAGGCAATCCCACGTGTTCATCCTGCAATTTCCTCAGTCCCTTTCCTCACCTTCACTCCCCTAGTGTCTATCTGGTTCTCTCCACTGCACATTACTTTGTCAAACTGCAATTACTATATTATTTCATTGTAAACATTTATATTCCTACCTACGTATAATGAATCTTTCTAATACCACCACAACATATTATGACAACTGAAAGAATTAACAAGGATTTCTTAACAATAGCAAACACCTAGTGTTTAGAGTTAGTTTCCTCATGAAGACCATAATTTAAAAATAGACCTCGTGTTTTCTCCCAGTAAACCCACAGATTGAAGACAATTTGCACATTTTTTATTTATTTTTTATTAGATATTTTCTTTATATACATTTCAAATGCTATCCTGTGGGAAGCCGCCCCCACATTTGCCATTATAAGATGGCGCTGACTGCTGTGTTCTAAGTGGTAAACATAATCTGCACACGTGCAGGGGCAGTTTTCCCACCATGTGTTCTGCCTTTCCCGTGATGACAACTGGGCCGATGGGCTGCAGCCAATCAGGGAGTAACACGTCCTAGGTGGAGGATAATTCTCCTTAAAAGGGACGGGGTTCTGGCACTCCTCTCTTCCTCTCTTGCTTTCTTGTTCTTGTTCTTTTTCTTGCTTTCTTGCTCTCTCTTGCTCTCTTGCATTCTTCTCTTGCACTCTTGCTCCTGAAGATGTAAGCAATAAAGTTTTGCTGCAGAAGATTCTGGTTTGCTGCATCTTTCCTGGCCGGTCGCGAACGCATATAAGAGTATTGTCACGCCCGCTCTCGACCAGCAAGAACGACGTGACCACCAGTCCTTCTAACAGCAGTTTATTCAGTCCTGATTCTTCTTGTTTATATCTCCCCCGAACCCTGGGCCTCTCACTCCTTTTATCTCTCTCTCATCCACACACCGCAGGCCACGCCCCCTTGCCAGTCACGAGGCTTCAGCTAATCAGGGCAGCAGGGGCAAATCTCCACCAAATTGGATTCACCTGTATCCTGGTACACCTGCACAGCACTCAAGATGTTTGTGTCTTATATGAGGAAGTCAGGTACAAGTCATATGATTTAGCTGCAGTCCCTGGCGCCTTTGCGACTGCCGCCACACCCGCTCCCCACACTATCCCAAAAGTTACCTATACCCTCCCCCAGCCCTGCTCCCCTATCCACCCACTCCCGCTTCTTGGCCCTGACGTTCCCCTGTACTGAGGCATATAAAGTTTGCAAGATCAAAGGGCCTCTCTTCCCAGTGATGGCTGAATAGGCCATCTTCTGATACATATGCAGCTAGAGACACGAGCTCTGGGGGTACTGGTTAGTTCATATCATTGTTCCACCTATAGGGTTGCAGACCCCTTCAGCTCCTTGGGTACTTTCTCTAGCTTCTCCATTGGGGGCCCTGTGTTCCATCTTATAGATGACTGTGAGCATCCACTTCTGTATTTGCCAGGCACTGGCATAGCCTCATACGAGACAGCTATAACAGGGTCCCTTCAGCAAAATCTTTCTAGCATATGCAATAGTGTCTGGGTTTGGTGGCTGATTATGGGATGGATCCCCAGGTGGGGTAGTCTCTGGATGGTCCATCCTTTCATCTTCGCTCCAAACTTTGTCTCTGTAACTCCTTTCATGGGTATTTTGTTTCCTATTCTAAGGAGGAATGAAGTATCCACCCATTGCTCTTCCTTCTTCTTGATTTTCTTGTGTTTTGCAAATTGTGTCTTGGGTATATACTATGTCTGGGCTAATATGCACTTATCAGTGAGTGCATATCTAATGACTTCTTTTGTGATTGGGTTACCTCACTAAGGATGATATCCTCCAGATACATCCATTTGTCCAAGAATTTCATAAATCCATTGTTTTTAATAGCTGAGTATACTCCATTGTGTAAATGTACCACATTTTCTGTATCCATTCTTCTGTTGAGGGACATCTGGGTTCTTTCCAGCTTCTGGCTATTATAAATAGGGCTTCTTTCTATGAACATAGTGGAGCATGTTGCACATCTTTTGAGACCCTTACTTGGTAGATTGCTTTTCTCTCTCTTGTTTATTCTAATTACAGCACGTGGTGTGGAAGGCAGGCTGTCTTGTGAAGTGCGCCATTGCTTATATTTTGCTGATTGTATGTCCAATGTCTTTCCAAGCTCTCTGTATTTTCTGTAGATTCATAGCTGGGTTTAGAGGTGCCGAGATATCATCTGGATATTTTACACAATAATGGTTTAGCTCATGTTGTTTGCCCCAAGATTATCTATTTAACATAGATAACATGCATCATCTAGTTGCCTTTTTATGTGATGTGAGCAGCTACTAACAATCAGGTTTTGGCTTCATTTTTGATCTTTTAATGAGCCAAATTTCTATTTTGTTATCTTCTTATTTATTTTCTATTCAATATTAATAATGTTTGTGGGACAAGTGCAACCATCATGACACCAGACAGAGAAACTGGTAAGGTTGAGCAGATCAAGAGACCATGGCAATTCTCATAATTGAGAATGGAAGGTGTCTGAATATGCTCCAACCAGACTCCTGTCCTGGAACATGTGACTGTGACATCCCACTAAGAGGACCATCACAACTGGTCACAGAGCATACAGCCCAGAGTTCTCCGTGCTAATGAGTTATCTAGGTGGGCTCTGAGGGTTTAACCAATAAACTTCCCTTCTCAGACACTCCTTCCTGCGAAAGGTATTTAATCGCTGATTCACCCTGAGTAAGTCACCTGCACCTTTTCTACCATGAATAAACAGTTTAGACAAACAAGCACTGCCTCCTTCCTCCTCAAAGACGGCTATGGGGGACCTTTGTCAATATCAAGCCATGTCTCAGTCTCCTGCAGAAGGCCCCTCCTCTGGCTCCTGACTCTCACCCTGAGCTAAGTTGGATGCCCCTTTCCCTCCCCCTACCCCAACTCATCTCAGGTCTGAGAGAGAGACCCACATTCTCAGCTCCTTGAGGTCCCCAGTGCCATCTGGGTGTCTTGGAGTTAAAGAATCACAGGCTCGGGCGGAGCCTGTGCCATTTCTCGAAGGATGGGGAGAAACACAGGCTAGGGCCCCCATCTTAGTCTTTGTTCTGTCTCCCCTGAGCATGTTTCTGCATGTCTCAAGCCTGGCACCCCAAGGTAGTGAGGAAAAAAATGTAGCCCAGCACCCGGGCATTTAGTCTCCCTAAGCAGCACCCAACACCCACAAAACACAGAACTACAAATGTTATATTGCATTTCTTCCACATTCATTTACTATGATAAGATAGTTTTGCACCAACTACATAGTAAACATTTCATTGCCATTAAAGAACACAATTTTAGAAATCTGCTGCTTTTACAGTAAGTAATGTAAGCTTGGTTAACTGAAGATTCCTTTAGAGTTCAACAGCCTTAGGCCCAACTATGAGTTGACAGCAAGTATGATTTTAAAACTGAGTCAGAAGAAAGCTTGAGACTAATTTAATTCGTGTTTGAGAGAAAAGCAACAGGGTAGACAAGCTATACATCCTGACAACTGCCTAGACCAAAGGAGATGGAGGGAGAGAAAGCCACACATGACTGCTAGAACCAGTACTGGCAAGCAACCACACGGTAGAAAAGGAAGCGGCCTTAGAGGAAAATATATGTCAAAAATTATTCTTCAAGAATTTGTGCTAAGCAGAAGTCTCTTCGATATTTAAATGTGATACATTTCCATTTTTTTTAAAGTAAGTTATTTTTATAGTCTATAAAGTAGTCATTATTTTGGTCAATTTTTAAAATTTGTTTAAAAGGCATTATAATAAAATAAAAAATTAGCATCATAACCAATTAGTTCTGTTTCTTTGAAAAATGCTCTACCATTTTGCTCTTTTGCATGACTCTTAAAAAAGAAAAAAAAAAAGTGTGGCCATCCTGGTGTGTCAGGAGCTTGGATATCTCCATAGCATCCTAACATAGCTGGCCAAGTTGGAAGTTCACAGCTCCTGTTAGATCTGTAAGAAAAGTGAGGCCATAGGGCAAGGCTCTGCCCCAAGTGACATACATACAAATATGAGAATCACAACTCACCATACCAGGAAGTCACAGGCAGAAATCTTCATGGAAGCCAGCGTTTGAGGGAGAAAACTAATACTGTAATTGCTAGAAAGTCAGTGTGGACATGTCTGGGAACAGAAACTCATTAAAGTTAAAGTTTTTCATTCTGGATCATCTCTGTGCCGGGTCAGATTTTCAAGACCATTAGTTGTTCCCCATCCTTATCCACCCCATCTATATTTCCAAGACATCAAGGTTCGTGGAGATAACTTTGTTTTTTGTTTGTCTTTTTTTTTTTTTTTTTTTTTTTTTTTTTTACTTTTATTTTATGTGATTGGGTCGTTTGTCTGCATGTATGTCTGCAACACATGGGACCTGATACCCTTAGAGACCAGAAGAGGAAATAGAATCCTCTCAAACTGGAGTTACAGACCGTTGGGGGGGAGGGGGGGTGCAAGTTTGCAACGTGCTCAAATCAAGATGGTAAACACTGAGTTGAATTGGTAACTACAAAGCTGAAGTCGCCACGATCAGACTCGACAGTGATCAACAGATACTCCTCAGGACACCTGCATGTGAATGTACACTCGGCAGGGACTAGTAAATGTAATGATAATTCTAAATTTATTTTTCAATCCTGTTCTACAGAAGATATTGCCAAGATATTAAGAAGACAAGCCAAAAATGGATAGGAAAAAATGCAAAAGACGTTGAGAATAGCTATCTAAAATCTATAAATAATTCTTAAAAGTCAAAATAAGAAAACGAATACTCGGCTCACTGCTGCGGCTACGTGCCTCCTTGTTCTCAGCGTCACCGCTGCCGCCATGCCCGGAGGGTTGCTTCTCGGGGAAGAAGCCCCCGACTTTGAGGCCAATACCACCATCGGCCGTATCCGCTTCCACGATTTCCTGGGAAATTCATGGGGCATGCTCTTTTCCCACCCAAAGGACTTTACCCCTGTGTGTACCACAGAACTTGGTAGAGCTGCAAAGCTGGCGCCAGAGTTTGCCAAGAGGAATGTTAAGTTGATTGCACTTTCAGTAGATAGTGTTGAGGATCATCTTGCCTGGAGCAAGGACATCAATGCTTACAATGGTGCAACACCCAAAGAAAAGTTGCCATTTCCCATCATTGATGATAAGGACAGGGACATTTCCATCCTTTTCTGCATGTTGGATCCAGTAGAGAAGGATGCTAACAGCATGCCTCTGACGGCCCGGGGGGTGTTCATTTTTGGCCCTGACAAGAAACTAAAGATGTCTCTCCTCTACCCTAACTCCACGGGCAGGAACTTTGATGAGATTCTCAGAGTGATTGACTCTCTCCAGCTGACAGAAACAAAGCCGGTTGCCACCCCAGTTGATTGGAAGAAGGGAGAGAGCGTGATGGTCCTTCCCGACCTCCCCGAAGAGGAAGCCAAACGATGTTTCCCTAAAGGAATCTCCACCACAAAGCTCCCGTCTGGCAAAAATTACCTCCGTTATACACCCCAGCCTTAAGTCTTTGCAGGAATTGGGGCTGCATCTGCGCACCCAGCACTGGGACCTGAGGGTGTCAGCCGACAGCGGTGGGTCCTTGCAGCAGTTACGTAGAAAGTCTGTGACATGATCACAGCCGGTCTTATAGATCACTTGCTATACTCCTGGGTCATTAAATGGAAATGGCACCAAAACCTTCTCTGTGCCTCTCTTTACTCTGTGCCTTCGCCAGCATTTTGCCCCTCCGCCTATCACAGCGTCATACTGACTGGTTTTCTTTGAAAAAATTGTATACTGACAATTCCTTAGGTCTCTGCAGGTGGTCAGTGTGGGCTCCGTGCTAGAATGGTTAAACACCTTTTGTAGCTTTCCGAACTGAATCTTCTGTTACCCATTTTGGAGAGCACTAACATGGGGAGAAACTTTCGATTCTGTATTTTTAGTAAATAAAATGGGAACAGCCAGGAAAATTGCTTCGGGGAATCCATTGTAAGTTTCTATCAAAATGGGCTCAGAAAGCCTTTCGCCTCCCAGAGTGCGCATGTACCTCCTGGAGTTTCCACATTTGCTCTCTGGTGATGTCTGCGTGTGAACGCACCTTATAAAAGACGGGCGGTGACAATGTTTTACCACTCAATGCCCTAGTAGTGGGTGGCCATTTCTGAATTCTGCTTTTGGGGGTTCAACAAATAAAATTCTGATCAGAAAAAAAAAGAAAGAAAGAAAGAAAAGAAAACCAATACAACTTTAGAGAGGTCCATAATCACTAACAGATATGTCACCAACGATGCCGTTCACGAGGAACACAAACGTACAAAATATTACAGATGCTGTGCTACTGGGTGTCAGATTTTGTGGTAAGCACTTTTATCCACCCAACCATTCTGTTTGCCTGCTGTTGTCAAAGGAAAAAAACACATCTTAACGAACTTAAAAGCAATAATTATGTTTTTATGGCAAGAAAGTGATCCTCTGCCTCCTACTAAAAATTATCATACAAAAAATAATCCTTAGGCTCTTGAGCTCTGAAGTTAGGCTCTTGGGAATCTATTTTATTGTTTATATGTTTGTGTATAAAAAAGTGAGAAATCTGAAAGAGCAAACACAGGTACATTTGCAAAATGATACACTAGCATTTTTATTTACAATAGCAAAGAAAAACTCAAAAAAAAGCTTCAAAAGCTGTAAAACACTATAGAACAACTAGTTAAACTATATAAATTCATTTAGTGAAATATATGTATGTGTATTATAGAATTATTGGGCACTTATAAAGATTAAAACATCTGGGATGTGTTGTAGTTTTAAATGGAAAGCAGAAAGATAATCTTTCAATATTCTCATAGATGTGAAAAAACTAAAGAATAGGCAGAAAAATCTAACAGTAATATATGGAGAAGATGGATATAATTTTTTTTTGTTTTTCTATCTTTTCTTTTATCGCTTATTCTAATCATGGAAATGTAGCTTTTTCAGGCCTAATATTTTCATAGAATGATTACACAACTTACCCCATCACCCAGGCAAAAGAAGGAGACTTCCTGGCTACTTCTTTATGGTCCCTTAAAGGCTAACCTTAATAATTCCCAACTGATTTCATCTCTTAAATACACTCATGCAGGAGAATGTGGGAACACAATGTGTTTGGCATCGAGACTTCTTGTTTGCAAGGAATACAGACATTTGGCAATGGCAATCAACTAGATGGGGATCAGGAAAATTGGACATGCCTGCCAGGTCTTCACAGTCATTAGAGAGGAAATACCATCCCTAGAGTATATAAGAAAAGATCAGAACTTTTATTCAGCAAAATTAATCGACCCAGAAATGCAAATAAAACCAATTCTATTCATTTAGATAATTCTTATTGTTGTGTTTTATTTCAATATAACTTTATTTTATTTTATTTTTCACTGTATGTATATCTGTGTGGGGATATATGTATTCTAGGGCAAGTCCCTATGGAAGCCCAAACAGGATGTCTGATCACTTGTAGCTGGAGCTATAGCAGGTTGTGAGCCTCCTGACACGAGTTCTGGGAATAGGACTTAGGTCCTCGGAAAGAGCAGAAAGAGATTTTGATCACTGAACCTTCTCTCCAGACCCCAAGAATGTGTGTGTGTGTGTGTGTGTGTGTGTGTGTGTGTGTGTGTGTGTGTGTGTATTTTAACTAAGGAAACAGCTAAATTTGTTCCTCTTTAAAACACCAATATAGATTTTAAATTATGAGGAAAACGTCAGCGTGTGTCTGAATAATTAAATTGCAAATGTATTTATTGGGCACTTGTGATACACAAAGGTTTGTACCACTTCCAGTGAAAGAACCAACAATAAGTGATGGGTATTTGTTCTCACTATTACAGTCCAATGAGAGAGCAGACATGTACCCAGATTTACACCATGAAATGTCTGCAATGAATTAAGATAAGGGTTCAGAGCAAATAGGGACATATTGCTGGATTCATCATAATTATAGAAGTTATGAAGACAACCTTTTATTAGGTAATTAAAAGTAATAGATATTAAATTAAATTTTCTATTGACTTACAATTCACATGTCATCTTCATTTTCTGGTTAAATTTAATATGACCTGCTTATTAAGAGAATGGATGGGGTTATCTCCCACTCCGTTGATGTGAGCAGACTACATTCAAGTTCTTTCATATCAGAAATAAAATTAATAAGTTAAAAACAGAGAAATGCATTTGCTCACTTTGGATTTGTGCAGATTATCCCATCTTCCTTCCGATCTTTCAAACAGAAAAATCACTCAGAGCACTTTCTACCATTGCACACACTAGCAAGATTTTGCTGAAAGGACCCTGATATAGCTGTCTCATGTGAGACTATGCTGGGGCCTAGCAAACACAGAAGTGGATGCTCACAGTCAGCTATTGGATGGACCACAGGGCCCCCGATGGAGGAGCTAGAAAAAGTACCCAAGGAGCTAAAGGGATCTGCAACCCTATAGGTGGAACAACATTATGAACTAACCAGTACCCTGGAGCTCTTGACTCTAGCTGCATATGTATCAAAAGATGGCCTAGTCGGCCATCACTGGAAAGAGAGGCCCACTGGACTTGCAAACTTTATATGCCCCAGTACAGGGGAGCGCCAGGGCCAAAAAGGGGGAGTTGGTGGGTAGGGGAGTGGGGGGGAGGGTATGGGGGACTTTTGGGATAGCATTGGAAATGTAAATGAGGAAAATACCTAATAAAAATATTTTTAAAAGAATAACCATAATTTTTAAGGCTTTAGTTATAAAGACAAATAGAAATGAAAGTGTATGTCCTAGCCAAATGGATGGACCTGGAGGGCATCATCCTGAGTGAGGTAACACATTCACAAAGGAACTCACACAATATGTACTCACTGATAAGTGGATATTAGCCCAAAACCTAGGATACCCAAGATATAAGATACAATTTCCTAAACACATGAAACTCAAGAAAAATGAAGACTGAAGTGTGGACACTATGCCCCTCCTTAGAAGTGGGAACAAAACACCCATGGAAGGAGTTACAGAGACAAAGTTTGGAACTGAGATGAAAGGATGGACCATGTAGAGACTGCCATATTCAGGGATCCACCACATAATCAGCATCCAAACGCTGACACCATTGCATACACTAGCAAGATTTTATTGAAAGGACCCAGATGTAGCTGTCTCTTGTGAGACTATGCCGGGGCCTAGCAAACACAGAAGTGGATGCTCACAGTCAGCTAATGGATGGATCACAGGGCTCCCAATGGAGGAGCTAGAGAAAGTACCCAAGGAGCTAAAGGGATCTGCAACCCTATAGGTGGAACAACATTATGAACTAACCAGTACCCCGGAGCTCTTGACTCTAGCTGCATATGTATGAAATGATGGCCTAGTTGGCCATCACTGGAAAGAGAGGCCCATTGGACTTGCAAACTTTATATGCCCCAGTACAGGGGAGCGCCAGGGCCAAAAAGGGGGAGTGGGTGGGTAGGGGAGTGGGGGTGGGTGGGTATGGGGCACTTTTGGTATAGCATTGGAAATGTAAATGAGCTAAATACCTAATAAAAAAAATGGAAAAAAAAAAGAAATGAAAGTGTATGGCATGAACTTGTCCACATACTTAAGTGGTACTGAACCAGCCAAATTAATCTCAGTGGCTTAATAAGCAAGACAATTTATTTTACCAAGGACTGTGGGGATATTATCCAGCAAGGTCCTGCTTAGTGGTTTTAAGACACACCCATCCTATGACCCATCCTATGATCTGTGAGGATGTTTAACTCTCTTTTCATAAATGATCTGAATTATAATCAGAGATATTTTAGCTTGGAGAATTCTGACCTTTTGAGACTTGTGAAAATAAAAGAGAAAAAAAGCAGGTCTGCTTTTTCTAAAATATAAATTGAACTGAGTATACCAGGAACATTAAGTAGAAATTTATCTAACAACTTTATGACTCCCTCCTGAAACAATGTTAAACACATATCATGGTCCAGAATCTCCCACTAGAAAGCCTTTAGGAGAGAAAAATGTCACAAAATGAATGGAAAGTCACTTGTTGCTCACATGGACTCAGAACTAACCAAGCTAGCCTAGGGCTCCCAGCATCGCTGACAAGCTGTGTCTTTTCACACAAAGCATTTCATATTTCATGTCTCTCAAAACTAGGTTGCCTTGTTTTTAAAGTGGGTAGGTGTTCTGTACTTCTGAAGAATATAAAGAATAAGCTTAAAATGTATAAAGTACCAAATAGAATGTCGCACTTGAGAGTATGTCTAAGTAATATATTTCTGGCTTTGGTCAGGCTTCTGCCCTGCTTGCATAACTGTAGGTTTACAGAAGAATATTATGTCCTGAAATTAATGAGAAACTAATATTGTACAAGCTTGAGAACCTGAATTTAGAAACCCAGCTTTCACATAGATGCCAGCATAGCCCCCAACACTGTAGCAGGGCCTGAGGGAGGCAGAAGCAGCAGCTTCTGAGGGCTTGGTGGCCAGTCAGTCTATTTGAAACTGCAAGTGCAGAGCTCAGTGTCTCAATAAAAGGCAAACACCCGCAACTTCCCCAAACACCACCAACCAAGTCCTAAGCGTCCAAATATCTGTTATTTCTCGTTCAAACCAATACACTCCACTTCCTGGCCCCCACCCCACTCCCTAGTCCTACCCTGGTACAAAGTACATTCAGCCCAATTTTGAAAATCCTCATAGTCTCCCATAGTCTGAATATTGTTTAAAATCCACATTCTCTATTCGAGGTGATCTTTAACTGTGACCACCTGTTATAATCAAAAAGGAAAGTACATGTTTATAAAGACATAGAATACAAATTAGTTGCATTTTCCTTTCTGATCCAATAGCCTTTATCATTCTTCTATAATTCTTGCAATGTAAATGTATGCATATTCAGGAGAGGATTAAGTTAGAAGAACATTGAGACATTTCTTTTGTGGAACTTGTACTGAGGTTAGTAGGCTCTATCCCTAGTCTTAGTTTTGAGAGTCTGCTACTTCCTGGGCAAGCAGATGGTACTCAAAGGTCACCATACTCCTTGTTGGTCCCCTCTCCTGCTGCCCTCTGGCATAACTCTTCAAGTCTAGAGTGAGCTCTGGTCAATCAGAGGTTGGTGGCAGGAGATCTTGGCAAGGGGAATGCCTACCTAGAATATGTGGGGAAACAAGATCCTAGCATGATGGGAAGCTTACAGGGTGGGACAGAGGAGGCATAGTCTGAAAGGTAGGAATCTTGGAGAAGCCAGGAAATCTGGCCACACTTGGAAGCTAGATCCCGAAAGAGCTGGCTGGCTTATAGGGTGAAGCAGAGTAACATCTATCCATTGACTCAAAGAAGCAATATCCAAAAAGTCTATTGGGTGGGGAGAAGCAGAGCCTAGCTGATGGTTCTAGATCAGGGGATTAGGAGTCTAAGGAGGTGGTAAGGCTACAGGGTAAGGAAAAGTAGGACCTGCTTACTGACTCAAGGAAAGGCAGTCCAGGAAGAGCCTTGTCTTTGAGCCTTTAAGATGTGAAGAACTGAACTATCTGGGAAGTCCCAGAGGCATGGGGTAAGCCTTTGAGATTAATGAAGGAAGAGACCTAACTAGCACTGTGGTGAAGAAGAGCCTCTGCAAACGGTTACTATTTTTTTTAAACAAAAAAAAAAAAAATTCAATTTGTAAATACTGCTAATTAATAAACAAAAAGGATTTGTTAAAACATTTTTTATAAGGAATAAATTAGGTCTTTCGGATATAAATTCAACTTTAATAGGGCTAAGGGTTAAAAGGAAAATTCATGACAGTAGAACTAAGTTATATTAAAACTATAGAATATTATTGGTTTTACTATAATGAATACTTGCTTTAAATAATCCACTGCTAGAAACAAGAAATATCACCTTTCATAGTTACACCAAGAGAATTTTTACTTCCAAATGTGAAAACATGTAAATTAAAACCTTTTGAAAAGTGAACAGGGTAGAAGTTTGGAGCAAAATGGGAGCTGTTGGTCATTAGATACAACAAGGCCAAAGGAAGTCACCATCGGGTTCCTGTTCAGGCAGGAACAGTAGCACAGTGTGAAAGGCTGGAAAAGCCCTTCATCCTCAACCAACTCCCTCGAACCCCATCTTCTCCTCTGCTGGTGGACAACACTCCTACTTTCTTTCTTTCTTTTTTTTTTGGGGGGGGGGGGTTTCAAGACAGGATTTCTCTGTGTAGCCCTGGCTGTCCTGGAACTCACTTTGTAGACCAGGCTGGCCTCGAATTCAGAAATCTGCCTGCCTCTGCCTCCCAAGTGCTGGGATTAAAGGCGTGCGCCACCACCACCCAGCTTACTCCTACTTTCATGTAGGATCTTCATTCAACATTGACTTTTCGGTGTGTTAGTCTATGCTTGAGACTTTCATTTAATATTAGCTTTGACTTTATTGACTTGGCAACAGCACATTAAGTCCTGCTTCATGTTTTACAATGTTGAGGAAGGAGACAACGGTGAGGTCAGGAAGATGGCTCAACACATAAGATCACTTGCTATTCAATCAAAAAGACCTAAGCTCAGATCCCCAGCACTGGTGTAAAAAGCCACCCCACGGTCATGCTTGCCTGTATCCCTAGTGCTGTGTATTAGGTCTGTGGGGTAGAGAGGGTCGCAGAAACAAGAAGATCACAGAAGCCTGCTGGTCACCATCCTAGTCACAGATTCCCTAAGAAACTCTGTCTCAAGGAACCAAGGAATAGAATGATAAAGCCACTATTCTCTGGCTTCCATGCTCATGTCTGCACATACAGGGTTAATAAAATAAAAGGTCAAGGAAGGGAAGGCCCTTGGAAATGATACTTACAAAGAAATTGCTTTATACATAAAAGGAACTCACCAAGAAAGGAAGTCCATGACAGAATCTGGCTGAGATGAAATGAGGAATGTACTCTAAGGCCACTAAAGTAAACTTCCCTGATGGAAACAACAGTCACAGGGGCAGCCAGAGGCTTTGGTCCAGTTTTTATAACCTACCCATTTTCTTGTTTATCATCTTGTTCTGACCACACAGTATTCAAGCGCATGACTGCTAAAGCAAGCAGAAGTTGCAAAAGACAAACAGAGGTTCGCTCTCATCCAAAGTCTGCTAAATCAAAGACCAATTGTATGCTCGCAATATGCGGAAGCCTGGGCTCTCCATCAAAATTGATTTCTCACAAGTAGGAACAATGGAACATTCAGAATAAGCTCTGATTACCTATGTGTCCCCAGCGTTTGTAGTAAAGAAATAATTTCAAGTTTCTTCTTTAAGCAGAATGAAGAAAAACATGGGTAACTTGGTAACGACTATCTGATATATAGCTATTATAATTATGCCAGGCCCTGCTCCCACTCATTTCATTTCTATAATAATCCAGTACCCTTTATGTCCCACAACAAACCTGGGGGAAGGTGCTAGATTATTATCCCCTTTGAGATTTAAATCCATGGGCCAAAGAAGAAGCACAATAAAAATCAGGAAATATTTACTTTGTATAGAAGATGAGAGGATTCTGGAACAGTGTTTAGAAATACTTATACTAGAAAAGAAGGAGTATCTCAAATTAATTTCTTAAACTTCTTAATTAGTAAAACTTTGAAAGAAGTTAAGCCCAATAGAATCAGAGTCCAGCCTAATATTTGTTTTCTTCCAGATACATTCCTGGACCTAATTTTCTGAATACTTAAATGACCTCTAAGAACAGATCCTTGAGGACATAGAGATAAGGCGTGTGTAGCATTAGGCAGGTAAAGCCAGTCAGCCAATGGGGTAGTAAGGTTAACTTCCTCAGGTTGACCTGTTCAAGCACAGCCTACATTCTGCAAAAAATATGGGGCATGGAACAGACATCGGGTCTGAACTAGGAGGCCTAGGCATTTTACTGTCTGTCTAGAGCAGTAGTTCTCAACTTTCCTAACGCTGGGACCCTTTAACATCGTTCCTCATAGCTACTTCATAACTGCAATTTTGCTACTGCTGTGAATCATAAGGTATTTAAATATCTGATATGCAGGACATCTGATATGTGATCCCACAGGGATTATACTTCACAGGTTGAAAACCATTGGCATAAAGTGACTTGTTGGTAATCACAAGAATGGAGTGTCCCTCTTTCAGAACTTGGTATGTCTCCTTCCTACCCTGCATAATCTTCTAAAGGTCTGTGTAATTGCTAAACAGGAACATGACATTATCAAATAAGGAACACAGATACCTTTACAAACAAGAGAACTGATTGACATCATTTTAGTTAAAGGAAATGTTGCAGGCAACATCTTCCAAAACTGTTTGAAGGAAATTGACCACATGACATGAAAAGTTACTGTGGAGAAGACTCCAACAGGATATGCTTCAGGTATGCTGTTGAAGAACAGTTTAGGAGACTACAAGGAGAATGAAGGTCTAAGGTATGTATGAACAGAGGTTTCCATTCATTCCTTGGGATTATCTGGTAGTCGGCTAAGAGTGTGCCCAGTCCCTAAGAAAGTGCCCTATATGCAAGAGAATAATCAAGGATGCTATTCATGCATTTCTCTCATAAATAAAAAAAAATCTTTAAAGTATTGTTGGCTACCTGAAGCCATCCAAACAAAATATGAATTCTTGGTTCTTTAACCAGTATGCTCATGTTCCACTTTCTCTGGAACTAATAAGCATGCTTCATGAAAGGCACTACTCTGTATTGAATGTTAGCCCATTGAGTGAAGAGGAGGTTCACACTGAGGAGCTATAGTGTGTGTGTGTGTGTGTGTGTGTGTGTGTGTGTGTGTGTGTGTGTGTGTGTGTGTGTGTGTGAGAGAGAGAGAGAGAGAGAGAGAGAGAGAGAGAGAGAGAGAGAGAGACCACAGCAGGGACAGGAGGAGTGGCAGTGCTTGTCACGTGTCATCTACTTGATTTGGTGTTTATGAGAGCCATCAGCTACCTCTGTGCTGTCATTTTCCATGCTGCTTGTTTCCTCAAATGTGACATGGACACAGTCAAACCCAGAGCAAAAAAAAAAAAAAAACGATAACACTCCCTCAGTCCTCCTCCTCCTCATTTTATCTATTTCAAGTTGCCAAATTCATCGCCCCTTTCTTGGAAATCAAAAGCAAACTCCTGAACTCACAGGACACTTGGACTTGCAGTGCCTCCACCTCACCTCCTGGGTTCCCAACTCTTCTCTCAGCACAGCAACACACAACTGCCATCTCTATGGTTTACTTACTTAGCTCTCAAATTCTAACTACCTGTCTCTGGATTCTACTTTTTTTTCCCCTTTTTTTAAAATAGTTTTTATTAGGTATTTTCCTCATTTACATTTCCAATGCTATCCCAAAAGTCCCCAATACCCTCCCCCCCCCACTCCCCTACCCACCCACTCCCACTTTTTGGCCCTGGCGTTCCCCTGTGCTGGGGCATATACAGTTTGCATGACCAATGGGCCTCTCTTTGCAGTGATGGCCAACTAGGCCATCTTTTGATACATATGCAGCTAGAGACAAGAGCTCCGGGGTACTGGTTAGTTCATATTGTTGTTCCACCTATAGGGTTGCAGTTCCCTTTAGCTCCTTGGGTACTTTCTCTAGCTCCTCCATTGGGAGCCCTGTGATCCATCCAATAGCTGACTGTGAGCATCCACTTCTGTGTTTGCTAGGCCCCGGCGTAGTCTCACAAGAGACAGCTATATCAGGGTCCTTTCAGCAAAATCTTGCTAGTGTATGCAATGGTGTCAGCATTTGGAGACTGATTATGGGATGGATCCCCGGATATGGCAGTCTCTAGATGGCCCATCCTTTTGTCTCAGCTCCAAACTTTGTCTCTGTATGGATTCTACTTCTTATTTGATTGTTTGTTTGTTTGGTTGGTTGGTTGGTTGATTGGTTGGTTGGTTGGTTCTATTGTGACATGGTTTCTCTGTGTAGCCCTAGCTGTCCTGGTACTCACCAGGTAACTTACAGTTACCATTTGGTCAACTGCAGACCAAGCTAACCTAGAATTCACAGAGATCCACCTACCTGTACCTCTGAGCTTAAATTGTGTGCCACTACTGCCCAGCTAGATTCTACTTCTTAATATATAACTAAGGCTCTAACTCTTAGTCTGTAACTACTGCCAATCTCTGGCACAACAGTTAGACTTGCACTTCCTGCTACTTCTTTATTTGTTCCTTTATCCTTACGCCTTTAGCAACTTTCGTTTCTTCATATTGCCTCATTTTTTTTCCTTTTGCCTGCATAAACACTTCTCTGGGGAGTGTTCTCTTCTGATTTATGAAAGATCCCCATAGCCAGTATCCACCTTTGCTATATACCCATGCCTGAATCCACCATGCCATATCCATGCATGTATCCACCATACCATATCCATGCAGGTATCCACCATGCCATATCCACACATGTATCCACCTTTGCCATATCCGTGCATGTTTCCACCATGCCATAGTAATGCATGTATCCACCTTTGCCATATCCATGTGTAAGACCCCGACCCTCAGTCAGTGGTACTTACTTGAGATTCCCCCGAGTGAGACACTAAGATGCAAATCGATTCAAAAGCAAGAGGTTTATTTTCTGGCTCTTCAGGGTCGACCTTCAGTTAGTTTAGTCCCTCAAGGCAAGTTACTAAGAAGGTGACCCCAAATGGCTATTAAAAAGGGTTTTTATACTTTTATGGGCACAGGTTACATCAGCAAGGTTACAGTTCAAACTTATTGGCTAAGCATATTAACCTTTAAATCTATTGGCTAGCAAGTGTGACACGCATTCAAACTCTACCTGGGACTTTCCAGAGGGTCAGATGACTATCAGTCAGTACATTCTGAGAATTTTTTATTCAACAATGGTCCTGTGGGTGGAGAATGGAACTTGGCCTAGCCTTGACTCCAGGTGGAAGGCAGAAGCTGTAAGGAGGGTGTGGGACTGGAAAACCCCTTATGGGTCCTTCACATGCATGTATCCACCATGCCATTTCCATGCATGTATCTGCCTTTGCCAATTCCATGCATGTATCTACCATACCATATCCATGCATGTATCCACCTTTGCCATATCCAAGGACTGAGTCTTTACTAGGCTGGTGAGGAAATAAAGAAAAGGCAAACATAGGCAGACAGACAGACAGACAGACCAACAGGCAGGCAGATAAACAGAAAAGCTAGGGGTAAGGTGGACTGTGGTCTCTGATGGAGAAGATGCAGCATTCTGGAAGCTCAGCATGGATATTTTATACGGTTGAACTGAGAGACGGGGTTATTACATACAACTAAACAGGGAAGTGAGTTATTGTGCACAGATAAACAGGAGGCAAGGATTGTGATATATAGCTGTATATTAGCTCATCTCTGTAGGGATACAAAATCTTTAGGCTCCGAACATGAGGTTGGAGGAGTTGTGGTGGACATTTTCTGGCATTCTATCAACACTTACACATGGACCAGAGGAAGGCTTTTCCATGTCTCTGAGCCTCACCATTTCCTCCATGGGTATGAGGCTCAGGAGTCCTTGCCATGGCTATGCCTATCTATGTCAACAGTACATTCAGTCGGAACCACACTCACCCAGGGCTTTCTCTGCTCCCTACAAAGAATTGTTGGAGAGAAAAATGCTATTTACTTCTGGAATATCCAGATATCCTCTTAAACCTGTAGGTCACAACCATGTTGGGGTCAAATGACCCTTTCACAGTGATTGCCAAAGACCATTGGAAAACACAGACATTTACATTATAATTCATAACAGTACCAGATTACAGGTATGGAGTACAATGAATATAATTTTGTGATTGATGGCCACCATAGCATAAGGAACTGTATTAAAGGGTCACAGAATTAGGAAGGCTGAGAACCTTCCTTATGCCATCCTTAAGTTTCTCTTTCATTCTCTTCTTTCAGCATTAGGGAGCTGACACACTATCAGTAGCTGTGCAGCCAGGATTTGACACTGAGCTATCCTTATTACCAGGCTTATACTGAAGCCCATTTCCAAAGCAGCTTTAACCATGGGAGTGTTCCACATGGCTGCATCTTCTGAAGAACTAATGCCAAATCCAAAATACAGTTGTGGGCACACCATTTTCTTCTCCTGGAGTGTTTGAATTTGACAACAGCTGTTCAAGAAGGAGAGGATGTCTAGTGTGAATCTCATCAACAAACTCCTGTCCTTTCATGCATATTAAGAACTAACACTTTGGAAATTATCTGGCATGTACTATTCATGGGTCATGTCCAGATTCCCAACACCTGGAGCCACCATCTTAACAAAAACGTTTGACACCATCAGTGCAATCTACAGAATAAAATCTAGCACTCGAAGTTTCTTGGACTAAACTGCAGCCGTAGCTGGCTAGTATGTGAACATTCTTCTCACTTGAGCTGAATGTGACTACATACTCAGATTTGAAATACTACCTGTGGCCGTTTCAATAGGAATGGTCCCAACAGACTCATGTGCTTGCATGCTTGGTCCATAAGGAGTGGCACTATTAGGAGGCGTGGTCTTGTTGGAGGAAGTGTGTCACTGTGGAGTGTCACTGTGGAGCTCTAAAGATGACTAAAAGCCTAACAGTCACATACAGTTATTAAGAAAACTGGAATCCTCGGTACTCATTGTACAGCTATATGGTGTCCTACAAACATTCCCATTTTCATACTCCATATGGTTGGCAGACCACTAAACACCCTGGTTACATGACACCATGAATTGTTTGGATAGGGACAGTGAATTAAAGAAGTGCCCCGGAGCTCTTGACTCTAGCTGCATATATATCAAAAGATGGCCTAGTCGGCCATCACTGGAAAGAGAGGCCCATTGGACTTGCAAACTTTATATGCCCCAGTACAGGGGAACACCAGGGCCAAAAAGGGGGAGTGGGTGGGCAGGGGAGTGGGGGTGGGTGGCTATGGGGGCCTTTTGGTATAGCATTGGAAATGTAAATGAGTTAAATACCTAATAAAAAATGGAAAAAAAAAAAAAAAGAAGTGGTCCATTTCTTTGGCTTTACATTATTTAGAATTCCTTGATGTTCTGCTATGTAGTTTGTTGTTACTTTACTTCTAAAGCCTTAGTGATAGCAGGAAAGACTGACAATGTGTGCATCCAGGTCTTGATATTTTCAGCTAACTTTACTGCTTAAGAATTGTGGGGCTTCAAGATTTTGCTGAAAGGACCTAGACAGAGAGCTCTCTCTTGTGAGACTAGGCCGGGGCCTAGCAAACACAGAAGTGGATGCTCACAGTCAGCTATTGGATGGATCACAGGGCCCCCAGTGGAGGAGCTAGAGAAAGTACCCAAGGAGCTAAAGGGATCTGCAACCCTATAGGTGGAACAACATTATGAACTAACCAGTACCCTGAGCTCTTGACTCTAGCTGCATATGTATCAAAAGATGGCCTAGTCGGCCATCACTGGAAAGAGAGGCCCATTGGACTTGCAAACTTTATATGCCCCAGTACAGGGGAACGCCAGGGCCAAAAAAATGGGAATGGGTGGGTAGGGAAGTGGGGGGGAGGGTATGGGGGACTTTTGGGATAGCATTGGAAATGTAAATGAGGAAAATACCTAATAAAAATATAAAAAAATAGTTAAAAAAAAAAGAATTGTGGGGCTTCTAAAGAGTAGTTCCTGCAAGCCGACAGCAACATATCCATCTCAAACTTGAATTTGAGCATGCTGCCCTACTTGAATTTTTCCAGCTTCAGCCATAAGTTTTTTATTTGTGCTATTCGGTGTGTTGGCCCTGATAGGTGAATTTTCCCACTTCAGCGTTGGTTTCTGATCTATGCTACCTGGTATGCTGTCCCACATGCCCTGGTTTTTGTACAAGTTGCTAAGTGAATGCCTAATGGTCAGAATTACATGTAACAGCCTGAACTATCCTGAGGAAACAGAAGGTGTGCATGTTGCTGCCTGTTATACCCTGGTATGGAGCCAAGCCTCTAGACAACTAGATAAGAGATTCTGAAAATGCAGGCTGGCCCTTGCGCTATGGGGTTTTGATGGCAAAAATGCTAGTTCCTCTCTGGCATGAATTAGGGATCTGGATCTAAGCCCCATGGTTGCAGATATTGCATATGAGGCTTGAACTATCACCTGAACATCCTTACAAGCTTGAATTCTTCAAGTACACTCTGACCCTAGCTGGTTTCCATGGAGCTCGGCAGATCTCCAGCTTCCAGATCTGCTAGGAAGGAGCCTAAGATGGAGTCACCTCAGGCAAGTGTGCCACAAACTTTCACCCCTCTTTACTCCTTTGCGGATTCCCTACATATGTTTTTTAAAGTCCTTTTAACTGTGCTTAATTTCTCCATTTTCTTTTACCTGTTTTTTTTTAATTTGTTGACTTGTTCACAGGAAAAAAAATAATTCTTAGTTATATCAAAACACATGCAATTATTACTTTCAGGTGACAACTTGATGAGATTAACAAGTACTTAGAAAACAGGTGGCAGTTTGTTTTTGGTGAAAGGATGTTTTCATAGAAGACAGCCACAAGAGTCTGCTGGAGTGGAGAAAGTCTGCCCTCTGCTAAGATCGGTGTTGTCCAATCAGATGAGAACCTGGGTAGAATAAGCAAAAGAACTTGTCTCTCTTCCTTGTAAAACTGCAGACACACTCTCTCCTGCCCATAGACATCACAACTCCTGTCTTTGCATTCCAGGACTTCTGTCCATACTTCAGACCTCCAGTTTGAGGCTGGCCCTTCCACCACCAGCTTCCCTGGTTCTGAGCCTTTAGGACTTAGATTGAGCCATCTAGCAACAGTCTTTTCTGAAAACATCCTTAAAGAACACCCCCAAAAAATCTGTCACCAGCTTCCTAGCTATTTGATGTTAATCTCATCAAGTTGACATCTAAAAGTAATTACTGCAAAAACTCTTACATGTGTTGATACAATTAAGAATTGGTTTTCCTTATGAAGGTGTCCAAGATATAGGTAGTTATGGGTCCTCAAAAATTTCCTAATTATATAAGCCAGTACCTCTAGTAAATATTCTCATATATGTCTGTCTGTCTGTCTCTCCTCTTGATATTCTGCCCCACTGAGAACCTTGATTGGTGTAGTTACCTCCCATGCACAATGAGTTAGGCGTATCATATATCTTACATCTTATATATCTTATATCATATTATCTTATAGCATAGGCGTATCATATATCTTACATCTTATATATCTTATATCATATTATCTTATAGCATAGCCAGATTCTTTCCTTCTTCACCTCTTATTTTGAATTGGTTTTTTTGGGTCTTTAGAAGTAAACCCATTCCCACTTATAGCTCATAGCTGTTCTCCTGTACATAAAAGCACAATATTTTCTATTTCTATGTGTGAATGTTCCTTGAAAGTTTTTGTCCATGTTTGCCCTCGCTTTTAGGACTATTTCACATTTCCATGTGCCCCTAAACCTGTCCTGAATGGAAAACTAGCCACTTCCAGGGCTTCTGTCCTGAGTAGCATTTTTTTCTGAGCACTTCTCCGGAATGTGTCATGTTTCTCTTCCCAGTCTGTTGCAGGTGAGTGTGATGCATTGCCATCAGAAACACCAAAGCTCTTTTACCGACATCAGTCCTAGGCAGAACGCAAAGTTATTTGTTCTTGTGAAGGCAATATAATCCCATGACTGGTTTTGTGATCAGACCATAGTTCTATTAACAGGAATCTCATTTATTGCCTGTGAAAATGCAAATTGGCATAGCCACTCTGAGAACTGTTTACTACTTTTCTTTTTAAAACTAATTATGCAAAAAACCCTAATTATACATTTACCATATAATCAGCAATAGTATTCCTGACCATTGATTCCAGAGAAATAAAAACCTATACACACATAAACACACTCTGCATCCTACACACAAATGTTCAAAGCAATATTATTTGGCATAGTCCTAAGCTGGAAACAATTGAGGAGGCAAGTTAAGAGGAGGCAAATTAAATGAACTATGATGTCTATACGTTATGTAATGTTGTTTTAAAATGATGACTCTGCAAAAATGTAGGTCCATTGCAAAGGTTTTCTGATGAGAATGGGGAAATCTTAAAAGGATCATACAGGAGTTTAAATAACCCTGTGAAGGATGGTATTGTAAAGATGGAAAAATCGTCATTCTTCCAGAGGTGGGGGCAGGGGAGGGGGCCATGTGTGGGTAACGTGTGTATAGGGAGACCTGTGCCGAGATGGTTTCATACAACTGTGTGCTTGCTAAATATAAAGAAAGGTAGAAGCTATGTGCCAACGTCAGTTTTCTGTTTCAATCTGAATCGTAGTTATATAAAACACAGCCATGAGAAAGCCTGAGAGGGGCCTCCGAGGAACTCTCTGTACTATTTTCCCCAAACTTCTCTCAATACACAAATTATTTTAATTTTTTTAAATATGAGTAAATAAACTTAATGGCCCCATATCTATTTTTAATTGAATTTTAAAGTTGAAAACTTATCACAACTTGGAATATAACTTAGTGTATGAAGTCAGCCTGGGCTAAAAAGATCCTGTCTCCCCAAAAGCTTAATAAACCCTCTTTTTTTTTTTAGCATTTACTAAACACAATATCATTTTCCTTTTGGCAGAGCTAGGTTGTTGTTCTCTTTCAATGTAAATTCATTCCTTGCATTCTGTTCCTCTAGAGAACCCTGACTAGTTCAAAACTTACAGAATATGTTATTTGCAAGCATCAATCAAATATTTTCTATAATTAAGTACATACTGCAACCAATAGATATAGGTTGCTCCTATGCCCAGCAGCCTCTCTCTCTCTCTCTGATGTTCACACAGAAAGTACTGTGTCAATAACTAGTTTTCTAAGTCTAACAGATTCTCTTCCCACCTCTCAAACAAGAAGTGCTCTTTGATATCTCAAAACTTGTGTCATCCTTGAATCTGTGGCAGAAGGTGCTGGCTCTGTGTACCACCCAACTGGTGAGAGGGTAGGGGTGACTTTAGGTACGCAGTAAAGCGTTATCACAGGCAGCAGGACAGCTGCTCTTAGGAGTTGCTCTTGAAGGGTTAGCCTTTGGCTGGCATCCAGAAATTTAGCTGGTCAAAAGTTTCCTCCCATGTTATAAAACTTTCTTTGAATGATAAGACTGGCCCACGGTGCCTAAACCACACAATGTGGTTCGAGCTGAATACCTACTGTCCTTCTGGGAGTCCAGGGCATTGAGAGCTGCAAAGGAGAGGATGATTTTGTGTTTAGCTCCAGTACAAACCTCAGGCATTTAGCCTTTATTACATTTCCCTGGACACAACACATAGCATATGTCGAAGCTTGTTTCTGGAGTGGGGAACCCTACACAGCTCCACAGGGTCAGGACTTTGGGACCTTAGACCTTGTCTCCTTTAAACCTTGTCCAGACTCCTTTGCCTTACAGATTCTGTCTTATATTACTGTCTTATTTGTCTTGGTGGACTTCTGATAGAGACTACCTATGTTGAATCCAAAGTCTATGGGATGAGTGCAAGAGGCTTATCCTCCTCTCTGTTTTGGTTTCCTCCTAAGTAGAATTGGCAACAGAGCCTGGAGTGCCGGCTCAGCCAGTAATCTCTCATTGCACACTGCACACAGCACACTGCCTGAGGGCTCAGATTCTCACTGCTCGGACCGCCTGAGTTGGATTATCACAACCAATGTTGGGTGGCTCACAACTGCCTGTGACTCCAGCAGCTCCAGGAAGCCTTAACATCTCTGTCCCCTGAAGTCACCTGCACATGTCCGAACATAGATACACAAACATACACATAATAATTAACAGCAAGAAATAAACTTATTTTTAAAAAAAGAATTGCCAATAAAAGTGCTTACCTCAGAGGGCTGTTGCAATAATTAAATGTATTAATGGGAGGTGGCATGTTTTAGGTAGCACCTGAGACATATGAGGTATATGCAGTTTTAGCTATAATTGTCATTTTACACTAAGAATGCAGAAGATATTGACTGCACTCCAATTCCATCCTTTTGAATGACTTTGGATAAGTCATTCAAAGTCTCCCTGTGAGAGGAAGGAATAGGCATAATGACTCCAGAATGTACCCAATGTCTGAACGTTCAAATACTTTAAGGAACTCTTTCTACTAGAATCACGCATACTTTCCTCTAATTATCTGAGCATGTCACCCTAAAATTCACCATATGGACCATACTGTTTCTACCGCTCATTTATCATTTATTTTTTGCCCTGTGAATGTGAGCTTTGCCCAGCCTCAAACAGTAGCTTTTGGAACAAAAGACTTCTCTTCCTCTTCATACAAACCAAATATTGATTCTTCATTCCACCCTAATGCATGTGTTGAATACATGCCAAGTTCTCTTCTAATGAGGCATTGGGGGAAGAAATAAAACCCAACTTCTTATCTCAAAGAATCAGTACTGTAGACCAGCCAATAAGATGTTCTTGCAATAGGTTGCGATTAGTATAACAATAAAAGATAATGTCAAATACACTTTATTTCTTTCTACTGTATACTTTCTATTGTACACAAAAAATGTCTACAGAAGAAACATACTGAATCTTGAGTGATACTTAGTTCCCCAGATGGAACTAAAAATTAAAAGGAAGTATCCCTCTTGTGAAGAAAGTGTCATTGTGAAATTGTAGCCTAACCCAGGTTAGACCTGAATGGATTGAGTAGAACATCTGTCAAGGGAGTCAATCAGAATGTAGTAGGGATTCCAAGCTGGTTATAAGAAGGGAGGGCCAAAAAGAGTAGTGGGAAATGTGTAACATGGAGAAGCAAATGAGTAGAGATCTCAAGAACAAGGGAAAACATGCTTTCACCATCAGCAAAAAAAGGCTACAGATTTGCAAAGGGAAAAATTATATAGAATGAATACATTCTGTATCACATAGAAATGCATTGAGCATTGGAAGTATTGGTGTAACATGATAATTTTATGCACACAAACATGAATATTTGTGTATATGAACATATGGCCTCTAATAGTTTTGTAAACATAACCATGAATATATGTGTGTGAACATATGGTCACTGCCTCTCCACTAAGAAGCAATGAGTGCTACAGTACTAAGGAGCAAGCCTTAGATCTTGTAATCAAATATCATCTTCAAAGTAATCAAGACTTCTTGGAGAAACAGCTCCTGTCAGTACCAAAGCAGGAAGAGCCCAGAATGACCCTAGAAAATCCTACTGTGTACAAAAGCATCTAAGCTTAGAGAATGGTAAGATTGGCAAGATGGCACAAAAAAAATTTTTTAAGAGTTTCAACTGGCCAGATATAAAACTACTTAAATTTCTAAGTAAAAGAGAGTAACAGGTTTGATCAATTTTATAAAACAGGAATCTATGAATCCACAAAAATACAATAAATAAATCGAAAGCTTAACAAGAAGAATTTATTTCTCCAAGTAGCTCCCTACAAAGGACATCTTATTAAAAGTAAAATGTAACTTACATGGAAAAAAATCACAAAAATCCTCCTATTCAAGTTATTTACCACTACCAACAATGGGAGAAACAAAAATTTGAGACCATCAGATAAGACAGTGAGAATACAATGCCATTTGTTACATGTCTGTCAAATGAACACAACTAAATCAAATCATGAAGAATCCTCAGTCACATAAAAATAGGATCTATCTATAGTATCTATAACACAACTGGCCTGAATTCTATACAAGTTTAAGACCTTGAAATCTGGGAAAACTGGATAAACATTTCTCATTAAGGAAGTCTAAAACACGATTGTGCTAAACAGAAAAAAAGAAAAATAGCTCCTTACTAGATCCTCATACTGGGAAGTCTTACTGATAATTGGAAAAACCGGAATCTGACATTTGTGGACTAGACACTGATAATGTGTTCACAGAAACTTCCCATATTCGAAGGTTGTACTTTTAAAAGAAAGCATCCCATCTGTGAAAAAAACACACACTAGTTTTGGGGGGTGGGGGGGGTCATGGGAGAAGTCAACTTACTCCCAAACTTTTGAGAAAAACAATTTTTTTGTACTACAACATTTAATTCCTTGTAACTTTAAGATCATTTCAAATTAAGCAAAGTCATCCTTACATAAAACATTTCATCACTTAAAACTCTTCTTCAGCTTCCCATTGAAAAGGGGGAGGACTTTTAAGTTTATTTTTAAAGATTTGTTTATTTTTATGCACATTGGTGTTCTGCCTACATGTCTGTGCAAGAGTGCCAGAGCCTCTGGAACTGCTGTTACAGATAGTTGTGGGCTGCCATGTGGGTGTTGGGAATTGAACTCTGTCTTCTGGAAGAGCAGCCAGTAATCTTAACCACTGAGCCATAAAACCTCTTAAAATGAGCTGAAAGCTGTTGGATGGTCGTTTCTACCTTTTGGTCTTACTGTGATCTGTGTTTCATATTTTTTCCTTCCTAATTACAGATATATTTGAATAACTAACAGGCTAATGTGTCCCTCTATCATCCAATTTATTAGGAGCAGAAAGTCTTTGCTCTTGTTACCCACCAGTACATATCCCAGAGAAGAGAAAATGTTTTACACACTGCTTTAAATTACTTGTGGCATGCTGCCTGTGTGTCTGTGTTTTCTCTGCTTTTCCTTTCCTAAGCATCTCCTTTGAATCCTCCCTTCAGGAGTTGCAAACTATGTAAGATGCAACTCCAGTCCTTTACAATAAAGCTTTAAGAAGCTTCCTTACCATCTAAAAATATAAGTTGAAATGTATTCACTATGGTAACAAAAACCTATTAGTTTCCACTTGATTCTTCAGTTCTCTGTTTTGCTTTTAGATTTTTTTCTAAGGAGTTTTGGATCACCGTGGCATAATGAACTAGGTTGTTTAAGTGTTAATCTTATTTTCCTCAATTTTTAGTTACCCATTTATTTTCCATTTTGACATGTGTATGATAATCAGCTGTATCTCCCGAGAATATTTTAGGGCTGAGTTAACGCGTGTGTACTTCGGCCAGTTCCTGGTACAGGTTAACAGCTGCTACTTCAGGCTCTTTCTGATATTTCTGCCTTTGTTCGTTATACTTCCGCTTCTTTCCTACAATATGTTGGTTTAGCAACAGGTCCTACAGCCATAAAATTATTAACTGACATCTGGTTAACTACCCAAAGACTCACTATCAATTTCTACTTATTTCAAATCACTACCACCAGCTTCCATCACTTCCTCTTTCAGGGACTTTAATGTGTCTACTTCAACGGTCAAAGTGTCATGACTCAAACACTGCAGTTTCTGTAACAAATCCAGTAAAGGAGAGGATCAGAAGGCAGATTCACAAATCCAGAAATCCTGTAGAACGCTTCATATTTGTTGATACATAAAAGTTGTAAACAATTTTATTTCTAGAAAACTTTAATTATTCTGTCCGGTCCCTGGCAACGGGGTCAATTCAGACAAGTTCTCCACTTTCTGCCAAATCTGCCCTTTCAAGGATACCCACCCTTTAACCAAACCTCCAGAGAGCCGGATCTCTCCACCCGGGTTTTCCCGTCGCCCTGGCAACGGGACCGGAAAAGGCGGGCTTCACACCCTTCCTTCCGCCAGCGGTTGACTACGGCCGCAAGATGCCTGTGGGCCGCGCTGCGGGATGCTTCCCTATCTCTGGCTAGGAGCGGGACCCGCAGCCACCGCCGCAGCCACACAGAAGGCCACGTCAGCCTCGGCGGTCCCACCCGTCCCTCCCTGCTGGCCACCCGTCGGCCTTCGCCCACGCCTTTCCCACAATGCCCCGCGCCAGGCCCCGCCCCGCCGGCGCGACGGGAGCGGCAGAATTGCTGCTGCGCGCGTTCGCAGGCAGCGTCCGGTCCTGCCGGGTCCGGAGCTCGGCGACCTGAGGATGGGGCAGTAGCTGAGGACGCCGAGGTGGGCGCGGGCCGGGCTCCACGCACTGCGGGGGCATCAGGGAGGGAGGACGCCAGACCCATCCCACCGCCTCGGTGCCCCCATTGCGCCGGGTTTTCACGGCCCCCTCCACCCCACCTCTGCGAGCCCCCTTCTGCTCGCACTTTCTAACTCGGGGTCTCTCTCCCTGGTCCGACCTGGGACCTCAAGGCGCACCCTTGCCAGCCCCGTACCCTCTGTCTTTCGCCTCTCCCCGATCCCGCTCTGGAGCGGTGGCAGCATCCCTCATTAACACTGCGTTTACCTGCAGCCTCACTGGCCCCAGGCTGTTCAGTTATTCCCAGGCTTTGCCTGAACCCACCCTAAGCCGAGGGACACCTTATCCCAAAGTCGCCTTTGTTGAGATTTGTTCTTCATTTGTTTTCCTTCCTGATGGTTGTCAGTCTGGGTATTTCTGTTTTACTGTCAGTATATTTTACAAAGGGCTATTAGGGGAGGCGGGTGAAAAAAGGGAGTTAGACGTGAGGTGAGGCCTGTTCCCAGGTAAGGAGAAATACTTAGAAACATATCCGGACTTAAGGGAAGAGAGCTGAAACTGAGGAGGTTAGGGAAGTTAGATCTTTTTTTTTTCCCCCAAAGCATTTGAAGATATTAAAGAGGACTAGTTTAGCTGTAAGGTTAAATGTTAGGGTTTTACCCTCAAGCAATGCCTGGTGCTCTTTGTTTTCCTAGTTTTTACTCCAGACAGGAGCTTTACAGTGAAATTGCATTGATTTGCAATTATTATAAAATATCTTCTCTTGGTGCTAACACTTTAGAGAACTTGTGTGGCCTGCTTTTTTAAGTTATCTATTTTTATACTGATGTTCTTAAACGGTTATGTAAAAAAGTACAACCCTCTTGGAAAAGCTTCATGCTTCCTTGTTTTTCCCTCGAAGGCATTCTCTACAAATGAGATTAGATTTAAAAAAGGAACTTGATAAGCTTTCCAGGCGTGGAAGGAGCTGAAAGGGAGGAGGTATTAGAAAGGGCAGCGTGCTGGGAGAGAAAAGAAATACTGCTGAGTCTTATCCTGGTAGCATCATATTGACCAGAGCCTTTGTGTCTCTGTCCCTGTCTCTCTCAGTATCTCTGTCTCTGTCCCTCCCTCCCTCCCCCATCTCTCTCTCTCTCTCTCTCTCTCTCTCTCTCTCTCTCTTTCTCTCGCATATGTGTGCCTGTGTTTTTCTTGAAAGCTAGCTAGCTACTACTACTCATTACCTTTTTCCTGCTATCAGTGATTTTACAAACATGCCTACCTGAATACAGGGGCAAGGGAGGGTCCTGGAGAATAGGGGTTCAAAGCTA
Organism: Mus musculus; assembly: GCF_000001635.26. NCBI lineage: Eukaryota > Metazoa > Chordata > Mammalia > Rodentia > Muridae > Mus > Mus musculus. The sequence goes on from NC_000068.7 coordinate 80,317,132, forward strand.
TTCACAGGGATGTGACCTTCAGTGTGGAAACTGTATTACTGGCTGTGTCGCTTGACAAATCATGCTATAAATGTTAAGTCTGAAAAGTATTTTAACTGCCTGGTTTGCTCTCTTTAGGTTAACATTTCTGAGCTGTGTTCCCGAGATGCTTGATTGACCCTTGAAGTTATGTGGACAGAGATTCTCACGTGTGTCTATTTTAACCACCGGACCCAGCATTGTATCTTAATGTTCACATAAGTCAGAACTTTCATAAGAAAGAGAATGGGAGTCTGGTTAAACAAAGATGACTTTATCAGAGACTTGAAGAGGATCAGTCTCTGTCTTCTGATACTGTACGTGGTCGTTGTGGTGGGCACAGATCAGAATTTTTACAGTTTACTTGGAGTGTCGAAAACTGCAAGCAGTAGAGAAATAAGACAAGCCTTTAAGAAATTAGCACTGAAGTTACATCCTGATAAAAACCCGGTAGGCAAACTTTCTCTTTTAAATATCGGGATATTTATACTGATGTGCTTAAACGGTTATGTAAAAAAGTACAACCCTCTGGGAAAAGCGGGTTTTCACTCTTTTTAAATCAGTGAAATGCTTAAGCATACTGTCGGAAATTGTAATTTGGGAACTGTAGATGTAATTCAGAAGTAGCGCCCTTACACAGCAGGCACACGACTCAGGGGTTCGATCCCCACCACCTGAAACCCAGTTCATCTGTTAAAGTAAAACCAGGAGAAGCCAAGTACAATGATTTTGTTGGCATCAGATACATAGTTACCTCTTCTCTGTAAACTGATTTACAGCAGAAGTAGAGACACTAACCCCCAAGTCTTGTCTGTGAAGTGGTGTTCACACTCAAGTGGGTGATGAACCCATAGAGACAAATCTGCCCTCAGAATTCAAGTGTCCTGCAGATGTGACAGCAGTCACTAGTCACAGCGTGCTCTAACTTTCTCTCTTGTTCCATGCCCGGCTCCAGCTTCCGACTTAAAAACTTATAAATGAAACCTTGACAGCTCCAAAGGGATTTCCAGTTGTAACTATTTGATTGTCTACCCAAGAATCTTTAAAAACAGATTGATTTTGAATGTTATGGTTTTTTAAAATTTAAAGTTTTTTTTTTCATTAATTTTTAGCTTATCATATGAGAGGACATGATGGAGATAATTTCTGAAGTAGAAATTTATAAATGAAATTATTTTGTTCAATTACATAATAACTACATTATAAACTCTTAGTTAATTATCTTTCCCACAGATCTGTATTATATTTAAATATTTGTTCTTGTTGTTTTACAAGTTTTTGTCTTAAAATTTCCAAGTGTGATTTCCAGAAGCCGAATCTGTGAAACAGTGAAGAAGTTACATTTTTCAGTCCAGTTTGGAATTGCTATCTTGGTATTATTTCTTAATTAATAAACTTGACTCATTAAAAATACACTTGCCGGGCAGTGGTGGCGCATGCCTTTAATCCCAGCACTTGGGAGGCAGTGGCAGGCGGATTTCTGAGTTCGAGGCCAGCCTGGTCTACAGAGTGAGTTCCAGGACAGCTAGGGCTACACAGAGAATCCTGTCTCGTAAAAACCACACAGAAAAAGAAAGAAAAAAGAAAGACAGACAGACAGACAAAACTACACTTTATGTTGAATCTCACCAGAGAACATTACTATTGTTACAGAAGTAACACAGTTTGGAGTAAAGGCTTCAAGGTCCCTTAGGTTTTATTAGTTGCATTTTTTTCTTTCAGCATTTGTTACAAGAGAATTACTGCTCTTTACCCATTGATCTTATTTGGATACTTTATATAGACATGAGAAACTGTGTTGCCGAGACTCACACTTTCCCCATTTGGACACTCTGCTTCCTTAGAAGGACTTCCTTAGTTCTTCTTGATGATTCTTGGTCTGTTGCCTTGCCCTGCTTTTTCTGCTGATATCTAGTATTCAGGGATCGCTGGAATCAATTAAAGCTGTGTTTCTGAAAAGATTCAAATTGTGCATTTGAAGTAACTATTGCATCTAATATTTTTTAACAGAATAACCCAAATGCACATGGTGATTTTTTAAAAATAAATAGAGCATATGAAGTACTCAAAGATGAAGATCTACGGAAAAAGTATGACAAATATGGAGAAAAGGGACTTGAAGATAATCAAGGAGGCCAGTATGAGAGCTGGAGCTACTACCGTTACGATTTCGGTAAGGTGATGTTACTCCTGCAGTCTCAGTTGTCTCCTCCCTCACCCGTGCTGGGACTTTATGCTCTCCCACCAGGCTGTCTCCCCACCTCAAGTCTTTCTTAGTATGAGTGAAAGAAAAGTGAGTTTTGTTCTACTATTTAGTTTGTACATTTCATATATGTTACTGTGATTAGTGTTTTCTAATGTACTCTCAAGCTGAGTTGAAAGGTAAGTGGGTTAGAATTCAGAAAATACTATACATACATGAGGGTATATTGGTCAGATTAAACTTAATATTCATATGTATGGTTCCTGTTAACTGAGTGTTTTATGCTGTATGTTGCATTAGAAGTTAACTATTAAAGCTTTTCAAAACTTTGAAGAGCATTACATTACGTGTTCCAACAAAAGCTGAACTTTTTAAGTATAATGGCAGCTTATGTGGTAAAAACACTGTCCTCTCCCAGAGCTCCCTGGGACTAAACCACCAACCAAAGAAAACACGTGGTGGGACTCGTGTCTCTAGCTGCATATGTAGCAGATGATGGCCTAGTCGGTCATCAGTGGAAGGAGAAGCCCTTGGTCTTGCAAAGATTCTAAGCCCCAGTATAGGGAAATGCCAGGGCCAGGAAGGAGGAGTGGGTGAGTTGGTGAGCAGGGGGAAGGAGGGAGGGAATAGGGGATTTTTGGAGAGGAAACTAGAAAAGGGGATAACATTTGAAATTTAAATAATGAACATATCTAATTTTAAAAAAAAGCACCGTCCATCCTCCTTGTGTGACACCTTTGTTGACCATGATTTTACATGGTGACAAGATTAAGCAAGAAAAACAAGAGGAGAGGGGGTCACAAAGGAAAGAAGGGAACGAGGAAGAAAAGATCGAAGTCACATCAGGTCACAGGTCACAGAACCAGTGTTTCATCTTGTCACTAGTTAGCTTCAAATGCAGGCTAAGACCTGACATGCTTTTATATTAGGATAAAGAAAATAAATTTATTACTGCAATTTACTCAAGACTTGATTTGCTTTTGAAAATATTTAAATATATTATCAACTGACTTTCTCCAGCAAGACCTGGTTTGCTATTTGCTTAGTTTATGACGTCTATAAGACTATAAGGGCAGAATTGAGTATTTGTGTTTAAAAACAAAACCAAACAACAACACAGAAACTGTGTCCTATAATGTCCTATAAAGTCCAAAATATTTATTTACAAGTGGCCTCTGTAAAAAAAAAAAAAAAGGAGTTTAAGGAGTTTTCTCACATTGAGTTTAGCCATAGTAAAATTTTATAGTATAGGATTTTAAGCAATATAACATTTTAAAGTGATACCATATATTGAATAGCATGTCATCTTTAGGAGAAGTTAGGTGAAGGGTACATAAGAACTTGTGCTGTGTTTGAAACATTTTTTTTTTAACATTTATTCATTTATTTTAGCCATATGAGTACACTGTCACTGTCTTTAGACACATCAGAAGGAGCATCAGATGCCATTACAGGTGTTTGGTTGTGAGCCACCATGTGGTTGCTGAGAATTGAACTCAGGACCTCTGGAAGAGCAGCCAGTGTTCTTGATCACTGAGCCAGCTCTCCAGTCCATTTTTTTGCAACTTCTAGTGAGTTTGTGGTTATTTTTAAAAGTAACAAAGCAAAACAGGGAGTTCATTGGAGAAGGCAATTAGGAGCCTATTCGTACGGATTCCAATGGGTGATTAGGAAGGAGCTTCCCAAGCTGATGGCAGTCTCGAACGAGTCATCAGTCGTCAGAGTTACCGTTGGCTTTTCTCTTAATTTGACATCTAGTTTTCAAGTTTGAAATTCAGTGTAACTACCTGATTTTTGTATAGCTAAGGCAAGAGTGTATAATCTTTTATGTAGTGATTTGTTTTAATGAAGTTTTAATTTTATGATTTTTTTTATCCACTTTTAAAATTAGGTATTTACGATGATGATCCTGAAATCATAACATTAGAAAGAAGAGAATTTGGTAAGTTTATAGGCATATGACTTTCTGACTTACATACAAATCACATCTCTTACCCAAAACTCACCAGTCTAAATGTAATCAGAAGTTAGAAATTCTTCAGGTTTTAAAAAAGAATATGATGTACATGATCCATTAAACTTTTCAGAGAAGCGTATGGTTCATTGTTTCAAAATAAAAGCACCAGCATGGGGCTAGAGCAGTGAGTTCAGTTTGAGGAATCAGCAACCTTTTTACAGGATCACCTAAAACCATCTGCATATCAGACATATACATGATTCACAACATCAGTGAAATTACAGTTATGACATAACACAAAATAAATGTATGGTTGGTAGTCACCACAACATGAAAGGTTGCAGCATTAGGAAAACTACTGCTAGAGAATTTGCCTGCCCAGTGCTCTTCAGAGACCTGGATTCAATTCCTAACACCCACATGGTGTCACGACCATTGCTAACTATAGTTTCAAGGATTTCGATGCTTTGCGGAACTATCACATATGTAAAATAAAATTTTAGAAATGTTAATACTTCTTACCCATTGAAAGTTGTGTATATGAATATATCAACATCTTTCCTACAAAAGAAATAGGGGAACTCGATTTATTGCCAGATAAAACTAATACCTGTATTATACTATGTGGTTAAATAGCTCTGTAGCTTTTCCTGTGTGGTTCTTAGTCTGACTCATCTGTAAATGTTTTGTGGACCATTTGTGGCTAGGAAACAGGAGATTGCATATTGAATCAGAGGAACCGAACCAAACCTGCAACTGGCTGCTGTGTGAGACCACCAAAAATAAGACTTTACTAAGGTTTATGTTGGCAGAAAAGGGCCTCCTAATTAGGTCACTTAGAACCCCAAATGGTAATTTTAAATTTAGCCATGAAACCCTAGAGATAATTCAGAGATAGTTAACTACTACTAGCTTCGTTCTTCACGTCAGGAGATTGTGATAAGATGATCCTGACATTTTAGATCAAAAGGTGGAGAGATGACAAATGTGGGTTCTGGAGACAACTTGTATTTGGGCAGATGTCACCACAGGGCTTGTTCGTGAGTTTTTACTGCCATTTTTTCTGTTGTTGAGTTATTCAGTCTCCCAATAAATAATGATAGAATCATTTTTAAATGATATGTGTATTCTTAGTGACTTCTGGGATAGTCCCCAGTACTCTCAAATCAGCTCTATTCAGATAGAACAAAATGGTCACAAGCTGTGGTCATGCCCCAGTTCATCTCTACTTGCAGAGCCCTTCCTCTGTACCCTTAAGTCCTTTTCTCCTTCTAGCTGATTAATCTATTGAAATCTCTGCCTTTCTTGCCGCCCAGGCATCTCTTCTAGCAGTGGCCAGTACTGACTCAGATTTCCACCATTCCATGTATTGGCATTGGGTTTCCTTACTACACCTGCCTCAGGCTTTCAACATAGGTCTTTATAGTTTGTCTAGTTTCCAGTTGTTACTACTGAGAAGTTTAATCTATAAATTACATAGTTCACTTTTGCCAGGCAAGGAACGGCAAATGTGTGACCTCACTTGAGAAGCGACAGTAGTAGTTAGTGAGCATTAATTTCAAAGTTGTCAGAATCTTTTCCTTTTGTGAGAAATCCTGTTTTCCATTAAGCACATGCATGCTGTCTTTTTCTTTGTCACAGTACAACAGTACATCGGTTGTGATCGAGTTCTAAACTGTATTTGAAAGGTAGAAAACATCTCATGAAATAAGGCCGCAGTTCAGGCATCCTTTTGAAGATGGCTCAAGAAAGAGGAACTTAAGACAGTGCTGTATTTTCTGTACTAGTAGAAGCTATTGCACAAGATATTAATAGATAGTCTGGCTTTGTGATTTAAAAGAAATTTGCATTTTTAAATATTCTTGCTCTGTTTTCTATTACTGAGTTAATATAAAAGCATTTCATTGTGCTACTTTACTTCGCTTCTAAAAACACTTTTAGCCCAGGACAGTGGCCTGCCTATCCTGTGAGCCCAGGACAGTGGCCTATCTATCCTGTGAGCCCAGCGACATGGGAAGCTGAGGCAGGAGGCATTCCTGCCTAGATTAGACAACATAGCAAAACTATATTTGTTTCCAAATCTATGAAATGAATAAATGAAATGAAAGTGTATTTTTAATCTTACTACTACATAGGCAGTAAGAACTGAGCCAGTACTTATTGCCGAGATTAGAAGTGCTTCTGACTCAGGGATGCATACAGCAATAGATACTCCATCTCGTGTGTTTATAATTCATAAAAGGATCTCTTTTTCTATGGAGATTTTCATTAACTCTGTTGAAGACTTTCCCTAAATTAAAACCAGTTGTTGGTCTAAGCCGTGACATTTGTTGAGATCACCTAGGTAGATTAACAGGTCCTCAAGTCTGCTAGAGAAGGACTGAGGAAAAGGCTAAGTTACGCACTCTTGCATGCAATGTGTACATGAACTGCTTCTCCACAGAACCACCCTGCCACTGAATTGTGTTTCTGGATGTTTTCAGCTATCCAGTCAGTTACGCAAAAATAGTACACAATCCCTAATAGTTATAATTTATGGACATTTTATTTTAAAAACACTGACAACTGATTTGGGTATTAAATGTTATGAAGACTCTTAAAGCAAATTGCCCTCACATTTTTATCTAGAATATTAGAGTGAGCCTTCCTTAAAATCATAAGTTTGTCTTCGTCAATTCATTCTATAGTTCTATGCTGCTGGCTTCATGATGCTTCATATCTATGTTAGGAAAATATGTATTGATGTTTAAATGACAGAATTCTTTACTTTGCATTTTTAAGTAACTTGCTTTTCAAAGGTAAAGATCTTACTTAGGAAAAGGGTTTAATTTAATCACTGTAATCTTTACTCTGTTGTACAGGTCCCTAGCACACACCATTGATCTCAGTACTTGGAGCCAGAGGCAGGAGGATACCTGTGTTTTAAAGGCAGGCTTGGTATTCATAGCAAATTCCAGGCTACCAGGGCTATACAGTGAGACCTGCCTCAAAGATCAAGCTCAGCGTCTGTGAGAGGCCCTGGCTTCCTGAGCCTCGCTGTGGGGGTAGAAGAGCTGTAATCTCAGCTCTGGTGCTCCTCTTTATCTCCTATGTGCACAGACTGGCATAAGCCCTGGCTGTTAGCTCCTGTGCCACACGTATGGCTTCATGGCAGTCATTCCCCTACAAAGCTGCTACTCATTCAAGTATAGATGTAGGAGAGGTTGTAAAGTTACATGGGCTTGACATTTGAAAAGAACCACAGGAAGTAAGGCAGTGAACTATTTAGGACTGATTTTTTTTTTTCATTTTGATCTTAGCAAAATGGTTTGTGATTGAAGTGTGCTGTAACTAGGCTTATGTGCTTTCAGATGCTGCTGTCAACTCTGGAGAACTGTGGTTTGTAAACTTTTACTCCCCAGGATGTTCGCATTGCCATGATTTAGCCCCCACTGTACGTATGTTTAATAACCCAGCCATTAAAGCCTTTTTCCTAGTTGATGTTTTATGTGTTCTTTCTTTTTTTATTATTGTATGTTGGAAGTTATTTTGTGTTAGTAACTGACTGTGAAATCATTATCATATACTTTTACTAAATGTTTTATCTAGTAAAATGTTTCCCCTTTAAGATTATATAAAGTGTAGTATGCTCAAGAGTTCTTAAGAAACATTACCAAAGAAACACTTGTTTTCTTTACTGTCATAGTGGAGAGAATTTGCTAAAGAAGTGGATGGGTTGCTTCGAATCGGAGCTGTCAACTGTGGTGATGATCGGATGCTCTGCCGAATGAAAGGAGTTAACAGCTACCCCAGCCTCTTCATCTTTAGGTCTGGAATGGTAAGGGATATCTCTGTTTTTAAGATTTGTGAAACTTTATAACCAGCGAAATACTAGAGAAAACAATATCTAAACTTTTAGGCTGTTTCTGCTTTTTCTTACTTTAGGAGCTAATTTATAATAAACATTTTTGTATTGCTTTATGAAACTTTTTAGGGACCATCAGTTCCTGTCATAAAGGATATTTATTTAATGTGCATATTATGTTTTATGGTTTATAATGTATTTTAGGTGCTGTCTCATGGGATAGAAAGTGCTAATCTTCCTTTTTTCCAATTTCTGTGGATAAAACTGAAGCTAAAATTGTTACAAATGGTGCAAAAGAGTATTCTATATGATTTGTACTGTCACAGCTCTCTTAAGTATTATTTGTAAATGCACTGTGTTGTTTAAAATTAGAACTTCCTGCATTATTCAAAACAATGTTAAATATAGGTATTTGGTAGGCTTTTGAAATGAAGAAGTAATAAATGTTTTTATAAAACCATCAGGCTGCAGTGAAGTACAATGGAGATCGGTCAAAGGAGAGCTTAGTGGCCTTCGCCATGCAGCACGTCAGGAGCACAGTGACAGAGCTGTCAACAGGTAAGGTTTCCTTAATTGCGTGCTTTTCAGTCATGTTTGGAAATCAGTATTTTGAATTTACAGTGAGAGTTGATTTGGGTCACAGTAATGATACTTTACAGTATCTTTTTCTGCACTTCTTAGAAAGGAAGTGTGTCACTGCTCAGGTTGCTGCTGCCTTGTACACTGAACAGGCTGGTTGGGTTTACGTAAGGACTACTGCAATTCAGGTGTAGAGGGCTGTGAGATGGGAGGACATGGCATCCTTGAAACAGCTGACTCAGCACTGAGGCATATGTACCTGCGGCCATGGCCACTGGCAGAAACTTCATTTAAAGGTCAAAAACATTTCTAGTGGTAGATTTTAACTCACCAAGTGATTTTAGCTTAGCTATTTGAAGTATCCATGAGACAGTTTCTAGCTAGAGGAATGTCTTATTTATTCATTTGGCAGCATCTGTGTGGTAGAAACTGTGTTCAACACTATGTTTACGGTAAAAGAGTATCCGATCCCACTTCACTTCAGTGAGCAAGATACCAATGAGCAACTGAAATACAGTCCGATAACTTTTATGGTTAGAAACTAAGCGTAAAGGATATGAAACAACCCATTTAGAAAAAGAAAGGTTAGAATGGACTTTTTTAAAGAAAACATAACTGGTGTCTCATAGCACTGAGTAGGAAGGCTTCAGAGAACACTGGGTACTTGGAAACCAGCAGGGCTTTCCCAGTCTAAGGGAGAGCAGTGGAGTGCAGTGAGCGTGTGTGGGAAGAACTGTGACTGGCCAGGAGACAGGCAGAGCTCAGCTTAGACGGGACTTTACTGATGATGGTTGAGTTTTCTTAATTGTTGTCTTAAAAAAATAATTAGTACTATTTAGAGGGGACGGGAAGTAGTTACGTATGGAAAGAAAGAAATACCATTTGGAAGTGTTACATGTACTCACAAATTTTATTTTCTTTAAAGGAAATTTTGTTAATGCCATAGAAACTGCTTTTGCTGCTGGTGTTGGCTGGCTGATCACATTCTGCTCTAAAGGAGAAGGTAATTTATGCTGCTCAACTTGATTTTGTTTTTCTGTCAGTAATCAGTTATTTCAAAATGCAATTTAAGCTTCAAAGTGTTTACTTAGTAAATGTGTATTATGTATTTTACACCTAACAGGTAATGAAATTAGTGACATGTAAATGTATCTTTATAATTTCATGTTTAGTGGATGAGTTTTTCAGCCTAGTTATTCTCAGGATACATTGTACCTCAAATAGCCAAAGATAAACTGGGCAGTGTCCAAAGTAATTAATTATATCAACTACAATTGCTTCCAAAATAGGTTTTAGAAATTTAGATTTTAAAAGTTACATATATAAAATATGTGTCCACCTCATAAAATTATGTCTTTATTGGTCATAGTCTTATTTTCTAAGGGCCTTTGTAAATTGTTTAAAATTCAATATCCTATATGCCTATGAGTAAGATCAATTAAAAGTTTTTCCAGATATTATAAAGCAGTCCCATTGTTCAAACTTTTTGTGTCTGATCCCAATATGTATATTTCTCTTACTCATCACCTTTTTACCTTTGTGCCCCTTTGCTGGGGATATATTTATTGCTTAATGACTAAAAAGAGCCATTCGCCCATCCTCCCAAGACCTGTGTTGAGAAATCACAGCCTTGAAACCCAGTGGTTTTCAACCTTCCTAGTGCTGTGACCATTTAATACAGTTTCTCACGTCTTAGTGATTCCAGCCATAGTATTAGCTCATTGCTACTTCCTAACTGTAACTTTACTGCCGTTATGCATAGTGATGTAAGTATCTGAGATGCAGGATGTCTGATAGGTCACGGCCCACAGGCTGAGAACCACCAGTCTAGCCAGTGCCAAGTGCGATTTCTCTGTCTGCACCTGAGCTTTTGAAACTTTCTAACATGTTATATATCCATCTCTAGCCTCTGACAGGCCACGGTTACTTTTCTTCCAAACTTTACCTCAATGTATCCTATTGTTCATATTTAACATATTTATGTATATATATATATATATATATATATATATATATATATGCCTGGAAGATTAAAAATTATTATATTTTGAGGATTCTTCATATACCTTTTCAAGTGGTTCCATTACATTTTACTTTTTTCAAATCATGACGTTTCTTGGCCAAAGGAGAGCTACTGAGAGAGTAAACCCTTACAGAAAACTCTGGCTGCTCTTCTCTGTGAGTGGAAATCCTGAGACATTAAAGGGCAGGAATGATTGTTTGTGAGATAGAGACCGATTGTTGAAGGGCCCAAGTCTATTCACTAGAAACAACATGGCTATACAAGGGAACCATTCTAATTAAAACTAAAATAGCCTCATACATTTTCTTCCCCTCAGATTGTTTGACATCACAGACCCGACTCAGGCTTAGTGGCATGTTGGTAAGCATCCCTCCTTTTTGTAAAACTGTCACCATGTAAGAAGTACAGCAGAAATTGACACCAAGTATCTTACGGTTTCTTGAACACTTTATCCTACTTATGTGTGATTTAACTCTGTGTCTTTCTAAACATTAGCTGTGCTCAGTGTTAACAAGCTCACCTCTAGGTCTTCCATGCTTATTATTTTATATAAGTTGATCCAGTTAGATGCTAATGTTTTTGTCATTTCCAAACTTTAGATTTTGTTCAGTTTTAGCCTGCTGTTTACTGTCTGTAGTGGTTAGGTATTGTGCTGTAAATGATTCTCATCCTTTAATATTACTAAAGCTCCCACTGTGGTCTGGGGGATTGTCAGTTGTAAAAGCTGGAAAGGTTTTTTATAATTCTGATACTGACATTGATTGGGTGTGACTTTTATACATAGTAGAATAAGCTTGTGAAGTTCATATCTGCCTGATTTCTGTGCTGTTTAATTTGAGGGATGAGCATATGAAAACACTAAAATTGATTTATGTATCCATTACATATATCTGTTACGTGTGTGTGCATGAGTATACATGTATGTAGGATAGTCATCTGTTATTTAAAGATTAAGGATAATGTATTAAGGAATACACTAGGCAATTTTATCATTGTAAGGCATCATAGAATTTACTAAGGCACGCCTAGTATGTTCATGGTACCTAAAACCTAGCCTTTATAGTATAGCCTGTTGCTTCTAGGCTATAAAACTGTATAGCATCTTACAGTGCTGGAAATACAGGAGGTGGCAGCACATTGCTAAATATGTGTAAACATAAGAAAAATATGATAAAAATGTAGTATGAAAACTAAGAATTGGTGAACCTCTACAAAACATATAACGTGAAAGGTACCTGCGTGGTTTCAGGTTGCTCTTGGGGATGAGTGTTGAGTGGCTGTGAAGGCCTGAGCCAAATTATTACTGTAGTCTTTACATACATTGTACACTTAAGCCACGCCAACTTTGTAAATGCACGTTTTTTTCTTCAGTATTATCCTTAGCCGGCTGCCAGTTAACTAAAGGGCAAATGCAGGCATTGGCCTGCTCCTGCCCAGGGTCTGGGTCTGTGGTACCATCTCCTATAAGATGAAATCTAAAGGCAGCAGTTTTTTCTAACCTGTTAGCTCCCAATTGAGACTGAGACCTGTTGATTGGTTCAGCAAGCTTTAAGCACAATAACTGAGATACCTGCTTTCTGGCCACTTGCCAGCCACAGGCCTCTTGGGCTCACTCTGCTGTAGCAGTCTGTCCTCATGCAAAACTCCCTTGGTGACTCCTCCTTATTCCTGACCTCATGGCGACCATATTTTTCTTCCTCCACTTCATGGCTCTTCTCCTGAACCTTGACCGGCCTAGTGGCAAACACCTTCTCTCTGGCTCTACCCCCTACCCCTGGGATTGGAAGTCCACTTTTCCTCTCTCTTCTGACCAGTCATTGGCTGTTCAGCTTTTTATTAACCAGTCAGAGGTAATTGGGGAGCATTCTTTACACCACATTAGTACATGTTCATGACAGTGCCATGTCCAGACTAGGACTATAACTAGATCTCAAGGCATAGAAATCAGCATCTGAAATGAATATACAGAGTATACAGAGCACAAGACCAACCAAACCCCAACCATCTCCACCTCTGTCCTGTCCCACTGGTGGGTCTTGATCGACAGTAGCATTCAGGGAATCGCTCTGTGAAAGCAATACAACCTTTGGAGCTCTCCTAAAGGACCTGACTAAGGCTCTTCTTAAAGATTAGACCCCTTTTGGGGAATTATATCTCTGGCAGTCTGTTAATTGTATTCCTATATTCATCATAGATTTACTTTTAAGTAGATAATATGCCATGAGCATCCTTCTCTTATAATGGAAGACATTTGTGTTGGGTGTCCATGTTTTAAATATTTTTACGGAGCTTACTAAAGTCTATAGAAAGTTTGACAAAACCTTTCATTAAATTGAAGGTTTCTGTTTTTTCTTCCACATTTTCCTTTTATTGGCTGTGAATTCTCTAAACCATTTACTGATCCCTTGCAATCCCAGGATGACTGTCAGATCAAAGACAAAAGCCATGGCTCACCATGTCTTTATGCAGTACATGGCTATACTTTGGCAACTGATCATTACAACCATTTGATAGCTGTTTGTCTTTCTATATTATGGGGTTTTCCTAAAAAAAAAAAAAAAAAAAAAAGTCTTTGGCTAATATTAAAATTGCAAGCTTAATGTATATGTACTTTAAAATCACTTAAGGATCTTAAAAAATAGCAAAACCACATCTCCCAGACCAGTTAAAGTAGAACATTTGAAGGTGAGATGTGACCATTGGTATCTTTAACTGACTGGTTTGTTTATGATCTTTGGGCATCAGAACTTCTGGACTGTATTCTTCCTCCAGGAAACACTGTAGTTTTAGCAGCGGGACTGTTTTGTCCTTGAAACCATGTTGGAAAGGTTTGTCTTTCTCTCCCTTTGAAAGAGATTTTCACCTTTTCAACTAGGTTTTTCTTTTTTAAGATTTATTTATTTTATGTATGTGAGTACTGTAGCTGTACAGATGGTTGTGAGCCTTCATGTGGTTGTTGGGAATTGAATTTTTAGGACCTCTGCTCACTCTGGTCAACCCTGCTCAGCCCCACTCGCTCTGGCCCAAAGATTTATTTATTATTATACATAAGTACACTGTCTCTGTCTTCAGATGCACCAGAAGAGGGCATCAGATCTCATTATGGGTAATTGTGAGCCATCATATGGTTGCTGGGATTTGAACTTGGGACCTTCGGAAGAACAGTCAGCGCTCCTACCTGATAAGCCATCTCACCAGCCCTACCCCCCAAATAAGTTTTTAATGCATTAAAATATAGCTGTGTTTAACAGTTTTAAGTGATTTGACAACATCCATTTGTTGCCTGGAGACCTTTGTGTTTACTTGTATTTTCTGGGATTTCTTTGTTTGCTTGTTTGTTTTTCTTGATCAGACTTTAAAAATTTATCATGTTTTACGAGTCTTGTTTTCTACTTGTTTGATATTTTATTTAGTTTTATGCTTTATTTACTTAGTTTAAGTAAAGGTAAGTCTCAGCGACCACTTTCTTTTCTTTGCACCACAACATTCTCATTTCTTCCCACTTTTCCGAAGGACGGCCTTGTTAACGTGGGATGGGTGGACTGTGACGCCCAGGACAGCCTCTGCAAGAGCCTGGATACCACAGCCAGCACCACGGCTTATTTCCCTCCTGGAGCCACTTTGAATGACAGGGAAAAATCCAGTGTGTTGGTATGTATAGCTTTAAGGAAATTCCTTTGCATATAATTGGACATGTGCACATTGGTAGGAATAACATTTTGTGAACAATGTGGAAGGAAATTAATCAGTTTATGTCATTTGATTGTGGAACATCTCATTACTGTTACATTTTGAAATGACAACAAAAATGGAGTACATTTTCAGTGGTTTCATGTAATTGTAGTTTTCAGTTTGGAATCTATATCATTAGATGTGGCTGGGACTGAGATAACCTATTTTTTTCTCTTTCTGTGTAATATTTAGTATTCCTCCCACCCATTCTCCCCCCTCACCTCCACCGCTTGCTCCCGAATCCCTCCCTCCCACCTCCATGTACTTCCTTCTGCTTCTTACCATACCATAATTTGCTTACGTGTGTTGTCATTGTTTTCTCCTACATTATTGTAATACGTATTACTAGTTTGAGTTTATTTGCTGATAAGTGCTGAACACATAGAATGCATGTGTGGTCCCTGCAATATTACATGCACGTAGATGTTTGTGTATGTACATATAGGTTCTACCAATATGTAAAATGAATGGATAGGTATACATAGGACTTTTTTTCAATAAATAGGATCAAGTAGTGAATAGTTTTTAATCATTTTATCAGAAAAGGATTTTACTATATTTATAGGATTTAATTATTCATTTATACATTAATTTAAAATGTTCATTCTTTTAGAAGTAATTGCTAGATATAATCTCCTGACTATGACATACTTAGTTTAATGTATCCTCTTTGAGACATACTTGTGTACTTTCATGGTTATTAGCAGTGTTGTACAATCTTGCATATTCTTCTTGTGTATTCCTTTAGTTATCTGTTTGAAATGAAGTAGTTGCAGCAATTTTCTCCAATTCATATTATCAGATTGCAAAGCCAACTCCCTAGTCAAGAAATTATTTCTTATAAGAATATTTGTGCCATAATTATTTATTATAAAAGCACATTTAAGAAATTGAGAAGAAAAGTGAGTTTTCTGCTCGAGGTGTTGAAGTTAAATATTTAATTTTTAAACATAAATGGCTCATAGCTATGAAGATATATACTAAACCCTATAGTATATACCCTATACATTTTTTTGCTCTAATTTTATAGAAGCATATGCTTCATCTATAGGACAGCACAGAGTCCTAGTCTGCTGAGGATAAAATACAGGCAGAAATAGAGTATGTTTGATGGGATGTGTACTACTTCTAAGCATTTGTGTTTTAAATAAGAGACCTGAACTTCAGACATGTCTGAAGAAATCTTTCTCTATATTTTACTCTTAAAAACTCCCACCTATGTGATTTGGTTTCTAAAAACATCCATAATCATTTTTTCAGCTTTCAGTCCTTATAGATAGAAATACTGTAATATTAGAAATGCTCTAATATTAAACATCCTCTGAGGCTGTGAAGCATGGGCCTCGGGTAAAATGGAACTAAAACTGAAATTAAGCAAGCTGTCAAATATACTGAGTGAGTGTTCACTTCAAAAGCTAACAGTGTGCTTCCCTTGTTCTAGTTTCTTAATTCATTGGATGCTAAGGAAATATACATGGAAATCATACATAATCTTCCAGACTTTGAACTGCTTTCAGCAAATCAACTAGAGGTAATGGTTTCACGATAATAATAAGTGTTGGTAACATTGTAGGTCTTAATGTTTTAGCAATATATTTTGTTTATTACTAAAAAGACTCAAATAGCACTTTCAAAGGCTTATATATATTAGATCTGGGTTCAGTTCTGATTACTGAAATCATGGTGTTTCTTTCTAATTCAAAGGGTCTAAGTGTCTCTGAATGTGAGCTCCAGAAGGGACCAGAAATGCAGGGTACAGTTGACAGAGCAACCTTGGTCTGACTTGAGCTTTACATTCTTCTTACACAGCTCTGTTCCTTTGACATGGGGAGCATCTTTTGAGAGTATTAGTAGTAGCATCGGTCACATTGTTCTGTTCATCATTTACCTCTGGATTTAATTTTTTTACAAAATATATTATTAAGCCTAAAAAGAAATCTGACTTCTCTAGCCCTTCCCCAAATATTAAGTTATTAAAGTTATATTATTTTCTTGGAACCACCGCTACGTTACCAACCATTGCATTATTTGTATAACTCAGTGACCCGCCTCTTACCACGTGCTTTGCATAGCATTACTAGCGACTACAAAATAAGAATACAGTTGACATTGCATTTAGCTGAGACTTTGAATTAATGGGTAAGGTAACTAAACTTTATTTATGTCTAAGAAATAGCCCTTAGATCCTTAGAAATTATAGTCACCGCTTGCTGACATTGTGTTTTGTGTCACCTCAAGGATCGTTTGGCACATCATCGCTGGCTTGTATTTTTTCATTTTGGAAAAAATGAAAACGCAAATGATCCTGAGTTGAAAAAACTGAAAACTCTACTTAAAAATGAGCATATTCAAGTAAGGAAAAAGATATTCTTTGTGTAACTAGTGTGCTTCCTTATTTGTCAGTACGGCTGAAGGTTTGTCTACTTGTTTTCTTTTTAAAACCGGCTGAAATGTGTGGAGATATAATGGTTAATAGAGTGTTTCACAGTGTGCATGGGGCTCTGAATTTGATTCCCCAGTGTACAGACCTGCCGGTCGCACAGATCTGAAATCCCTGTGGAAGCAGTAGGGTCAGAAGTTCAGAGTCATCCTCAACTCCTTAGGAGCCAGCCTGAACTCCATAAGACCCCGTGGTCCTTGCAGTACATGCGCAGTTCTCCTACTGATCTCTTCTGCTATATACACTTAATGCTATAGTCTTACTGATGCTTTGTCCCCTGGCTTTTGGTCTGCTAGTTAATGTTTTCATTGACTTGGTTCAAAGGGAAAGGACCTGGCAGTAGCACTGCCTGTCCCTCCTCACTCCCGACCTGAGGCTCGGCCAGTGGGCCCAGTTTCAGAGCATTTTCACTTCCTTGTACGTTGATTACTTTGTTCATTGTCCAGATATTTGTTTGTTCTCTGTTGTTTGTCTTGATTTCCACTTTTACTTCATTGTAGTCTTAGTTGATGCATGGGATTTTAGTTGTTTTAACTTGTTAATCCTTGTTTGTGGCTTACATAGTTTGTTGTAGTGCTCTTATAAAGGATACTTTGTAGTAGCATCCACTGAATAGTAATGATTGTGAATATAGGCCTACATACATAAGTGGATGTGGAAGTAGAAGTCAACATTGTGTCTTCCTCAGTCACTCTTGACCTAATTTCTGAAACAGTGTCTCTCACTGTAGTTTGTCAGTTGAGGTAGGCCAGCTGTCCTGTACGCCCCAGCAATCCCCTTGTCCCCACCTTTCCATCACTGAGATTATAGGTGCAAATCACTGTGCTCAGATTTTATTGTTAATTTTTATTAATTTATTATATTATAGTCAACTTACATTATTTTTTTCTTTTCCTTTCCTTCCTCCAAACATTCCCATATGCTCCTCCTTGCTGTCTTTCAAACTCATGGTCCCCGTGTTGTTTCTAACATGACTACTGGTTACTGAACTTGGGTCCACATGGCTGCACAGCATCAGTTTCCTGCAAGAGCTACCTCCTAGGGCCCCTGAGTGTCACTATTAAGTCACAGTTCTTCTCTGCTCTCTCTATAGTCCTGGCTCATTTTCCTTCCTGCTCAGATGTTTGTCCATCTGATTGTGATATTGTAAAGATTCTTTTATACTCCACCCCTTAGTTTATCATTTGTGTGTGTTATTCATGCTGTTTCCTTTGACACTGGGAACATCATCCTTTTTCTACATTACTTTTGCTTTACCACAAGATGAAATAGCCCCTACATTCTTTTCACGGATATATTTCTTAAGAAGTTTACATTTTCTTGGAAATTTCCTGAAGCTTCTGAACTCTCTAGGGAGCATTCTTTATTGAGTTCAGTATTAAATATAAATGAACCATTTCTGTTCCCTTTATTTTATAACCTATTGACTTCTAATGATAAACGTGCCATTTGAGGATACTTATCTTTGTGAATATTTGGAAATTGCATCAAATGTTTTTATTTGATTCGGTGTTCTGCTTTCCAGGTTGGAAGGTTTGATTGCTCTTCTGCACCGGGCATCTGCTCTGATCTTTATGTCTTCCAGCCCTGCCTAGCAGTGTTTAAAGGACAAGGAACCAAAGAATATGAAATTCATCATGGTAAGTGTATTGGTTACTTTTCTCTTGCTATTTTAAACACCATGACCAGGGCAACTTCTAGGAAGAAGGTTTATGGTCCCAGAGGAATAAAGAGTCCATCCTCATCACTGTAGGTCACACGGCGGCAGCAGGCATGGCCACAGGGACGGCTGAGAGCTCACATCGTGACCTACTAGCAGGAAACAGTACAGGCTAGGATTGGCATGAGGCTTCCAACTCTCCTAGTCCGTGCCAGTGGCACATTTCCTCTAAGAAGGCCACAGTCCTAAGTCCCCCTAACGAGCACCACCACCTGGGGATGACCATCCATCACAGTGAGGGTAGGAAAAATTACAGAAATTCATCTTGACTTTCAAATAGAAATATTGTGACTTATATTTTGTGGACACAATTATTATGAAAAATTTGTTCTCACTAACAACTTTAGGGAGAGACATTTTGAATTATATATAGTCATTTGTTTAACATTTTAATAACTATTTTAGCAAAAAAATCTGAGAGTGGTAGATCACTGTGTAGAAATTAGTTTATTGTCAAAGCAAACAGCCCCTGTGGTCTCTATATCACACGCCATGCCTGCTCTAGACCTCAGGCCTGACTGCTTTGTCTCTTGAATTCAGAATTATGTTTCTGATGTCCTGAAGACATGCAGGTAAATGAGTAACAGATACTAACCTGATGCCTCTCCCTTGAGCTTTACCTATGGAACTGCTTCAAGTGAGAGGTCACAGAGTTGTAAGACATGAAACAGTCTATTTCTGTAAACAGACAGCATTTCCCAGACAACTTAGAAGAAAGTATTGGCTTGCTTACAGTTTCTGAGGGTTAGTTCATAACCATGATGGAGGGTGGAGGTAGGCAGTCATGATGCTAGAGCAGAATCCGAGAGCTCGCTCACATCCACTCCCCACGGGCTTCAGGAAGAGAGAGAACAATGAGGTTGGGCCTGGGCTGGGCTTTTCAAACTTCAAATTCCACCTCAATGACACACCTCCAACAATGCCACTCTTCCTAATCCTTCCCAAATAGTTCGAGACACTGGAAACCAAATATTCAAATATGTCAGCCTATGGGGGCCATTTTCATTCAGACCATGAAAGCAGTGCTCTGAAGAAGTTTAGATGGCAGTGTGATAGGGACAAGAGAGAGATCTCTAAGGAAAACATGAAAAATGCTCAGTATATATAAATCTTAACAAGACCAGTAGTATTTGTCTATAGCATAGGTCAAGTGACAATATTTGAATTGAGCATAAACTGCTCACCTACTAAAAGCAAATATGGAAGTAAAAGAAATAGGGTCCTTTAGGCTAAAGCAGCAGTTCTCAACCTGTTGGTCCCAGCCCTTTGGCAAATCTCTATCTCTAAAAATAGTTATGATTCATTACAGTAGCAAAATTATAGTTACAAAGTAGCAACAAAAATAATTTTATGGTTGGGGCCCATGAGGAACTCTTAATAAAGGGTTATTTCATTAGGAAGGATGAGAAGTACTGGGCTAAAGGAACTGTGTGAACAGAAGTGTAACGAGATGACCCTGACTCCCAGTACTGTTGACAGTCAGATAAGGGCCTCCTACAGGGGAACTGTTGGCTTCTTCATAGCTTCCAGTGAAGGGAAGACTGAAGTTGAAAGTGTATGTAAGTTGCCCCAACTCTGCCAAGTAGACTTTTATGTGCACATGTGCCTTCACTCAAAAACCAAAGCTTAGGACTCTAAGCTGTTAGAGCCTCACAGCAAGATAGGTTTTACTGTGAGCCATGCTAGCCTGAAACTCGAAGTATCCCAAGCTGAAACTTCCCTTGAACCTCCTCTTCCTCTGCCCTCTTCCTGCCTTGCCCTCTGTATAGGTTTGGAGCAGTGTGCCCAGGTTGGAGTTACATGTGTTATGTGTTACCTGTGAAGTGTTCCTCGTAGCTTCTCTGCTGACTCCTTGTTTCCGGTCCATCCTCACTATGTGTACAGCTGCTTCCTGCTGTTTGCACTTAGGACCTAGCACAGCCTTTTCATGCCACTGCTCTGCCTTTTGAGTCTTCTGAAGACTCAACTTCACACTCCTTAGTATGGCAACAATGGCATTCTCTGTTTTGCTCACTGTTCTGTCTCCAGCACTTAGAATAATGCCAGATATACATAGTAGGAACTGTGTAGAGTTGTTAAATGAGCGGGGTGCTTTCATTCCTGTTTCGCCTGTGTTCTTAGCCTCATCCCCAACCTCCGTTCCATCAAATATTCTTAGTTTCAACTCCTTTTGAATCCTTGGACATGTCACGTTCTTCCAGTCCTTTATGCCCTCACACATGACCCTACCTTGTGAATTTTAAGTATTCCTTCCTATTCCTCCAGAGAGTCAGCAAACTCCAAATTACACCTTCACAACTTACCCTTCTTCCCTAGGAAGCACACAGAATGTATAAGCACTTCTCTTTGTGTTAATAAAAACTATAATACACTTTGCACTCAGCACCTTTGTGTCGGTATATAATACACAAAATGGGGAGAGGGGCAAGTGAGCTCTTTTTAACCTGTGCCCTAAAGATTTTATAGACTTGGAAAGAAAGCAGACAGGTAAATGGACAGTTTTTAAATGTTTGGGTGTGATGAAGTATCCATTACCCAAACAACTGTTTCTTGGTTAGGAGTCTGGGAACAGGTTATCTTAGTTTCTCTGTGATCCTGCAGTCAAGGTAGATGAAGGCCATCTGAAGGTTGGCTGTAGCCACCACATGAGGATTCAGCATGGCGTGTGGGATCATTGAAAAGCTTCATGTGGCAGGCGGCCGTGGTTCTTCTTGTGGCTCTGTGGGGTACTTACAGTGTGGGAGCTAACTAACCCAAGAGGAAGTAACCTGAAAATGAGAAAGCCAGCCAGAAGGAGCAGTGACTCTTATAACCTGGGAGCGCGTAAGATCACGGTCACATTCCACTGGTCACATATGCCAGCACTTGTACATGAAGTAAATGTCACTGGAGCTGCCTTGGAAAGAAACTGGCTATCAGAAAATAAGTGTACTTATGAAAAAAAACTGAGGTAGAACAATCTTGGGAGATCAGAGGAAGGTCTAAAAGTAATCTCCATGTAAGATGTAAACAATGGTTACCCAGAGAAGAGGTGAAACACATTCCAAATACTGAGTCGATTTATTCACAGGCCTGAGATAATAGAGCCCTGTTGGCCTTAAACCAGCAGGAGTTTAAAGATGAGAAAGTTCATTCTTGAAGAAAACAAAGATGCAGATTATCTCTGATCTTCTGGAGAAAGGAATTGGAATTTTATCGTGAAAGACAACAGAATGATACTTGATTTTACTTGATTTTAGATAAGTTACAGGCTGCTCAGAGTGGGTAGGAAGCAAAATTGGAAAGAAAAGTCAGGCAGCTGCTGGTTAGTCATTTAGGTTGACTATAGAAAATGCCATAGATAAGTGATCGTAGCCAAGAAAAATAATGAAGGTCAGTAGGCCAGTTTCAACCGTTTGGAAGCTCAATGTAATTTGGTTATTGTTAGGAAATAGGAAATTAAGAGGGAAGAGTCAGGGGCTGGAGAGATGGCTCAGCAGTTAAGAGCACTGACTATTCTCCCAGAGGTCCTGTGTTCAACTCCCAGTAACCACATGGTAGCTCACAACCATCTGTAATGAGACCTGATGCCCTCTTCTGGTGTGTCTGAAGACAGCGTCAGTGTGCTTACATATACATATACATATAATAAATAAATAAATAAATAAATAAATAAATAAATAAATAAATAAGAGAGAGCGAGAAGAGTCAGGCACTTCTCATCATTGTATTTAGTGACACGTACTTTGAGTCATTGGATCTTTCCATGTGGAAGAGGATACTGAATTAAGAGTTGACCAGAAGTAGAATGTGCAGGTCACAGTTGAATGTACACGTTGGCTGCAAGAAATTTAAGCCAAATATGAAGACATTAAGTTGTATATTAATGGCTAGGGCCTGAGTGAGTTTGAGTTAGTGTGAGTAAAGAAAGAGAATCCGTGGTCAGAAAGAAAAGTGTGAAACAGTTCAAGCACCAGCACTCAAGAAAATGGGCAGGAGAGTATACTGTCACGTGGCACTCGCAATGTAAACAGTGGTCAACTAACTTCTGTTGCCCATGACCTTAAAAGGAGGCGTTTTCTCTTTTTCTGTTTGCCATGACAATATAAATGTCTGACTCACAGGGCTCAACTTACTTTTGACTGTTCAATCAATAAGTCACAAGACACTTGGAAAAATAGAGCCTCTTGTAGACAAGAAAGGTCTGCCAGCCCAAGGACTGTAGCAAATCATTAAAAGCATTTAAGTTTCTTTTTCTCTTCTTTTTTCTTTTTTTTTTTTTTAAGGGCAACTCTGGTAGCAATAGGAAACCGGGTTCATTCAGGAATGCTGAGGCCAAAAATACTAGTGTGACTACAGCAGTAGCTGTAGGCATGGTGCTAGGGCAGGAAATGGAATTGACACGATCATTCAAGAATCATACACAAGAATCCCTCTGGAAAGTCCCATTTAGGCACCTGGGTAATGATCATAGCAAGTCAGTGTGAGAAAAGAATACATGTAACCCATTACAATTGAGATACTATGTTTCCAACATCAAGTACATGGTCCCACTGGACATTTTGTAACAGTTTGGATTCAAGAGAATTCTAAAGTGATAGTTGTACTTCTGATGGTGAGAAAGCATACCATAGAGGTCTGGTCATTTAACTAGTCTAAGAAACAAAAGAACATAGAGTAGACGGGGATTCCCGGCAGGCCAAGGTGAAGGTAGAGAACACAGAAACCTCACCAAAACCGGTACACCCATAGGCCCGTCTTTCTTTCTTAAATATTTTAAATATAAAAATTGGGATGTTTCTTTAGATACAAGACAGCACGTATTTTAATTTTTCTCAAATTTTAGGAAAGAAGATTCTATACGATATACTTGCTTTTGCCAAAGAAAGTGTTAATTCTCATGTTACCACACTTGGACCTCAGAACTTCCCTGCAAGTGACAAGGAACCATGGCTTGTTGACTTCTTTGCCCCTGTGAGTTCTTTTTATCTGTCAAGTTTCAAAAAGCCTTTTTCTTGACAACATGAAGGCTAGTACTAGAGTTGTCCCGGCCTTGCCACTCCTTCTGGGCTCTCCCAGGACAGTGACAGGCAGAACGCGCCACTGGACTGTGTGTCAGTAGCAGGGGCCGTGCAGCTCCTCCCTTCCTGAGTCTGGCTGCTCATCCTTACCCCTCTCTTCCCAGTGGTGTCCGCCATGTCGTGCGCTTTTGCCAGAGTTACGGAAAGCATCAACACTGCTCTACGGTCAACTCAAAGTTGGTACCTTAGACTGTACAATTCATGAAGGACTCTGCAACATGGTAAATATTAAAACGACTTCTCAGATGCATACCCATTTATAGCAGTAATGTTGAAACAGTTTCAACAAGCTACTAAATTGTACTTGAATTATAAATAGATACGTAGAAGGTTTATGATATGCAAGATTTTGTTTACCAGACTCCAGTATGTATTTATTCTGGCATGTAATTGACTTCATAAAATACTTACATAAGTTTCTATTTTATCTAAGTCTTTATACTTTTGTAACATACTTTTAAGTTTCTACAGTCTTTATTATTATTTAGATTTCCTTATATTTGTCAGCTTAGAGTAGATGATTTGTCCAGATAGGATATCCAATTTAAAGGAGCTGCTCATTTTTAATATGTGAAAGTGACAGAGTGCTTATGTGGGTGACGACATGTTATATTTAAAATATATTCTGATACTTCTGAATGGAATGTGAAACTTTATAATGTTGGAATAAAAATAGAAATTGAAGAGGTATAGATGATGTAAGCATAGCAATCTTAGTTGGGGTTTCCATTGTTGAGAAGAGACACCATGACCAAGGCAACTCTTATAAGGGACAACATTTAATTGGGGCTGGCTTACAGGTTCAGAGGTTCAGCCCATTATCATCACGATAGGAAGCATGGCAGTGTCCAGGCAAACAGTGCTAAAGGAGGAGCCAAGAGTTCTATATCTAGATCTGAAGGTAGCCAGGAATAAGACTGTCTTCCAGGCAGCTAGGAGGAGGGTCTCATTGCCCATCCCCATAGTGACACACTTCCTCCACAAGGCCACCCCTACTCCAACAAGTCCACACCTCCTAATTAGTGCCACTCCCTGGGCTAAGCATATTCAAACATATAAGTCTATGGAGGCCAAACCTATTCAGACCACTACAGTAGTCATGACTGGATGATGATTATAGCTATTTAAATACATAAAAGTTTATATCCTTTCTGTAATGTGAATGTTTTAACTCAAAAACTAAAGTGTTAAAGAAAAAGGTGGCAAGGAAAAGAAAGCCTGGTTTTTGATGCATAAGACTGGAAATGTTTGGCTTCACTAGTCAAGAAAATACAAGCTCAATCAAAATTTTGATATCTTTCCTACCAAAATTTATCAGATTGACAAAAAAAAAGCAATGTAACAATATTTAGAAATGGAATAGTGAAATGCCAGAGCACTACAAATAAGCCAAGCCAAGTGAGCACTTCCCTCCCATGTTTAATTCCTGGGTTCAAAACTGCACTGAAAAATCTTTACCAGCTTAAATAAATCCTAAAGAACTCAATGGAAAAGGCAGGTTACATGTCAGCAGTTAAGTATTCTCAGAATCAGAGAAAAGTCTTTAAGACAAATGAACATGTGGGAAAGGTTAAAGCGAAGTGGATTGGACACCTGCCAGTGCAGCAGGTTAGGAAGGATTCAGAGCAAGGGACACAGTGTCAGCTACCAACTGGCATGGCCATACCTATTAGCTGTTAAATATAAGGAGCAGATATGTAGGTAGTTATGGGATTACTCTCGGTTTCCGTGTGTTTGAAATTAAAAGTTAGTGGGGGCGGGGGGCAGGGTGTTTTAAGGAAGTAAATAAAAAGAGTCATTGGTGTCTAATGTCCTTTGTGTGACTTGGAAAGGAGAATGCCAACCAAAGATGCAAGCATCATGAGTAACAGTAGTTAATGTTAATGCCTTTAGTCTCCTACATTTTCTCTCAAGTGAGCCCATTATCAACAACTAAAGCACCAGGCAGGGGAGAAAGGAAGCATCACAGAATCCCCAGGCTGCTCCCACAGCTGCTTCCCCATCACCGGCACTCGCTCGCTCGCTCAGCAGCTCAGCTCAGCGCTCAGCTCAGCGGCCCGTCTGTAAAGTAGGCTTAGGCTTTTTTTTTCTTATTTCTTTTTTCAAGACAGGGTTTCTCTGTGTAGCCCTGGCTATGCTGGAACTCACTCTGTAGACCAGGCTGGCCTCAAACTCAGAAATCCGCCTGCTTCTACCTCATAAGTACTGGGATTAAATTTTGCACCACCACCACCAGGCTAGGTTATGTCATTTTAACTACTGAGTAAAATTGCTCTGAGGTATGAAGGAGTTTTTGTGTGGCTAGACTAACTCAAAAGATGATGGAAACTTGTAAACTTTGAACTAGTCTGTTAACCTGAAAATTCTTTGAATTCACACATCTTTAAAACTTCAAAATATGTTAATTTTTCTAGAATTATAAATCTTGAAATTTTCCATTTACTAATGAGTTAGACAAGGAAATCACTTCATCACTTTAAACATTACAAAATCCTTTCAGGGCTGATGCCCATGTTAACTGTGAGGAGGGAATTAATATACTATAAGAATTGTCTCAAGTAAAGAATAAAAAGTGACCATTTTCTTACAGCATGACTCAATTCTTTAATATAGAATATATTTGCTCTTGGTCATTTGTCCTTGTATATGGTGTGGCTAATCACTGCCCTCCCGGATGACTAATTACTGTCACTAGAAGAGCTGACTGCTGTGTCTTTTCTCTCCTCTTCCCTCCTAGTTTGAAGAGAGCAAAAAGATGAATTGAAGTACATACTATGCAATTACTCTGCCTCACTTCCCACATTTTAGTGCCATTGGGTTAACAATTAACTAATTATCAGTACAAGCTTTAATGCATTGTCTTTGCTAAATTTGTCTAACCCACCAGGAAGATAGTAGTGGGTTTCTATCTACAGTCTTGTAAGAGGGTGATAGAGACATGACTCATCAGTTAAGAAAGAGCATTTGTTGCTTTTACTGCGGACCCAGGTTCTGTCTCTGCACCCACATGGTGAGAACAGCTGTCCATTAGTCCAGTTCTAAGGGATCAGACATCGTCTTCTGACCTCCAGCACCAAGAAGCGCATGATATATATATATACATACATTCAGGCAAAACACCCATACATAAAAAATAAGTATGTCTATAAAAAGCAAGCTGTTACAAAATTGAAACTAATAGGTAAATTATGTGAATTTCTTCTTCACAGTATAACATCCAAGCTTATCCAACGACAGTGGTATTCAATCAGTCCAGTATTCATGAGTATGAAGGACATCACTCTGCGGAACAGATCTTGGAGTTCATAGAGGTATTTAAATCCTAGGCTATGGCTAGAAATCTTCATTTATATGTGTATTTTGGACGACTGTTTGTATTAGGACTTATTCTTTTTTGTGCCACGAGATTCTTTTCTGAAAACCTTTCTTTTAATGTAAGCCTTTGTTTTATTACTTACTTTGGTGTTTTGTACATGGGAGGTACTACTATTGAATATGTGAAATTTCCATGAAGCCTGTCACCCTTTTCCTGTTTCCTTTCAATGCATTCACAGCATCAAGGCCAGGCATCCTGCACCAAGCCTGTCACTGTTAGCACAGAAGGGCCTGTTTTCTTTCACTCTTGACACTAGAATAATTTCAGTAACTTCTGAAGAAATTGAAACTTGTAGCTTATTGTAATTGTTATTCATCTGTCCTCCAAAGTAATATGTTGTGTTGTTTTGTTTTAATTGCTGTCCTGGTGAAGCTAATGTGTTAGTATCACTTGATACAGGCTGAGGCTCTGTTAAAACAGCATTTGGAATATACAGTCTCTAGAAAGGTGTGTAGCATCTCCATTTAAATATCAGAAATAATAGTAGTAGGCTTTGTGTTAGTCATTAAATGGTCACTTCTAAGAACGTATTCCTGCTATCATGACAGACAGTGAGGCCTATGAGGCATCTGGATTACCCCTAGAGCTTGGTTATATGATCTGGTCACACTTTCCTCTAGGATACCTCTTTTTCCAGCTTACAGTGGTTTTAAAACTAGTGAGAAAATATACCTTTTAAACAAACTGATTGACAGAATCCGAACTTAATAATAGACTTTTTAAAAAATCTGTGTCTTCTGATTTCTTTTAAATAGGAACTTTCTAAATGACTGGTCCAGTAACTTGCCAGAAATACATGAAAATCTTGGTGTGTGTAATAATAGTCTTTTTATTTTTTAGGATCTCAGAAACCCTTCAGTGGTCTCTCTTACACCCAGCACTTTCAATGAGCTGGTTAAACAGAGAAAGCATGATGAAGTCTGGATGGTCGATTTCTATTCTCCATGGTGTCATCCCTGTCAGGTCTTGATGCCAGAATGGAAACGCATGGCCCGGGTACAGTACCATGGTTTCCTTACATCTTACACCTACTGCCAGTGTTTGCTTCACAGTCACTGTGAAACCAGGGGATAAACCTGTAACTAGACAATTGACACAGACCTCACTGAATCGTTACCACTGCCTCTGCCCACTAACTGAGCTGTCTAAGATCCTTTTGACCAAAGTGCTACCAGTGCTAACCCTCAGAGCATCTTCATTTTCTGTTTAGATTTCTCTATCATTTTACTTTTAGAGTTTACAGATACTGTTTGCTCATAATATTGGGTCTTTAAAATAGCTTTGCAGGCAGGTATGGTGGTGAATCCTGATAAGACTAGTATTCAGATGCTGAGACAGGAGAATCAGGAGTCCAAGATTTTCCTGGGCCACCAAGCTCCAAACTCTTTCTCCAAAACAAACAAGAAAAAATGAAACAAAGTAGAAAACAACTTCAAACAGTAAAACATATATATAAATTTCCTGTAAACAGGCAGTGTTGTAAGGTACTAAATGAAGGCAAATTTAAAATACTGAATCAGACAAAGCGTATCTTCATTAGAAAAAAAAGATTCTTTAAAAAATACTGATTATATTTTGGTTGCTGATGTTTTTGTTGTTGTTGTCATTTTGTTTTTTGTTTTGTGAAACAGTTTCCCTGTATAACCCTGGCTGGTTATCCTGGAACTCATTCTGTAGACCAGGCTAGCCTTGAACTGAGAAATCCACCTGCCTCCGCCTCCCAGGTGCTGGGGTCAAAGACTTATGTCACCACAGCCTAGGTTAGCATAGAATTTTTGAAAAAATGTATTTACCTACATAGTAAATGAGTAAAACCAGTTATTAACTATGGGAAGTTCTTAATTACAAAGTTATGGCATTCAAAAATAAAACAAAAACAAAAACAAGCTGGGCATGGTGGTGCACACCTTTAATCCCAGCACTTGGGAGGCAGAGGCAGGCGGATTTCTGAGTTCAAGGCCAGCCTGGTCTACAAAGTGAGTTCCAGGACAGCCAGGGCTATACAGAGAAACCCTGTCTCGAAAAAACAAAAACAAAAAAAAACAGAAAGTTACGGCATTCAAATTCATTAATCTAAATGGCATATTTTAAATCCTTACCCATTGTTTCTCTGATACTGATTAAAAAATACCCATTTTACAATGGCTGTTGAGCACGTATAAAAGTTGTGTTGCGGTGCGGGCTAGATAGTTGAGTCAACAGTTAGGATTATTGGCTGCTCTTGCAGAAAACCTGTTTGGTTCCAAGCACTCTTCATCATCGTTAACTCCAGATCCAGGGGCTCCAGTGCTCTTGGCCTCCGAGGGCCGTGCATACAAACAGTGCATGTGCATGTAGACAGGGCTCACTACGCAGGACTTTTGTTTAGTTGTGAGTTACAGAGATAGCTTTAGTCATTGACCCATGTATTGACTTTGTTCTTTTATAGACGTTAACTGGACTGATCAATGTAGGCAGTGTGGACTGCCAACAGTATCATTCTTTTTGTACTCAAGAAAATGTTCAAAGATACCCCGAGATAAGATTTTATCCCCAAAAGTCAAGTAAAGCCTATCAGTATCAGTAAGTATTCCATCATAATCACTTGGTTGTACGGTTAACACGTAAGTTAGGCCAGCAGATATGTAGTGGGAGCCACCACCGGAGGCTCCCTCAGAAGACGAGGGAGCTGGACAGTAAAACTAGTTACGAAGTTCCAGTCAAGAAGCTGTGAGAGACAGAACTGGTGTTTAAGTCCTCAGTTGGCCCTAAGTCCAGGCCTGGCCTTGCCTCCATTGTTCATAGCAGTCTTTATACTTAGTGGGGGTGGGAATCACACCCTCCTACCACTGCTGAGAAAGAACTAACCCATCAGACTTACCGCTCACCTGCTAAGGTTGGGGGCAGTGATTTGAACCCAGGACTGTCCTGGTATCCACCCATTCTACACTATACAGGTTTTAAAAAGAAACAAAACAATTGTAATTAAGTGAAAATTGAGCCATGGGTTTCTCTGTAAAAGCTAAAAGAGTCTACTATGGGGAAATCACAAAAAGCAAGTATAGTCCTGAGTAGTTAAGGGTGGGGAAAGGAACAGAGACACAGAAAAATATATTTTAAGTCATATAACTCTTATTTACTTTGTGGAAAGAGATAGGAGGTGACATTAACCAGTCAAGAGCTATTTTTATTTTAATTCCTACAGTAAGACTGTTTCTTGACCATATGCAGTAATAGAAATACTATTTACAGCTTGATTTTTTTTTTTTTTCCTCTTTCAGTAGTTACAATGGCTGGAATAGGGATGCGTATTCCCTGAGAAGCTGGGGTCTTGGGTGAGTGATTCAAGTGCATGTTGATGTCTAACACTGATTTGCAGCTCTTTATCTTCTCGTGTATGTAGTAAGGATTCTGGCATCAAAAATACTTGGAAAAGGATGGCATTTATCAAGGGTTGAACCATTTCTAACTTAGGAATGCTTACAGTGTTGCTGTATGTAATGCTTACAGTAATGCTTACAGTATTGCTGTAGAATGCTTACTTTGCTTTTGTATAATAAAAAATGTTTGATTCTCTTACTGCAGATTTTTGCCCCAAGCATCCATAGATTTAACACCTCAGACTTTCAATGAAAAAGTTCTACAAGGGAAAACTCACTGGGTGGTTGATTTCTATGCTCCTTGGTGTGGACCTTGCCAGAATTTTGCTCCTGAGTTTGAACTCTTGGCTAGGGTAAGTATTGTTGTCTAGTTAAATAAATTGTACACACATGTGTGTTTGTTTTAACAATTGGTTAAAACATTGTAAACTAATTCTTAATTTAGTTCTTAAAAATATCTCTCAATTTAAAAAATGTGTTTCTATAATTATTATCTGTCTTTCTTGAGGCAGGTTTCTCTTTATAACCCTGGCTGACTGGAAATCCCCTGTGCAGACCAGGCCAGCCTCAAACTGCTTGCCCTTTCCTTGAAATTGCTAGTATTAAAAGTATTTAGTGACAGATTACAAGGGTCCGAGTGTGTGTTTGTGTATGTGCACATTGTTATTCCTGTAGTTGAATTGCTAACTTAAGTTAGTCTCCCTGTTTGTTTATTTCAGTAGCCATAGAAACCAGAGGAAGCAAAGACGCTTTCCTTGTCCTAGAGCTGGAGAGGTTCCCATAAGTCAGTAGAGGAAAGTGATGGTAGAAAGAAGGCAGACACACGACAGCCACAAGGACAAGCAGAACTTTATGTTTGTGAGAGATAGGCGAAGCAAAGGAAACTGAGGGTACAGCTAGCTCCTGCCTTGAAGGACCATAGAGGGAAAAGACAGATACTTTATGTATAGGTGCTCCTGAGGCGCTCACAAAGGGCAGTTCCCTTTGTCAGTAGATTACCAAATGAAGGGAAGATTCTTCAGCATGGGGTTATAGAAGATCTCACTAAGAGACTGGTGACCATGGAAACACCCAAAGATGGGACGAGTGGGATGGAGTGACCTGAAGGTAAACAACGAGCTCCCTGTTCTGGGAAAGGATGGGGCTGGAGGGCCTGTAAATGCTGTCAGGAAAGACAGGAGGCAGGCGTGGACAGCAGCGTAAAGCACACAGGAAGAAGTCCGGTAATTGTCTATTTGGTTAACTCAAACTCAAGTCACTAGTGACTTTAAAGCTGTTCTTGTGTTAGAATGCTGACATATATCAGTGGAAAGAATACCGCATTCATAGACGATGAGGGAGGGTGAACACCCATATAGCAGAGACAGGCTGCATGCTGCCGATGACAGGAAACACTGCTCTGCAGAGAAGCCCCTTTGTGACCATCTGCAAAGGCACGAAAAGAGCAAGGCTCGCCCTGCTCTAGGAAGACTGAATCTCTGACCTAGACAATCTAAGTGGTGTGCTCAGCCGTTCACCCAATTAAGAATGTCACTTAGGATTAAAGACAGATGTTTGGCTGTGGTGGGCAAAGTGCGGTGAGTGGACAGTTAGGGAGGTCAGAGTTACAGTCTCCAGGTACCCGTGAAGAAGTGGCTGTTTATGTTAGACAAATGGCAGCCAGTGGAAGCTTAAAGGGCTTGGAAAAAAGTAGAAACAATCTGGTGTGAATACAAAGAATTAAAACTCGAGTTTTAAAAGTAAAAAAACTTTATATAAATATATAAATATTTGAAATATGTTGGAAAGTGGCAAGATCTGTTAATTCATTTTGTTTTGTTTTTCAGATGATCAAAGGAAAAGTGAGAGCCGGGAAAGTGGACTGTCAGGCTTACCCCCAGACGTGCCAGAAAGCCGGCATCAAAGCCTACCCCAGTGTCAAACTGTACCAGTACGAGAGAGCAAAGGTGTGTGCAGGCTCTGACTCCGCCTTCCTTCAGCAGGCCAAGCCTAGAGCATTATATGGGAGGAAGAGTTTCTCTACTTTCCAGTTTCTCCCTTCATCTTTTAAAAATATTTTTTACTGAGACATCTTCTTTTCTGGTGTACCAAGGTATTCTAAAAGATTTTCTGGTCTGTGTGGTTTCAGTTGCCTTATAGACTTTGTGCTCCATGAATACAAAAAAATACAACCAAATATATGTTATATCTGGGTTATACAATTCAAAGTTATTATTTTCTATGCAGTTTTATATTTTCTACTTTTTAATATAGTAATTGTTTTTTAAATATTTTCTTCTTAAGAAATTAGTTTGTAAATACCTTTGAAATACACTTAGTAACAGCATTTTTTGAGGGATGCTTACTAAAAGCTTAGATAACAAGTGGAGTCTTTTGCTTTGGTTATAATTGTTTGGAGGCACTACTACCAATATGCTTTTTTTTCTTTGTTGGTTAGGTTTGATTTTGGTTTGTGTTATGTAACTTGCTTTGTAGAGCCAGCTAGCATTGGCCTCTCAGATAGATCCATCTGCCTCTGAGTGTTAGGGTTTCATGCTCCACAGTGCCTGGGTGGGTTGGGTTTTCAGTGAAAGAAACCAGAGCTCTACCAAGGAAGGTCTCAACAAATCAGAGTCTGGTTTGAAAAGTTGCATCTTTCAGCTGATATAGTTGTTAACAGAAAGCACCTAAGACTGTCCAGTCTTCCCAGGTATATTACTATGCTTTTGAACAGAACTATGATATTTCAGCAAGATTATTGGTCCTTTAAAGATAAATGAAGACACATTTTGTCTTAAGATACTTTATAAGAAATAAAAACTGGGATGTGAGCTGATGGCTTACTCGTCTTCATGGTTTTTACTTTGTAGTACTGAAGGCTAAACACACAAGGGCAATGCTCTACTGCCAAGCTGCTGCTGGGTCACTCTGTCATACACATGCCCTCCACCACCACCACACCACATAAGAGTCTTTGAAGTCAGTGATGTGTTTTCCTAGAAATCACTTTGTGCTCTGCTAATGCTGCAAGTAGTATTCTTTCTAGTGTGGGTTAACTACTTTTGTAGCATTATGCTCTTGAAGAAACAGGAAAGTTAAACAGCATTAGAACAAAAAACTAAGGTATAAGGAAGCAAGCTTCTTGTGTGGAAATGTCATGTTTTGATTTATGTACTTAAAAGATAACATGAGTGTTTTTAATTTTAGAAAAGTATTTGGGAAGAGCAAATAAATTCCAGAGATGCAAAAACTATTGCTGCCTTAATTTATGGAAAATTGGAAACGCTCCAAAGCCAAGTAAAAAGAAATAAGGTAAGACTAAGCCTTCAAGTGACAGGCAGATTGCCAAGATGTGTTCATGGTGTGCATGCCACTCAGAAATGAATATTCAAAGACATACTCATTTTGGAGAACTATAACAGCCGACATTATAGACTCTAGATGATGAAATGCTTGGAAATTTGTATGCTCACCAGTTAACAAAAATTATCAAGTTTCTTTCATTTAAAAAAAAAAAAAAACTGGGACTCCAGTGTATATAACAACATCACTCATACAGCAAAATAGGGAAAGACAGCCAGCCTCCAACGAAGTGGATAAGCAAAATGTGGCACATTGATGCTGCCTGTAGAGTCTTTAAGGTAAAAAATGAAGAATGCATCCATACTTCATGGTAAATTTTTGAAGAAAAAAAATGATTAGTAAACCAGGTAGTGGTGGCGCGCGCCTATAACCCCAGCACTTGGAATGTGAAGGCAGGGGGGTGTCTGAGAGTTGGGAGATGTATAGATCTGATACACCCTGGTCTGTCTATAGAGCAAGTTCCAGGACAGCCAGGGCTATTACACTGAGAAACCCAGTCTCTGAAGGAAAAAGAAAGAATGGATGGATGGATGGATGGATGGATGGATGGATGGATGGATGGATGGATGGGTGGGTGGGTGGGTGGATGGATTGGTGGGTGGGTAGCTTGGTCCTATATATGTAAAATGTTCACAAAGCAGGTTAATGGCTGCCGAGACAGGGTGAGAGTAGAAATTGCAATGACTACTTGAGAGTGTGAAGGAATCTGGCTCTGAAGTACAGGAAATGTTTGGAAAGTGGTTGTATAGCTCTGCGTATACCCTGGACTTCATTGCAGATTTTCTATTTTTAATATGTGACATACACAAGCTGGGTTTGGTGGTGCACATCTGTAATCTCAGCGCTTGGAGGTAGAGACAGGCAGATCTCTGCTAGGTAGGAGTCCCGTCTCCAAAACATTTTAAATATATATATTAATATACATATATACATATACATTTATATGTGTATATATGGTAATGTTATTTATAATAGTGATATGGTTAATAGTTATTTAAATGTTGTTTAGTGTAAATAAAATACTGAATTACTAGTAGTAAATATTCTAGAACCTGAACATATTTTGGAAAGCAAAGTTTCCTTTGCGCTTGGTATAGGTGGACTATGTTTAAACCTGAATCCTGTTGTTCCTGAATTTTTATCTGTTCATCATCACTGCAGGCTCCTTCCTGTTGCTCTTCTGTAGCCGATTCGTTTGATCTCTCTTAAGTCTGCTCTCAGCCTGCAGAGGAGCAGACTCCAGGAGCGTGGGAGCTGCTGCGTAGAATTTAATACAGTCAGCATAGCACAGTCTCTGCGGAGTCTCGGCCTTCCTAGAACCTACTTGTGTATAGTAGTGAAGGGGAGCCCTAAGTGGGGAAATATTTCCCAAACATTTGTCCACGGCTAAGGGGTAGAGGAGATGGGAATCCATGTCTTCTTAGCAAGTAGATTTTTCTAGTGTTTGAGTTATTTTAATCTTTTCAAGTTATTTTAGAACTTACGGTTTTACCTAAGCTAAATATTTTAAAGTGTGTTACTACTCATAAACCAAAATACTATAACTGAAATTAAGATAAAGAACGTATCATATTACCACTTAGTGTCTTAATACCTTTTCTGTCACTGTGTAAAATATTCTGACAGAAGCAACTTAGGATAAAAATGGTTCTGACTCACAGTTCGAGAGCACAGCGCATTCACCTAGCGAGGAAGTCGAGAGGCAGGTGCTGAAGCGGCTAGTGACGTCACCCAGGCAGGAAGCTTGAGCGCCTGCTGCTGCTGCTGCTCAGTGCCCTCCTCCATCTTACAGTCCTCCCCTGCTAGGAAGTGGCACCGTCTCCCCAGCTCACGCCCCACGGGATTCCCAGAGAGCCCGTCAAGGTGACGGTAGAAACCATCTCACACAGGATGACACACCAGTAGGTGTGACAATACCTACTGTGTGCAGGTGAAAACTGGCACATCAGCTGTTATTGAGCAAAGAGTGTTTTGTGATATTCTCTTCAGTAAGAACATTGAGTATGTGTAAGAAAGTAAAATACTGATTACCTTATAATACCTTTCTCTTTTGCTCACCTTTACATGCATGCAGGATGAGCTTTGATGGTGTTGAAGAAAAAGCATGTAAGGAAAAGAATCTGGAGAACGGCATCAAAAGATCCCTTTCCCAAGTGACGATGCTCCTGAGGAAGCAGATGCACGTGACCTGGGCCTCGCAGTTGCCTGTGTACACAGAGCTCCTGTGCGGCACTGTGGGCTGCACATGCTTCCTGGAGAGCCAGGCAGCGCCATCTGAGACTGCAGTCCACATATGGTTCTGTGTTGTGTCTTTGTTGTTGTTGTTAATCCTTTTAGAAATACACACATCAGTCTTAGCTCAGGGCCATATAGAAATACTCCACAGGCCAAGTCCAGCCCAGGGACTAGTTTGCTGACCCCAGAACTGATGTTTGGACACCTGGCCCTGCACGTGGCTCTGTTACCTTCAGACTGTACAAAGTAGACTTGGGTTTTCACTTGTAAATTTCTGATGCGCTTGAAAAGAACTGACTTGCTTTTCAGTCACCTCTTCTAATTCTGTCTATGACCATATATTTTATTTTGACTATTTTCACCACATAGGAAAATAAAAATTACCCATTTTTCCTACTATGTACTACTGTATAGACAGAGGCTTTCTTGTAAGAGTTGAAGAGTTCTTAATTTATCACAACAGTAAGTGTAAAAATCCTGTAAGCTGCTGTCCCAGGAACAAGGTAAGAAGAAGTATTTACAGCAGTTGATGGGCTGTGTGGCTGTCACAGGTCTAAGCCTGTGTTTAGTATGTACACCTTCATTTATTTGCTTTCATAAATGTTCCTACTGATGGTTTTGTTGGTTTTGTTTCACGTGTCTTCCTGATATTGACATATTTCCCTTCTGGGTTCTCTGTTTTGATCACTCATGTTGATTATTTTTTCCCCTGTAGCCGTGGTTTTTCCTTCTGTCCAATATTCACTATTCCAATAGGAACAGTAATTTTAGATTTATTTTAATTGGCTCATGATGATGCTGTTTTTCAATTATTGTCTTTTTCAGTAAAGTTTCCATAACAACTGAAGTACTTTTTACTAAAATCAAGCACACAATGGACTCTTCCCATTTCTCAGTTGTTTAGACTCAGAGGGTCACAGGTCCCTGCTGCAACTCCAAAAACAGAGTGACCTCTAGTTCAGTTCTCTCCCGGTGTGTGGGGTGGTCAGAGGATGCCAGTGAATAAAGTCAAATTATTTTTTCTAAAATTCTTTTGAAGATGATTGTTGTGTTTGGAAGATTTTATCACTTTCCCTGCTCCCTAGTCTTGTCTTCATAAAGGCTATGCCATAGGTTTGTGCTAGGGAAAGCAGTGTGCATTAGTTTCCTTTCTACCTCATTCAGATTCTCCTGTGTTTTATTACATTTTAACTCCCTGACTCGGGCTCTGCTGTACATGTGAGCACACATGAGCCTTACCGTTCCTAACGAACTCTGAATCATGACAGGTAACGGCAAAAGCCTTTCATTTATTTAACTTTGACAGCCTAGAATTTCCTTTAAAACTAGCTTGTTTATGCAAAATTCCACAAGTGGAATGCCCAAAGAAGTCTTACTTAGTAAAAGTATTCTAATTTAGTGAACTAGTTACTTGCACACTACTGAACTGGGCAACAGAGGGGTGCACGAAGGGAGCCCACAGACTACCCTCCTGTCACAGTCATAAATAGTGGATAGCTAGCTACTCAGTGCCTACCTATAATTACTTCCTGTACTTGCTGGTAAACATTTTACAGGCAGTACATTAAACAGTAGCTGTTACTTTTGCTTAAGCTGTATGTCTATGGAATGTGCGCTGAACATAGGACCTGCTGCTGGACATGGGGTTAGGTAACTCGGATAATTATTCAGTAGCTGACCTCAGATTCATATTGTGCATTCACAGCAGATGGCTGGCAGGTTGATATTTAAATGGAACACCTCTAAGGAGTATCACGTGTACACTGAAGCAATACTATTTCTCTGTGCAGCTCCTCCTAGCAGAGCAGAGCAAATCCTAGGAGACAGGCTGTGTACAGCCAATTAGAACTTGTTTTGGATACTTGGTTCCTTAATATCTTTTTAGTCGAGAGTATACTGCTACAGGGACTGGGGAGATGGTTCATTGGGTGAAGCACTTGGCCATGCAAGCTTCAGGATCTGAGAACCCAGCTGAAGCCAGGTGAGATGGTAGTGTACTTGTGCCCCTGCTCTTCTGTGCTCTGCCTGCCCTCCAGCCATGCCTTTACAATTCCTGCCATATCAGAGCTTAGAGCCTGGCTTTATGCCCAGCTCTGCATGGATATTTTAATTAACTGCAAGAGTATTCTAATTTTAATTCAAACTACTGTGCTAATAATTTATGGTAAGAGTTATTGAGTAAATTATAATTTCATATGAGATGGTCCAAATAGAAATAGTTCATCATAAAAATAGAAGTAAAACCCCTAAAATACATGTCACACTGAGAAGGGGGGTAAAAAACCCAGAATAACCAGAGTGACTTGGTGAGAGAAGAAACTGGAAAATACGACAAAACCAGACTTCAAAATATACTATTAAGTCACAGTAACGAGAACAGCATTCTGCCAACGTTAAAAACTGTCAGGTCATTGGAAGAGAGGTCCCTGAAATTAAACTACTCATATGGACAACTGGTTTTCACCAAGACTCTGAGAGCATACAGTGGAGAGAAGAATGTCTCCATTATGTCCTAGCAAAACTGAATACACATGCAGAAGTAGCCTCAGATTTTGTAATTACTATCAGGAAATATAGAGGGAACACTTCAAGATAGTAGTATAGCAATGACTTTTTAAATAAAGACACCAAAGGCATGGGCACAAATAGATGAAACTATATTCTACTAAAAAGCTGTATAGCAAAGGAAATAATTGAGAGAAAACAGTATAGCATATGGAAGTGCAAGCTTTATCTGTGAAGTATTTCACTAATGTCCAGATTGTAAAGAAAAATTCAAAGCAGGATGAAAATATGACCTGTCTGTGTAGTCAACAGTAAGAACTGCTCAGCCTCACTACTGAAATGCAACCCAAAACCAGAGATCACAGTGGCACATAGCGTCTACCTGTTTTAGTGGCTGTCATCACCAAGGAATATAAGCATCATGGCACTTGACAGAACATCATTCGGCTGTTGAAAGCAACACGCGGAGAAGTGGAGTTCACTCTACTAAGTGAAGTAAGCCAGGCACAAAGAAATACCACGTCTTTCTTTCTTGTGAAAAGTAAGGCCTCTAGAAGAGCAGAAGTGGCCACTGTGCCACCGCAAACCAAAGAGAAGAAGCAGCAGAAGTGGCCACTGTGCCACCGCAAACCAAAGGGAGGGAGACCAAGAGAAGTAAAAAAGAACGGCCGGTCAAATAGTGTTTCTTTTGGTTCCTTGGCAGTGATGTGGATAAAGTGCCCTAAATGAGAGCAGGTGTGGTGGTTTTGAGGAGTTAAAGGCACCTGCTTTGAACCTATCCCCCACCCCCAGCTCCCCATCCCTACCCCCACAACCTGAGTTCAATCCCCAGGACCCACGTGGTAGAAGGAAAGAACTGACTCCCTTATGGTGACTTCTGGCCTCCCTGTGTGTGCCATGGCACGTGCATGCCCACACACAAATAC
The DNA here is from genome assembly GCF_000001635.26 of Mus musculus. Lineage (NCBI taxonomy): Eukaryota > Metazoa > Chordata > Mammalia > Rodentia > Muridae > Mus > Mus musculus. The sequence continues at coordinate 80,356,451 of NC_000068.7, forward strand.
AAACACAAAGTAAATAGTCTTTTTTTAAGTCTGCAATACACTTCGGTGGACTAAAGGGCAGGAAACCGACACACAGGAAAGCTTACTGCTTGGACAGGAGAATGGAGCACTGTATACCACATATATAATTGCCATGCCCAGAAAAGTGCAAATGCCACCAAAAAAAAAATGTATATCAGTGATGGTTGCTGTTTAATTAGTACCCCCCTCACAATGCCTAACAGTATTGTGATCGGTGTTTTTACGATGTTTATTAGAAAATCGAATGTATCTTTGCCTATGAAGCCACACCTACTCCTTTGAAAAACACTTTCTCCATTTTCCTAACCTTTTTCCTTCCTCTAACAGGCTTCCCTGTGGGTTTTTATTAGAAACATCAGGCTCCAGTAGGTGGCAGTGAAAAACAAGAAGAGACTTCATTCCACCTATGGGGGGGGGGGGGGGATAGTCTTTTCTACTTCAGGCAGTTCTGTGGAGTCAGGCCCCTCGTTTGCATTGTTTTCTAGCTAAAAGGACCCTGAATATCAAGTGTTGACTGTGAAATTGTAAACAAGCTGACGTTTGTGATCTGCTGTAACATGACTAACATGTAACAGCACACAGGCACACAGCTACTGTAGCGTGCTACACTCTGTCCATGCCATGAAGCAAAGCAGACTCCCATTGACGAAGAGCGCAACCACATTAACATCTGTCACTTCCCAAGATTTACAACAGTCATCAAATTGTACTGATGCTTTTTTTTCAAAATTCTCAGAATTTTCTGTGCTTCCTAATGTTCTTTTAAACTCATGACAATCTCATTCTCAGTTATGAAGGACTGTTGCTCTAAAAATGAAGTTCCTGTCTTGTGACCCAGTTCCTTAGTGTGTTTGCTAATTTTGCTTACTTTAACTGTCTGTACCATGACGACTTAATTTACTAAGTAGAAAAAATGTATAGCAGGAAAAAAAATGTTCTGCCAACTTCATCAGCTAGTCGTATAAATAAAATACATGTTTTTTTTTTTAATGTGCAGACAAAAACCAAAATGGAAAAAAAATTTATGAAATGAAAGGATTTTTTATCATATCATCCAAATATACTATGTATACTTCTTGGGTCTGGTTCGCACACACACACACACACACACACACATACAGAGAACTGGGCTGCAGATATAGCTCAGTCGTAGATTTTTTGTTTTGTTGTTGTTGTTTTGTTTTGTTCTTTTGGTTTTTCGAGACAGGGTTTCTCTGTGTAGCCCTGGCTGTCCTGGAACTCACTCTGTAGACCAGCCTGGCCTCGAACTCAGAAAACCGCCTGCCTCTGCCTCCCAAGTGCTGGGATTAAAGGCGTGAGCCACCTGAGCAGGCACAAGGCCCTGGGATAGACCTACCCTCCACCCTACCCCACCCCTCAAAAAAAGTGGGAGGTGGCAGGGGCAGGAGGGGAAGAAACAAAATTGTAATGGATATTTGATAAGGGTATCTTGTTTTTCAGTAGGTTGATTTTTTTTTATGATAACAATGTCCAAGACTTGCTTCAAAATAGAATACAAAGGAAACAAAAATGGTTATGGGCGAGTGTCTTAGTTCAGGTTTTATTGCTGTGAACAGACAGCATGACCAAGACAACTCTTATAAGGACAACATTTAATTGGGGCTGGCTTACAGGTTCAGAGGTTCAGTCCATTATCATCAAGGCAGGAGCATGGCATCACCCAGCAGGTATGGTCAGGAGGAGTTGAGAGTTCTACATCTTTATCTGAAAGCTGCTAGAAGAATATTGGCTTCCAGGCAGCTACGATGAGGGTCTTAAAGCCCACGCCCACATGGCACACCTACTCCAACAGGGCCACACCTTTTAATAGTGCCACTTCCTGAGCCGAGCATATACAGATCATCACAATGAGTCAGATAGGGATTGATGCACCACTTTGAAATATTCCATGACAAGGATTTTGTATTACCCAAATCCAGTGGCCTAGAAGTACTTAAGTGTTCAACATCCTCCATTACCAGGGAAGTGCAGATCAAAAACAACTCTGAGATTCTATCTCACACTCCAGCAGAATGACAAGATCAAAAACTCAAGTGACAGCACATGCTGGAGAGGATGTGAAACAAGGGGGAACACTCCTCCATTGCTGGTCAGAGTGCAAACTTGTACAACCACTCTGGAAGTCAATCTGGTGGTTTCTTAAAAAACTAGAAATAGTTCTACCTCAAGACCCAGCTATACCACTCCTAGGCATATGTCCAGAAGATGTTCCACCATACCACAAGGACATATGCTCCACTATGTTCATGGAGCTTTATAAGTAATAGCCAGAAACTGGAAACAACCCAGATGTCCCTCAACCGAATAATAAAGAAAATGTATGTACATTTACAAAATGAAATACTTCTCAGCTATTACAAAGACATGAATTTTGCAGGCAAATGAATAGAACTTGAAAATATCCTGAGTGAGGTAACCCAGGCCCAAAAAGACACCTGTGATATGTACTCACAAGTGGATATTAGTCATAAACTACAGGATACCCATTGTACACTCCAAAGACCCAAGAAACTAAACAAGAAGGAAGACCCACAGGAGGATTCTTGAATCTCACTTAGAAAGGGGAATAAAATTGTCATGGGAGGCAGATGGAGGAAGGGAATGGAGTGGGAGAGGGGTTGGGGAGAGAAATAGGGGGAAGTCCACGATCATGTGTCGGGAGAGATAGGAGAGAGGGTCAGGAAACTGAATGGAAATCTACAGCTCATCAAGCAAGTAAGAGACCTGTATGACAAGAACGTTAAGTCTCTGAAGGAAGAAATTGCAGATATCAGAAGGTGAAAAGATCTCCTATGCTCGTGGATCAGTAGAATTAACAGTAAAAATGGCCATCTCACCAAAAGCAATCTACGGATTCAAAGCAATTCCCATCAAAATTCCAACACAATTCTTCACAGACCTTGAGAGAACAATTCTTAATTTCATATGGAAAAACAAAACAACCCAGGATAGCTAAAATGATCCTGAGCAATAAAAGAACTTCAGAAGGAATCACCACCCGTGACCTCAAGCTGTACCACAGAGCAGTAGTGACAAAAATTAAAGCATGGTATTGGTATAGGGGCAGGTGGATCAATGGATAGAATCATAGATACAGAAATAAACCCACACAACTATGGACACTTGATTTTTGACAAAGAAGCTAAATCATATTGGAAAAGGGAAAACATCTTCAACAAATGGTGCTGCACTAACTGGATATCTGCAAGTAGAAGATTGCAAATAGATTCATATTTATCACCCTGAACAATAATCAAGTGTAAATGAATCAAAAACCTCAATGTAATACTAGACCCACTTAATTGGATAGAACAGAAAGTTGGAAATGGCCTTGAACTCGTTGGTACAGAACACCAATGGCTCAGGCACTAAGGCCAAGAATCAATACACAGGACCTCATGAGATGAAAAGCTACTGTGAATCAGAGATCACTGTCGTTGGGACAAAACAACACCCTACAGAGGGCTAATGTCCAAAATATATAAAGAACTCAAGAAGCTAGACACCAACAATCCAAACAGCCCAATTTAAAAATGGGGTACATATTAGGAGGTGGGGTTTGGAGAGGTGAATAGTTCATGATGTAGAATGAGAATGCTAGCCTAGACCCAGCTAGAAGGTCCTATATATGATACAAACCAGGAAATGGATCCACATCAGATGCTAAGCCTGTCCATACCTTGATCTTGGGCATCTTGTCTTCCAAAACTCAGAAACACCAGCCTGCTGCTTATAAGCCTGTGGTCTGTGCTTATTACAGCATCTTAAACTGACTAACACTACAGTGAGAGTGTTCTGGGTTAGATGGAGAGCAGCAGGCTCTCAGCAGACACAGTGGGGAGGCCAGCATAAGCAAGCAGTTGGCCCTAGAGACCCATGACTTGAAGGTTTGTTTGATAACTTCAATTTCATCTGGTCACGTATTCCCTCTGCAAAACAGTGATTGATACACATGTGAGAAATTTTCTTTCATTTTTTTTTCCTTTCACTAAAAGAGTATTTTAATTTGTTTGAATCATCTCTAATTTCCTGAGTGTACAGATAATACATGAACGTAGGCTTGTTACAATATTCAACACAGGCGGATTGGAGAGATGGCTTGGTGGATAAGGCCACTGGCTGATCTTCTGAAGTACCCAGGTTCAATTCCCAGCACCTACACGGCAGCTCACATCTGTCTAACTCCAGTCCCTTAGGATCCAACACTCTCTTTTAGCCTCTGCATAACATTCAAGATGCAATGCAAAACATTCATACAGGGAAGATGCCCATGCATATAAAATAAAAGTAAACTCTAAAACAAACAAACAAACAAACAAACAAAAAACAATTAATACGTAGATGTAAAGTAAAACCAACCCAAGAGGCCCTCAGTTCTCAGATTACTATCTATAACCTAAAACATAGGCAAGTCTCTCTTTACATACAATAATTACAAAGATTAACTGCCTTGAAGAAACACTGAGATATGGTTTGGCTTGGTTTGGTTTGGTTTGGTTTGGTTTGGTTTGGTTTGGTTTGGTTTGGTTTGGTTTGGTTTGGTTTGGTCTTTTTCTGAACGTATGGTTTATGCCAAGAATCCCAGCTCTTGGAAGGAAATTGGCTCCAGATAGAGGCCAGGCTGGGTGACAATGGTTTTTAGGCCAATTTGGGCTACTGTGTGAAAATCTGTCTCACATAATCAAAACAAGTAAAATGTAACCTTTGTAACTTGAATCATCATCTGACATGGTGTCTTGGGGGCTCCAAATCACTACTACCTAAAACCTGAACTTTTCTCTATAATATTTTAATAACATCATATAAAGTGAAACTAAAATATATAAGTATTTATTAGTAAACATTTAGATAGGGTTTTTTTCTCTCTGAAAAATCTATGAATATCATAGTCATTGTTCAAATATGTACCATGCTGTGTATGTGCTATAATGAGGTGTGGGGTGTGTGTGTATGTGTGTGTGTGTGTGTGTGTGTGTGTGTGTGTGTGTGTGTATTATGTAAGTATCCTTCAAACATATCTGCATTTATTTCTGGAACAGTCCATAGTGTAACAACATCTATTTCTTACTCATTCAATGTCATAGACTCAGAGTACTAATATCTTCTCCCACATTGCCCATTGTACTGCTCAAAATATTTCAATGATCCTTCCATTTGTCAATCATTCCATATATTTACTAGTCATTACCCTTTCTTCTGTGAATGGCCTGGATTTGTTCCCAGTTTTTCTATTCACCTACTAATATGCTACATTAACATCTTAATCCTAAAGCCTCCATGCCTTCCCACAGTGCGACTAGTCACCCAGACAGAGCCAGGGACAGGGGTGACTCAGAAAAGTCAACCCCAGCCTCCTCAGCAGGAAAGGTTGGAGAACTACATCTGGCTTCCTGAAGCAGCAAACGTGCCTTGCAGAAGTACTCTTGTTTACACTAACAGTAGGGGTAGAAGAGTACAAAACTCTTTGGAATATTTGCTAAATGTCACTGTCTCTGACACATTTTGGAGTATTTGTTATTTTGTTGACAGATATTGATATTACATGGATATGAATTTGTTTGGTACATTTGAAATTTATAATGTTGAACTTCACAGACAAAAGAATTATCTTGAAAAAGATCACTGGAAAAAAATACCAGCTAGGAACAGCTTGGACATTGACGTCTCCTTCTACTGCATGTATTCCATGAAGTCAATTTTAGCTCACCTGAGCACGTGGCTATGGTGCAAGAGACATCTTCTTGCTGATACCATGGACTTGGTGAGCTGTACCTGCCAAGCCCATGCTCCTTGTCACAGCCTCTGTTTCTTCAGGCTCTGGGATGTGTGTGTTAAGAAAGAGAGTGCTGGGCCTGGAGAGATGGCTCAGTGGTTAAGACCACTTGTTCTCACCGAGGACCTGGGCTCAGTTCCTAGCTCTTAACATGGTGGCTCAAACCATCTACACCTCCACTTCTAGGGAAGTCAACACCCTTTTAGGACCTCTGTGGGCACCAGGCACATACATCAAATAAGTCTTTTAAAAGCTGCTTTTAAAAGAGAAAAGAATGTGGGTCTAGTTCCTTGTCTATTACTTCCCTAGTTTATAGGTTCTGAATAATATTTAGCTTGTTCTGCTCAACTGCTCAAGCAGTTATGACAAGCCTGTGGTCTTCTACCCTCGCTCAGAACAAACCAGCTCTACAGTCAAAGACGTGTAGGACGGAATGTGTATCTGCAGTGACTTGTAATAGGCAAAGGGTGTTTAAGAGTTGGGCATTTTGAAGATGAGATAACAATGAGCAGAAAAGCTAAAACCTCCTCTTTTGCTGTAACCTTGGAAAAAGATATGACAAACACAATCTCTTGCTTGAGAGAATCAAGGGACCAGCAAGAGAGCTCAGTAGTTAATGTTGCTTGCTGCACAAGTGTGATACCCTAAGTTTGACCCCAGGAACCCATGTGAGGGTGGAAGGAAAGAGCCTACTCCACAGAGCTGTTCTCTGTTCACACATGTCCTGTGGTGCATATTCTTCCACACACCTCATACACACACTCACACTAATGAAATAAGTGAGAAAACCAATATAAAAAAAGCACTCATAAAAGTCATACATTTTAGAAAACACCAAGACAGGAACAATGGAGTTGAAATAGTTCTCTCAAAAGAAAACATCCTCGTGGGTAGCAGTAATGAGTCCTATAAGAGATGGCCACGTCTATTATTCAGTTCCAGAAAACAGACGGAGGCATTTAATCTTACAGACATCTTTTTCTCAGAGTAAAGCCAAAGAATTTTCTTAATATATTTATTGGGTTTTGATAATGGGAAATTTCTGGGGACTTCATGATCACATGACAAATTATTTTTCTCAGAGCACACATAGCTCTTGTAACTTATAACATAAATAACTGCTATTTAATTTTTAAAAGGTTACCTACCAATAACCAATCTCCATAACTGTTTCATCTTGAGAAACTGGAATTTACACCACTACACAGCGAATCATCTTCCCTTGGCATCAGCTTCTGGAGATTGCCACTCTAGGCCTATAATTTTCATTTTAGCTAATCTAGACATTACTTATAAATGAAACCATTCGTTCTTCTGTGACTGGGTTATTTAATTTAGCATAATGTCCTCAATATTTAGAATACCCACAGTGTAGCACCTGTCCAGAATGTTCCTTTTAAAGGATGAGAAATGGCCAAGAATGTGTGTGTGTGTGTGTGTATCATATGATGTTAATCTATTCATCGGTTGATTGAGACCCTTGGGTACTACAGTTGGTTCATGTTTGAGCCACAGTTGATAATGTTGCTGTGAACAAGGGAGTACAGAATCTCTTTGAGACCTTATTTATAGTTCTTTGGGACATATTTATGGGAGTGAAATTGCTGCATTAGAGTAATTGCTTTTTAACATTAGGAGGAACCACCATACTATTTTCCACATAGCTGCACTATTTCACAGTTCCATTAACCAGGTAACAGAATCCCAAATTCTCTGAATCCTCACCTACTTGGTGGATTTGGGGGTTGCTGATAATAACTACCCCAGGAGCCCATTCATATGGACATCTATTTAGGGCTGACCACTTGAGATTGAACAACATCAAGAGAGCTTGTGTTTGGAGAAAACTGCTCTGTACAGCCATTGACTACCTAAAGCTCTTCATCTAGAAATCAGATATGCATTGTTTTGGTTTCTATTGTTTGCTAAAGCACCGTGACAAAAAGCAACTTGTTTACTTGGCTTGTGTGTCCTGGTTACAGACTATTGAGAGAAGCCAAGGCAGTAATGGAAGCAGGGAAGAATCTTGGATGCAGGAGCTAATGCAAAGGCCACGGAGGAGTGCTGCTTACTGGCTTGCTCAGTCTTCTTCTCTATAGTGTCAAGGAACACAGCCCTTTGGTGTCCCAGTCACAATGGACTGAGTCCTTCCCCATCAATCACTAATTAGGAAAATTCCCTTACAAGCTTGTCTGCCTACAGCCTAGTCTTACAGACGCATCTTCTTAATTGAGGTCCCCTCCTCTCAAATAACTATAGCTCTGTCAAGATGACGTAAAGCTAGCCAGGAGATGGACCTTGTGGAATTTTCCCCAGCTGGGCTGGCATTCCATCCATGTGGTCATTTTGCAGGTCTTGTTTAGGCAACTATATTCCTGAGATTTTATGGGTGCCATTTTCTCATCATGCCTAGAGGACACTATCTTGCCATCTTAACCTTCAGGCTCTTCCAGTCTTTTACACACACACCCCTCCCACAGGGTACTCTAAGCCTTATGTACAGAGGATCCATTGTCAATGTACAAATTGGATCTGAGTATCCGACAGTCACCTAGTTTCTGCATTTTGTGGATCATGAGAACTACACTTACCTGTGGGTATAAGGATAAGAATTTAGGATAAGTAGTTAGGAATGGTATTGGCTCAGGAAGATAGCAGTAGTAGGTTCTCCTCTAGAGTCTTTGAGCTTTCCAGCCTTGAGTTTGCATCAATATCTTAATGTTAAGCTGTATTCAAGTCTGTCTTAGTCAGGGTTTCTATTCCTGCACAAACATCATAACCAAGAAGCAAGCGGGGAGGAAAGGATTTATTCAGCTTACATTCCCACATTGCTGTTCATCACCAAAGGAAGTCAGGACTGGAACTCAAGCAGGTTAGGAAGCAGGAGCTGATGCAGAGGCCATGGAGGGATGTTACTTACTGGCTTGCTTCCCCTGAATTGCTCAGCCTGCTTTCTTATAGAACCCAAGTCTACCAGCCCAGGAATAGCACCACCCACAATGGGCCCTCCCCCCTTGATCACTAATTGAGGAAATGCCTTACAGCTGGATCTCATGGATCTCAACTTGTACACACAGCCAGTACAAAGTCTAATAGACAACTGCTGGTTACTCCTAACATGGAAATACCACTATTGTGTCACTGAGGACACCTTTCTAGGCTGGTCGTTGTTGTGGTTAGTAGAGTTTGCAGCTGGATTGAACTTCTAATGGATTTTTCTCCCTGATCAGCTTTCACGGCACCTTCAGGTGCTACAAGAGCTAGCTAGTCTTCAGGGATGAGGCTTCTAGATCTGTTTAAACTTCATTCCTCCAAATCCTGTGTCCAAAACATGTGGTGTCTTCAATAGTAGGATATTGTCAACAACAACAGGCCTTACCAAGGTGACTAAGGGCACTGGCTATAGCTTATATTGTTTTGGGAGTCTCTTGACTGCTCTCTGACCAACAACTGGAAAGGCCTGGCACTGTGGTTTTGTTACATAGTCTATCTTGTGGGGTGTTTTGTTTTGTTTTGTTTTCACTTTTGTTTTGAGAAAGAATCTCACTGTGCAAGCACAGGCTGGCTTTAAGTTCATAGCCTGCCTTACCTCCCAAGTAACAGGGACTGCGGGTGTGTGTTTACCCAATCTAGCTTAGATTGTCCTTTAATCATTTTTTTCCGTATCAAATATTTTAGGAATTTACATTTTATACCTTGCTTCACATCATTCTGTGTGGATGCTGTTCATCCTGTACCTGACTTGTTAAACTCCAAACTGCATCTTCTGGAGAGCCTTCATTGCCTTTTTACTTAGCCTACAGTGATCTGTGAACTTCTAAAGATACTTAACTCTCAACCACGTGATTTAGTAATCTCTCTCTCTCTTTTTCACACATACACACACACACACACACACACACACACACACACACACACACACACACACACTTTTATTCAGTCTTGTGTTAGCCCCTGATTTTCACACACATCGTTTTCTCTCAATCTAGACTGCTAGATCTTCAAGAATAGGAGAATTTTGTTTTATAGAGACAGACTGTTGCTGGGGTTCATCTATAAAACATTCTCATTTCATTTACATGGCAGAAGGCAAAAAATTGAGACCTTTACATTTCGTTCATGCAGATTTGAACAATACTTATATGTGCTTAAATCTACTAGATAAAACGTGGCAAGAGGTGCTGGCTTTTACCATCTCTTTTCTCTTTACTTGAAGACGACAGAAGTCTACCATCTAGTACAGAAGTCAAGCACTTCAGGACATCACTCATCAGTTTCACTGCAGCTGAGGGCACATGTTTTCTGAGACCATCCTTGTTTTGTGTTGTCTTAGTTTCCCAACCTCCAGGCTCCCTTCCCCCCCAACCCCCACTCTTTCTGCCTTTGTTCATTCTTCTGATAGTTAAGATTGATGACGTAGTTTCAAGTAAACACTTTAATAGTTCTTCATTTACGATAAACTATGAACTATATAAATTCATAGGATAAATACCCGCCCAGAGATTTACCCTACATGAAATGTGTTCCCTCAGAAGTAGGGCAATTCATCCATTACAGGCTTGAGCCATAAAATTGGAATCCAAGCAATAATTCTCCAATTAAAGAAACTCTAGAGCCTGGGATTCGGTTCTCCTGAATCATAACTAGTTGGCAACAAAGCTATCCTGCCTTGGTGTGAATAAGCCTTAACATAAAAACTCGTCACCCAGCCTGAAAAGTTAGAAATTAAGGGAGAAATATATTCAGGCAGACATTTATACACAGCATTTTGCATACCATTTTGGTCAAATTAGTCTCAAATGAGTTACTGTAAGGTGAAATTTAGAAAAGAAAAAAAAAACATTTTGAACTTTAACAGCTCAGCCCTCCTAAAAGTCAGTGTGTCTTCTGATACAAGCTGGGAAATAGATTTGTCCATGACGATTATACAGCTGCTCATAAAATATTGTCCATCCCTACAACAGTCCTATGCCTTGTCTTCCAAATATTCTCCACAATGGCCTCCTCTATGGAATCCAGCTACAGTGATGCTTGCTTTTTGTGCCTCTCACTTTTCTTTAAGAAATCTAGCATTCTGCCGGGCATGGTGGTGCACGCCTTCAATCCCAGCACTTGGGAGGCAGAGGCGGGAGGTTTTCTGAGTTCGAGGCCAGGCTGGTCTACAAAGTGAGTTCCAGGACAGCCAGGGCTACACAGAGAAACCCTGTCTCGAAAAACCAAAACAAACAAACAAACAAAAAAGAAATTTAGCATTCTGACGTATGAACTGTACAAAATGTGTCAAAGCACACAGGCAAATGTTGATAAGATGAAAAAACAACCCCAGGAATTTTGTGGTTTCTAATATTTTAAAGGTTTCTACTTAGAATTAGTTGTTTTTTAAATTTGTTCCATCATGAATATTGAATTAATGCTCAACTATCAAACTTTTATTTCAAAAAATGAACATTTAAAGACTTTGTAAATTACATTTGCGTTGTATAAAGTGCTGAGCATATTAGTTTTAAATTAAATTCTAAACAATAGAACATTCAAGGGAATCAGAGAGCCAGATGCTAAAACTTTTCTAACTTCCAGCCTGGTAACTTGCCTGGTTCCCCTGCCCCAGACCGCATGAAGTTTGAAAGCTGGGTGCTGTCTTCTTCACTTTCTAGGCTATGGATTCAAAGCTTAATATATTTTAGGAAAATGCATGAATGAAATAAAAAATAGGTATACAAAGCAATAGCTTCCCAAATGCATGTACAGCATCGTGTTCATGTATGCTGTAACCATGCACAGGTTGCTGTGGACCGAGATGCATCAGCTGAACAACACATTGAATTTGAATCAAGTCGGACTACACCAGTGCAGTGGGTTCTCGTTATGAAATGTTCCAGGGTTTGTGGAATGGAATACGATTTTGAAAAATAATGTAAAAGTTCTATTCAGTCTCTTTCTTACCAGGAAGCTTTTTATTATATTTGCCAAAGAACTTAATAAAATCAAGTGATTTCATTTACAGCTACCCATTTGGTTCCTCATGTTAATGCCACCAAAGTGTCAGTCCGAAGATTTATTGTTTAACTTAACTCATTCGTACTAACAAATTCCAGGCCTCTTGCACATAATTTACCTAAATAAAATACCAGTTTCTTACTGTCTCAAAAAAGAAAACAAACAAACAAATAAACACTAGACAGGGAACTCACTCTGTAGATGCCTGCCTCTGCCTTCTAAGTGCTTGGATTAAAGGTGTGCACCACCACTACCTAACCTGTCTAGTACTTTTTAATCCCTTGCTCTTTTGTCCAATTGAAGTCTCATGAATGTGGTCAAGATTCCAAAGCAACAGTATCAAATACCATTGATATATGGGACCTAGAAAAGATGTCTGTGGTCCAAAAGCTCAATCAGAGTATTATTGATGCCATAGTCCCCAGGATTGGTGATGCACATCTTATCTGGCTGGAAAAAGTCTACCCCATCCCATAATTCCAAAACAGAAAAAAACGTACAAAAACCCACATGACCTTCCAAAACAATACCACCTGAGGGCGACCAAATTCAAACTCCTGTACCTTTCATATCCAAACCACAATGGTTAGGAAAGCAAAAATGACACGTGAGACTGTATCAATTGTAAAAGAGTCTGCGCAGCAAAGGAAATAAACACAAAATTAACTAACAACCCAAAGGAAGGACTAAAATACATTCAAGCTCTCCATCTGACAAGAGATTCATATCCAAAATATAAACTGAGCAGCAAAACCCAACTAATCCCATTTCAAAATGAGCTGCAAATCTGAATATATGTTTCTCTAAAGAAGGCATAGAAGCAGCACATGGGGAATTGTCCAGTCTCACAAATCATTAGGGAAATGTGACTCTGAATCACAATATCCCACCCCAGCTACAATGGCTCTCATCATGAAAACAAAACCTAAATGCTCAATAGGATGTAGATAAAATGAAGCTGTTTTGATGTAGTTAAAAACAAAAAACAAAACAGTATGGCAATGCCTCAAAAATGAAATCTCTGGGCAATCACAGAGACCAAGATGAGGAATAGCTCACTTTTTGGACTGAACTTCCTTGAAGCACTACTGTGGTCTGTGATGCCATTGAATATGTGAGTCAGTGGTCTTGATGCAACCGAGGACCAGGTTGATGTCTGAGGCCCAGGTTACCACCTACCACCATCCAGATGTCTGTGGTCTCTTTCTCTGCCTGAGGCCATACTGCCACCAAGGCCATATGGACATGAGTGACCTGCACTGCCACCTGGGGCCATGGCGATGTCCAGAGTCCAGGCAACCTCTGAGGGTCTTGTCTAGGTCTGTGGTCCTACTGCAGCTGGGTGACTTGTCCTCAGTCTGTGCTATCATCGGAAACCATGTGGAAGCCCTTGATCTCTGCTCCCACTGATTGGAAAGAGCAAGGTTTGGCAGTGAGATTGCTGACTGAGATAGAGGGACATTGAAGGCTTCTATGACAACTCTACCCCCTCAACACCCCCTCCCAAACAGCCTACTTAGGAAGCTCTGAAGAGAATTCTTTAAAAGTGTGATAAGGATGCTGAAGTGTAACTCTCCACAGTTGATGGCTTTTGACAAGAGTGCAGAAGAAAGACTCAATTCTGTTTAAGGGGCAAGCCACTTGGAGTTTGACCATGCTCCAGTGAATATATAGATAACACAAATTGGACTTTATTGAATTTTATTTTTATTGGGTGGAGGTTTATTAAGTGGTAGTGGAGTCACAAGGTTAGTAATTGATAAATCATTAATATGGTTGGGATATATGATATGAAATTCCTACATATATAAAACTATTGTTTTGAAAAAACCCAGCTGCCTATGTTTCTAGTAGTTCCACCAATGGATCCATATAAGCACAGGAGATGAAATGAATATGCCAAAATATATATTCCTATGTTTATTACAGCATTACTTACAGATGAAGTAGCCTAGCAGCCCAGGAGTGAATGAAGAAAATGTGACATATGTATATCTTACTCAGCCATAGGAAAGATTGAAATCCTGTCATCTGCAGAAACATGGATAGAACATGTCATTGTGTTACATGAAATAAGTCAGATACAGAAGAAGACCACATTTCACCGTCATTTGTTTGAGGAAATGAAAAGGTTAATCTCATGGAATAGTGGAAGAGAGGTCCTCACACACTGGACAAGAGAGGCAGAAAGAAGTGATATGTTTTAAAATGACCAGGAAAAGAGTGAAATGCCACATAAAAATGATTCATGTTTGATTTAAGGGCATTACAAGGTTGTATTCCTAAATGCCTGTTTACCACTCTACAGGTGATGGGATCTAGGAGAATGGAGCCAATAAATGAGGCAGACTAAAGTCTCTTGCAATAGTCAACTTTATCCAGAGCACCAGGCAGTTTTTACTCTGAGGGTTAAGTAGTGACATTAGTAAAGTGTCCAATCACAAAACCAAGCCACACATAGTAAACAAGCCATACCCAGAAAGAAAACCAAACAAGCATGTTTCCCCATAGAATCATATAAACAAAAAACAGTATCCTGTTGTAACGGATAATCCGAAGTAAGCTCATTCCCATCTGCTACACCTGGGAGGAGCTACACCTGGGAGGAGCTACACCTGGAAGGAGCTACACCTGGGAGGAGCTACACCTGGGAGGAGCTACACCTGGAAGGAGCTACACCTGGGAGGAGCTACACCTGGGAGGAGCACCGAACACATTCCAAGAACAAGTCTGTGTTTTGAAAAAGCTGAGGTCACAAGACTCTTGTTTTCTTGGAGTTTTCCCACAAGCACTCAGAATTCTCCTCACAGGACTCCATTCTTGCACAGTGTTCTGACACTAATTACCCTGATTTGACCTTAAAATCTTTTATATCTAAGCACGCATTCGTGTGTGCGTGTGCGTGGTGTGCGTGTGCGTGTGTGTGTATAATAGTGCACACATATGGAGCTTAGAGGATACCTCATGGGAGTTGATTCTCTTCTTCTGCTCTGTGGGTCTTGGGGTTTAAGCTCAGATTCTCAGGCTTCGCAGTCAGCACCTTTGCCCACTGAGCCGTTTCACCTATTAGTTCATCCTGATTAATTCACATTGTATTCATGTACTCCCCATAGAATGAACAGAATTATACATATATATATAAAGAAAACCATCTATCATTTCCTACCTCAGTTCACTGTTAAAGCTGAAACTGCCATGAGCACAGAGCTTTGCCTCTGGCAGGGAAACAACCTCCAATTCACTGCCACTCAGATTTTCACGAAGCACGGTTGAGAGGAAGGATTCTGGACAGAGGACTACAGGATCCACAGTCCATTCTAGTCTCTAAATAGTCTAAAATGTTTTCCCAGATGAAGCGAGGCCAGCCAAGCACCACAAACTAGACCACATCTTCTGCAGGCCCCACCCCCACTACAGAGCCTTTCACTGAATTTGGCCTGGGCGTTTGTTATACGTTATGAAACAGTGTGGGATGTTATTAAAAACGGGCCTGTGAAAATCTGTCAGATTTATTGGAAAATAGTGTCCTCTGTATCACATAGTAACTTCTTTGTGGGATTCACGGAGAAATTTCTTCCTGGTCCCCTAACGAGACATAACTATGATTCTCTTGAGGCTTGTATTTACCTCCTGAACACTCAGAATCGAGTTGTGCATCATTCTCCCTTCTCGGCTTTGTCTGCCAAGAATCTTAAAGAAACCACAGGACCTTAGAGTTTCTACTCTGTGGATTACCCTTTCTTCCAGATTCATTGTTGAGGCAGAAAAGTGTCAGAGCCAACAGGCCTGAGTTTCGAGCCTAAGGTCTCTAATACCTAAAAGTTCTGTGATCATTATCACGGACCCATGCTCAGTTTGCCCATTTCTATAACGAAAATAATAACATCTACCTCATGGCATTAGCATTAGGACTAGATAAATTCATACACACAAGAAGCTTAAAACAGGGCCTACCCTGCAGCAAGCAAATAATTTATGTTTTGAGGTTATTCTCAGGTATTTTTATATTTTATTTTTTACATTAACCTCCTCCCAGCATCCATATAGTGGCTTATACAACAATCCATAACTTCATTTCCAGGACCAGCGCTCTCTTCTGATCTTCACAGGCACCAGGCATGTACATGGTACACATACATACAGTGGGCATAAAATAAAAATAGATAATTCTTTTCTGCTTCTATTCTCTTTTCCCAAAATAATACTTTTATTGGTTATATGGACATTTCACACTAGGCACCCTGATCACACTCACTTCTCAGTCCTAACAGGTTTTCCCTGACAATTCTTTAAAAAAACAAAACAAAATGAAACAAACAAACAAACAAAAAAACTTCCAGCATAGCCACATTATCTAGATCAGCAGATTTCAACCTGTGAGTTGTAACCTTTTTTGGGTCAAATGACCCTTTCACATGGATCACCTTTCAAAGACCATCAGAAAACATAGATATTTGCATTACAATTCCTAACAGTAGCAAAATTACAGTTATGAAATAGCAACAAGAATAATTATATGGTTGGGGGTCACCACAATGTGAAGAACTGTACTAAAGGGTTGAAGCATTAGGAAGGCTGAGAACCACTGGCCTAGGTGGGCCTGAATATGATACTGCATTCTCTCAGGGATACTGGACGTCTCACTGTGCTCTGATTTGCTTTAATTATAATCTATTCTGATGGCAAGTTCTATGAGGAAAGTCCTTTGTACCATGTGACTGTTCAAAAAGGTCAGCATTTCAGGAAAGCTGTTTGTTTCTCTCTCTTTTCTTTCCAAGGAGTCCACATCTCTAAGAAATCTTCCCTCCGGTTGCTTGACTAAAAGGGCAATGCACCCTTTGCTTGTGTGTGGAAATCATTGGTTCAGATAAAAATGAGGGTTAGATATCCATCCTAAAGAAAGCACAAGAGACAGGAAAGGCTGTTATACAAAGGCATGGAAAGGTTTTACTCCTACTGTAGAATACAATGTGACCAAAGGGGGACACTGTGTTTTACCATGACATAGACAAGGGCTTCTTCTTCTTCTTCTTCTTCTTCTTCTTCTTCTTCTTCTTCTTCTTCTTCTTCTTCCTTCTTCTTCTTCTTCTTCTTCTTCTTCTTCTTCTTCTTCTTCTTCTTCTTCTTCTTCCTTCTTCTTCTTTCTTCTTCTTCTTCTTCTTCTTCTTCTTCTTCTTCTTCTTCTTCTTCTTCTTCTTCTTCCTTCTTCTTCTTTCTTCTTCTTCTTCTTCTTCTTCTTCTTCTTCTTCTTCTTCTTCTTCTTCTTCTTCTTCTTTTCTTTTTTCTTTTTCTTTTTTCCGAGACAGGGTCTCTCTGTAGAACCCTGGTTGTCCTGGAGCTCACTTTGTAGAGCAGGCTGTCCTCAACCTCAGAAATCTGCTACCTCTGCCTCCTGAGTGCTGGGATTAAAGGTGTGTGCCACCATGCCCGGCTAGACAAGGGCTTCTTATGTACATCTTCCATTTCCTACTTTGGGGGAAATTGTTGAAAAGGTTTATCATGCTCTTAGGTGTGAAATCCAAGGAAACCTTTGCTATGTAAAAATACTTTTTCCAAGATACCTGCTAGCTATATCATCTGAAAGAGAATTAGTACCTCAAATATACAAAGAACTTTAAAAACTAAACTCAGAAAAACTACCCAACTTAAAAATGGAATATAGACCTAATCAGAGGTTTTTTGTTTTTGTTTTTTTTTTTTTAATTCAAATACAACGAGATTTTACTTTCTCATATAGGAATCATAATTAATAAAAAAAATACAACATGTTGTCAAAGACTATCCAATTACTATAACATTTCTTTTCTTAGAAGGCTCTAAGGAGAAACTTAGACTACCCAAGATACAATTTGCAAAACACATGAAACTCAAGAAGAAGCAAGACCAAAGTGTGGATACTTTGTTCCTTCCAAGAATGGGGAACAAAATACCCATAGAAGGAGTTACAAAGACAAAGTTCGGAGTTGAGACCAGACTGCCCCAGCTGGGGATCCATCCCATATACAACCACCAAACCCAGACACTATTACATATGCTAGCAAGATTTTTCTGACAGGACCCTGATATAGCTATCTCTTGTGAGGCTATGCCAGTGCCTGGCAAATACAGAAGTGGATGCTCACAGTCATCTATTGGATAGAACACAGGGCCCCTAAAGAAGGAGCTAGAGAAAATATCCAAGGAGCTAAAGGGGTGAGCAACCTTATAGGAGGATCAACAATATGAACTAACCAGTACCCCCCCCCCAAGAACTATGTCTCTAGTTGCATATGTAGCAGAGGATGGCTTAGTCAGCCATCAATGGGAGGAGCGGCCCTTGGTCTTGTGAAGATCATATGCCCCAGTACAGGGGAATGCCAGGGCCAGGAAGCAGGAGTGGGTGGTTTGGGGAGCAGGATGAGGGGAGGGAATAGGGGACTTTTGGGATAGCATTTGAAATGTAAATGAAGAAAATATCTAATAAAAAAAAAAGAGTAGAAACTCAAATAGGGCCTGTGAACATGTGTGTTCACCGCAGAGGCAGAAAGCTGAAAGAAATGAGACCACCCATGTTTCATTAACAGCTGAACTGATAAGATGTGACCTGAACAGGCATTGAAATATCCTGACACTCTTTAAAAAGAAAAAAGAAAAGAAAAAGTCCAACATGTAACTGGAAGTTGATGAGTATGAGGATCCTAAGCTGTGTAAGATAAGGCAGAGGTGAATGGCATGAGATAAATAGTAGGTGGGTGTGGTTGCATAATGCATGGAGACCTGGAAATACCCTCTAGACAGAAAGCAGCATAGTGGTTCCCCAAATGACTGGTAACTGCTGGAAATTATGATGGGTAGCTTTTGGTTTTGTTTTTCATGTGCAATGAATTTTGATTTATTCTTGAAAAAAAAAAAGAAAGATCTTAAAAAAAAAAGAAGGCTCTGGGGAAGGATTTTTGAAGCAATAAGGTCATGGCAGAAAATGCTCTTGAATTACAGTTAAAATGGTATATAAATGGCTATTGCTTCTTATATAATGGCAGTTATAAAATATGTATGTATTTCTTAAAGTACACCCTTATGCCACAGAAATTATTAGATATGATTTCAAATTCCAATTTATGTGACAAAATGAATTTAGTGACAAGTATTTTAATTCTGTCCAATAAAACTATTTAAAAGGTTGTATCATAATTATACTATAAACAAAGTGACATTTGAGCTACAGATACGTTTCTGGTAAGATATAATTTTTACAAATTTTCAACCACTTTCCTTGAAGTTACTTAGCAATGGGCATGCTGAAAGTGGCTGGTTCATGGGCTCTTTCTGAACAGGGTCCTCAAAAGAAGAAATATGAACGATTCATAAACACTTTTAAAAAGTGTTCAACATTGTTAGCCTCCAGGGAAATGAAAACTACTTGGAGATTCCATCTCAACCTCTTCAGAATGGTTATTTTCAAGCATAGATAGAGCTGATGCTAGTGTGGACATGAGAGAGAGGAACCCTTATCCAGTGTTGATAGTACAAAGTAGTAAGACCACTGTGGCCATCAGTCTCAGAGGTTCCACAAAAGAAACTAAATATAGAAATACCACATAAACCAGCTATATTGTCCAAAGGATTCTATATCCCCTATAGAGATACTTCCATATCTATGTCCATTGCTGCTCTACTCTCAATGGTTAGGAACTGGAATCACCCTAAATGTCTACCTACTGATAAAGGAATAATGAAAACATGATGCAAATACACAATAGAATTCTAGTGTGCTGTAAAGAAAAGTGAAAATCTTCAATTGGATGGAAAATACTATACCAAGTGAGGTAAAACCAGCCCAGAAAGTCAAATGCGGTGCATTTGTCTTCATGTGTGGATAATAGCTTCGATTTTTATATTTGTTTGTTTAACTTGGAATTCCATTTTTTTCCTTTTTTAAATTTTATTTTATTGGATATTTTATTTTATTTACATTTCAAATGTTATCCCCTTTCCTGGTTTCCCCTCTGGAAACCCCCATCCCATCATCCCTCCCCCTGCTTCTATGAGGGTGCTCACCCACCCACCCACCCACCCACTCCTGCTTCCCCACCTTGGCATTCCTCTACACTGGGACATCAAGCCTTCATAGGACCAAGGGCCTCTTCTCCCATTGATGTCCCACAAGCAATCCTCTACTACATATGCAGCTGGAGCTATTGGTCCCTCCATGTGTACTCTTTGGTTGGTGGTTTATTTCCAGGGAGCTCTGATGGATCGGGTTGTTTGATTTTCTTTCTATGGGGTTGCAAACCCCTTCAGCTCCTTCAGTCCTTTCTCTAACTCCTCCATTGGGAAATCCCATGCTCAAACCAATGGTTGACATTTCTATAGAGGCCTATAAATGAGAAAGGGGCTATGAATACGGAAGCCCTTCTAGCAAAATACTTGTGGCAAGGGTTAAACAGGAGTAGGTATAGTGATACAGGGAAATAGTTAAGAAAAACTAAGAATGTACGGAGCAGCCATGTGGAAGCCTACTTTTCTATAAACTAATTTTAAAATATAACCGTAAAAAGAGTTTGAACAGAGCAGATCCCAGAAGCCATGGGTTATTCAACAAAAGTCTTAGTGCCAGCTGAGGCTTGGTGAGCAACTGCTAGGGAAGTATCCCACAGCTGGCACTAAGCCCCAGAGGGCCCTAAAACCACGCATACTATGAGCACAGCCCCAATGGCTGCCCATCAGAACTGTATGGTGAAACCCTATTGCTGAAGAAACCATACACCTTGTCTACAGAGCACAGCGAAGCCATGCTGAAGCTGAGCTGGAAGCTTCCTCCCTTCTGGATAGCTTCCGTAGTGCCAGAGAGATGCTAGTGGGCAGCTGGGGGAGAGAGTCGTCTTCCCCAGCTTTGGTGCTTCCGTGTTATGATGCAAACTATGCACACACATGTGCATACACACACACACACACACACACACACACACACACACTTACTTACTTACTTACTAGGACAATAGTGGCACAGCTGTTGTAGAAGAAATCAACCGATGTCTGATTGGTTCTGAAAGAACCTAGTGGGGAAATCCCCACTCAATTCCCAATTCGGCATGCATCCAAGAATCACGAACAGAACAGAACACCTTGATGTAAAAACACGAGGTAGTTTAATGGCGGAGCTCCGGGTCGAAACGAATCTCACGCAGGAGACAATGGATTCGACCACGAGGCTTGGAAGCTAGGGGTTTTTATAGAAAAGGGGCTGGGGCTGGGAGAGGAATTGGCGTGGTTTCACATGATTGGTCCATTTAAACATCAGCAGACTGTACATGCAAATAACATTTAACTTAGGTCAGAAGGGCAGGAGATAGGGAGGCCAGTCCGGCATGTCATTCTCTTTATCTTTATGGCCAAGCAGCCTCAGGAATGTCTTAACGAGACGGGCCTGCCCGGGCATGTCCTGGCCTGTTCTCAGCCCCAGGTTTCAAAGCTCACAAACAACTCTTTGGGCTATTTGACATAAATTACATGAATCACAGGTCTCAAGTTTTATTTTCTTTCAGTTCTAAAGACTATTCTGAAGAAGAAAGCTCTTCTCTGGTGCTGTTGATTTAGTCAAAGGCCCATGGCTGGGAAATCATAGACTGTTCTTGGAGTGAACCTACCACTTTTATTTTTCTAAATGAATGTGTTGCCAAACTGCCTCCTACAGATTTGTTTATGCCAATAGAATAAGTCAGTCCTTAGTAATGAACAAAGTCTTCTCTTTGTAATGAACAGCACTCAATGAAAACTCATGGCTGGCCAAGGTGTGGAGAACCGGTGATTGGTGTGTGTTTGGCCTTAAAGGGAGCACCCATATCACCTACTCCAGGGAGTACCATGGAAGAGGGAAGGAGAAGACAGGATCTAAGGACCATGTGATAGGGAAGAGGGCCATGGAACACTATCTTGTGAGCACAAAATGGCCATGGTACTCATGAGCTCGTTGCAGCTGTGGTTGGCCTCCACAAAATTGAGACCATAAACAGTATCATAGAAGGGTGGGGGGCTCATGGCACCCCACTGGAGTGCTTGAGGGAGAGGAAGTCATTGTCCTCAAAATGTAGCCATGTGAGGTTACTCATGTGCCAGTGGGTAGCTTCACAGTCTTCCCACAGAGCAGCCCTGGTTCAACTCAGGCCACAAAGCAAATGTGATGTGTGAATGTGATAGGGACTTGGTAGGAGGAGGCTGGGCTGGGGAGGGGGAGCTGGGAGATGATCAGGATGTGATATACACACATATAAAATCGTCAAAGAATAAATTAACATACGAATTACTTTCTCCAAATTTTAATTGGTTTAAATTGGAGCTTTATTCCATGGGTTTCAGTAAGAGTAGGTTTTTCCTATGATAATGGAACTATTCTTTTTTTTTCAAATCTCATTAGGTTTCTAATGAAAATTAGATTTCTATAAAAGGAAGGATTTAGAGACTGGCGAGATGGTTCAGTGGTTAAGAGTCCTTGCTGCCCTTGCAGAGAATCCAGGTTCTTTTGGTCCCCATGACCACCATGCCCCTGCCCACATGGGATGGCTCACAGTTGTCTGTAACTTCAGCTCCATGGATCCGTTAGGTCTCAAACCCAGCAAAAATGGCTGAGGTGCCTATTTAACATATCAAAGCAGACCTGTCCAGCAGGTTCTCCCAGCATGCCCTAGTTCTTACCTTTTACAGGGTATGGCTGGTATGCCACACTCCCTACCCTAAACTAATCCAGCCCAGGGGTTGGGCTGCTCTTTCTCCAGTTGCCCTTCCCTATATAATCCAACCATTTTGATTGCTAAGTCTTTTTGTCTCCCCCCCCCTCCCCTCCCCCTCTTCCCCTCCCTCCCCTCCCCCTCTTCCCCTCCCTCCCCTCTCCCTCTCCCCTCTCCCCTCTCCCCTCTCCCCTCTCCCCTCTCCCCTCTCCCCTCTCCCCTCTCCCCTCTCCCCTCTCCCCTCTTCCCTCTCCCCTCTCCCCTTTTTCTTTCTTGCTCTCCTCCCACGGCCCAGCTCTGAGTCATATTCACTCTAGACTTTCCCAGACTTTCCCAGTAGCTGCCTCTGGCTATGCTCTCTTTTTTATCACAATAAACCTTCTCCACAATACCCAAGAGCAGTCATGTCCTTCCTTCCATTTTTATTTCTTCTTCTTTTTATTTTTTTTCAAGGATCCAACACCCTTTTAAAACCTCCTGAACGCATGTACACACACATAAACATGCATAGACACACACATATACATATGTAAAAATATTTTATTTTCAAAAACAGGGCTTTAGTCAAGAACGATTTACTACTTGTTCCTACTCTTTACTACAAAGATAAAGTAAAATGAATTTCCCTCTGCCCAGCATCACAGAGGAGGGACCCAGGAATAACAATGTGTCTGCTGATGGGAGACACAAGCCGGGCGTGGTGGCGCACGCCTTTAATCCCAGCACTCGTGAGGCAGAGGCAGGTGGATTTCTGAGTTTGAGGCCAGCCTGGTCTACAAAGTGAGTTCATGACAGCCAGGGCTGCACAGAGAAACCCTGCCTCGAAAAACCAAAAAAAGAAGAACGCGCAATAGTGAGGGGTGTAGCTGGAGTCACTGCTTAGAAAGGGGATCAGGGGAGACCACACTGATGAGAAAGGGGATATGGCAAGAGGGCTGTGTGGAGGACATGTTTGCACCAAGGTGAAGAAAGGGACCAGCCCAGCAAAGGGTGAGCAGGTCCCTGGGTTCACTTTGCTGACTGCTAGGCATGAATCCAGTCCAGATTCCTGATCTTGGCTCCGTCAGCTCCCTGCCCTGTTTGACCCCATCTCTTCCCAAGAAGGTAACAGTGTCTGTCCTGTCTGTCCGCCAAGGCTGCCGAAGCTTGGCTTTATACTCAGAGCATATTTTGAGCCCTACGGGCCAGGGCAAAGAACATGAGGAAAACATAAAGTACAATTACGTGACTTTTCTCCCATATTTTCTCCTGTCTTTTCCCATTTTGGCTGTGATTTTATTAAAAACAAATAAACAAACCTGGTGGCTTATCCCTCCCTCTCATTAAGCTAGCCTCATTGGCCATTTTAGACACATCTGCATCAGGGGTAGTCCTAAGACTATCCTCTACATTGAAAGTCAAGGTCAACATGAAAGTAATGGCCTACCATTCTACAAAATATCTCAGTTATTCTTGCTAGACTACTAAAGGGGTTTGTGAGTCAAATTTGCTCTCAGAAAAACAAAAAGCAGACCATCTTAGAGTCTTTGAGGCAAGGAGGAAAGATGCATAGACAAGGTTCTGACAGGAGGGTGAATAAAAACCCAGAGGAAAATGTACTTTTTCTGGGTCCACAGAACTCAGTCTCCTTTCTTAACCCATGTGCTTTAGTCTAACTTCAGCCTATTTTAGTTTAGCTACAGTACTAAGTTATGGTAAATGTGGAGAAAACAGGATGATTAAGGAAAATTAATGAACCTGATTACTACTGACCTGGGCTGGAAAACAGGCAGAACGAAGTCCAAATCTCTCCATAGTTTACAGGTGACTCTACTATGGGACAGAATAAACATAACTTCAAAATAAAGAGCACCCTTTTGGCTTCAGGTGCTGGGAATCAAACTCCAGATTTTGAACACAGGGAGCGTTTGATCTATCCCTATGTCCACTCCTGAGAAGATAGTGTGACAAGCCCCAGGCAGAAGTCATGTGACTTGAACAGCTTGCAACTCATTGCCAATTTGTCTCCCCTATGCCCTGACCCAAATGCCTGTGCCTCCCTGGATTCCTTTTTAAGTTAACCCAGCTATCCCACCGATCCAACAGGAAGTGCAGCTGACTTTCTCTACTCCCACCTGATATGGTTAAAAAAAAAGACAACACCAACAGAGAACTGTCAGGTACGACTAATTCATTGCTCCTAAGGAAGAGGAAGGGACATGTCACTACAAACCTCTGCTCATAATTGTGTCAACTGGCCTGTCCATACATAACCTTGTTCTATGTGTGTTTCTGCTTTAAAACACGTGACTTAATATATTGCCCATTTATTAACATCAAATACACGGCCAACAACATTGTAACTCATGCCTATTTGCAGCTTATTAATTGATATATATTCTTATTTTTTTAAGACTTAGTTAGTTTATGTATATGAATACACTGTCACTGTCTTCGGACACACCAGAAGAGGGCATCAGATTCCATAACAAATATGTGGTTGCTAGGGATTGAACTCAGGACCTCTGGAAGAGCAGCCAGTGCTCTTAACCACCGAGCCATCTCTCCGGTTCCCAGTACATGTGTGTTCCTAACAGGCAAAAGAGTTTTGTACTTGGGAAAAGCCACAGTGTCAGCTCTATGCATGAGAAAAAGTGGAACATGCACAAACATATGAGAAACATAGTAAAGTAGACCAAGAGGCGGAAGTTTTCTTCCCTTTGTTTTTATAGTTGAGAACTGAAATGAGGTAGGGTCAGGTGTCGTGGCCACATCTTTAATCCCAGTACTTGGGAGGCAGAGACAGGTGGTGTTTGAGGCTAGCCTGGTCTACAAAGCAAGTTCCAGGATAGCCAGCCTACACAGGCTACTGTCTTGGGAAGTGGAGGAATAAAGAACAAAGAAAAGAAGAAGAAACAAGAAGAGAGAGTGTCACCTGATGTCCTCTCAGCTGCACTATTTTCTTCAGGCAACGCGCCTTTCCACCACCTTGTAATTAACTAGCAAAGCAGCCTTCCCAGTTTGGGGGTTACTGATGCATTTTCATGCGCTAACAAACACAGAATGTGAACCCAATAACAGTACAGATCAGTTGTATTGTGACATGGATTTCACATAAAGGCTGTTTTTATTAATATAACCATAATATTGGTTTTTTAAAAATAAAATTAGATTAAACTTTTCATTACATTTATTTATAGCCTGCATGCACATGCATGTATGCATGAATTTACACACGTATATGGAGGTAGGATGACAACTTTGGGGAGTCCCATTCTCTCCATCCATCATGTGAGTCTCAGGAGTGAACTCAGGTCCTGAGGCGTGGCAGCAAGTGTCGTCACTCACTGAGCCATCTTGATGACCCCTAGACTCTTCAGTGTGAACAACTTTAAAATGGCTTTGCCATTCAGACATTGTCTGCTGCATGCCTTTAAGTGTTGATTGTGCCTGCGGCGGGTTAAGGAAAGCTGTGAGTGACTGCAAGTGTCCTACTGCTAGTAGTTCAGAAATGGAAAGTACTTTTAAAAATCTATAAAACTTTTTCCATTGTGTCAACATGTCAAGGAAAAAAAAAGTCTGTGTTGTCCTAACATGACTCCATGTGATATTGTTAAGATGAGAAAATTGACTCTTCATACCCTCGGATAGCTGTTAGCGGCCCAGCTCCCCACTGGGCTGTTGACAGTTTTACTTCCATTTTTTATATTAAACAGTCTTAATAGACATTTTGTTGCTTAGTGTTTGCTTAGCAAATACCTAGTAGTGGCATCTCATCTCACAATAAAACTAATCCTCTACAACTGGAGGCTTAAAATTTTTTTAGAGCTGTAAATTCGGCTAATTTCTCAAGCCCTCGGCCCTTCTCACGCTCCACTCTCCAGTCACTCGAATGACTCTTCGGTGGATCTCCCAAAACACCTTCTCTCTCACTGGGCCTTTGAGCTTTCTGTCCCCTCTGCTTTGAGTGCTTGTTCTCCAAATGGGGATATGCTTGACTTTTTGTCATTCAAATTGAGATTTGAATTTTTAAAAAATTAGCCCTCAAAGTAGCAATGTTTTATGTAGCATTTTTTTCCTCAGTTCAGCTCTTACCTTAGGAGCTAGTGCTTGAAAAGTCTTCTGCTCCTTATTTGGGTGTGTGATTTGGGTGATTGCACATTGAGTTTCTCCAAAAGAAAAAGAAGCAACTGAAGAGGGAGCTGTTTGAGAAAGAATCAGTTCAGTGTAGGGCCTGAGAAAGCTGAGAGAGAATCAGTGTAGGGCCTGAGAAAGCTCAGAGAGAATCAGTGTAGGGCCTGAGAAAGCTGAGAGAGAATCAGTGTAGGGCCTGAGAAAGCTGAGAGAGAATCAGTGTAGGGCCTGAGAAAGCTGAGAGAGAATCAGTGTAGGGCCTGAGAAAGCTGAGAGGGACTCAGTGTAGGGCCTGAGAAAGCTGAGAGGGACTCAGTGTAGGGCCTGAGAAAGCTGAGAGGGAATCAGTGTAGGGCCTGAGAAAGCTGAGAGGGAATCAGTGTAGGGCCTGAGAAAGCTGAGAGGGAATCAGTGTAGGGCCTGAGAAAGCTGAGAGGGAATCAGTGTAGGGCCTGAGAAAGCTCAGAGAGAATCAGTGTAGGGCCTGAGAAAGCTGAGAGGGAATCAGTGTAGGGCCTGAGAAAGCTGAGAGAGAATCAGTGTAGGGCCTGAGAAAGCTGAGAGAGAATCAGTGTAGGGCCCGAGAAAGCTGAGAGGGAATCAGTGTAGGGCCCGAGAAAGCTGAGAGGGAATCAGTGTAGGGCCTGAGAAAGCTGAGAGAGAATCAGTGTAGGGCCTGAGAAAGCTGAGAGAGAATCAGTGTAGGGCCTGAGAAAGCTCAGAGAGAATCCGTTGCTTAGCTGAACTGAGGAAACCAGACCCAGCAAAGAGATATCAGAAAACAGCAAACACAAAGAGAGCCTAAGATATGGGAAAAAAGTTCCAAGATTCACGAGGCTGCTCCCTAGGGTTACACAGGCAGTGAGCAAAACGACATGATAAGACAAACAGGACCTTGCTTTAGGAATTGGAAAGCCACAGGTGACCAAGACTAGAGTTTCCAGCCCAAATGCAACAGCTCAACTAAAACACGATGTCTATCATCATTAGCCGAGTAGAGCCCTCTGGAAAGCAAAACCCAATTCTTCTAGCTTCTTTATGTTTCTGTGAACGAACTCAGCGTGGTACTTTACACATGGTAGATTCTCCTCCCAAAAGCATATGACCAGTGAAGGAGAAGATGAGGGCAGGAGACGACAATGGTGACTAGAGAAGGCAGGAAAGAAGAAGAAAGGAGAGAGAAGTAGAGAAAAGTAGGAAACAAAAGGGAAACACAAGGCAAGATCCAACCTTCTGTGGGCATGACTCAGTTGTTTTCAGAGTGGAAACATTGAGCAGATTGGTGGATGGAGGCAAAAGTAACACAAAAGAGAGACATAGCTAAACACAAGTTCCTAGGTGAAGACCTTGTTATATAGTGGTATACACGTGATGATTTTGTTGCATAGTTATCCCTTTTCATTTAAACATCCTTTCCTGGAGGTATGGGGAGACTTACAAGTCTCTGGAAGCTAACAAAACTTAGGGCTCCAGGAAACTCACAAAACTTAGAACACTCAGGAAGCCCATAAAGTTACAAGATTCATGAGGCCGTCCCCAAGGTTATGAAAGCAGTAAACAGATGGGAGCCACTTAAGTGGAAGCTGCCTGCAACTTGGACAGCTTCAAAGATGCCCCTTTCATGAGTCACTGCCCCAGCACGGCTGGGCTTTCTGCTGATATGGCCAGCTTGAGATCCTCCTGTTCCTGTCTTGTGTTTCCCACGCACCACTAAGTAATTCCAGTAAGTTCACGGACTCACCAAGGTAGGCTTAGATGGTGAACAGACATTTGTTCATATCCCCCCACCCCCCCAAAAAAAGCCTTATACAACAGCTGTGAAATGAGGAACTATCAAAAAGACATATATTAATTCAATGAAAACTGAATTTTGTAAGAGAGAAAGTCAGGTCAGGAATTGCTTATTACTGATGATTGAAATGTCATGATCCTATACCATTTTTTTTAATTGGTTTACTATTACAGTTAAGTGAAGTAGCTAATATTTGGGCTGGTGAGATGGCTCAGCAGGTTCAGGTAATTTCCCATCAAGAATGATGACCTGAGTTCAATCCATAGGACTGCAGAGTGTATTGAGAGAATCAACTCCTGCAAGTTGTCCTCTGACCTTCACAAGAATGCTATAGCATACACATATACATGCACATGCACACACACACACACACACACACACGCTTATACGCACAAACAGAAATAAAATAGGAAAATTTCAACCTAATTTTATAATTTCGATTACATTCTAGTAGTTTTAAATTGTTGTCTTTGTTCCCTTATGAATTCTCCTTTGGAAGAACTTTGCACATTAGAAATAAAACAGATTACTTCTGAGGTTGGAGTAGAAATAGGGCGAAGAATGAGATTAAATGTCGCTCTCACATAAATACATGACTGATTTACTGGCATCAAAATTGATAAAGATTATTAAAATAAATGGAAACTCATAATCTAAAATTGCAAACTAAATTTTGTCTATATTCTCTATGTCCTTTGATGAATGTAAGCATCTCTACACCACCCAAAAATGAAGGAAAAGTCATATTTTCCTCAAAACAAAACAAAACACACAAAAACAAAACGAAACAATCTCTAAGTCAGTGGTTCTCAACCTTCCTAATGCTGTGACCATTTACTACAGTTCCTCATGTTGTGGTGACCCCAGCCTTAAAATTATTTTCGTTGTTACTTGGTAACTGTAAGTTTGCTGCTGCTATGAATTGTTGGGTCTAGGATCTAAAACTCTAATCTCCCCTGTGGTGCTGGGGCACAAGTTCCTCACTACCTGCCCAATGTTCTGAATCCTTGAATGAAAGACACACATATGTAGCCTTATATTTAACATGCCTTAATCAGCTCAGTGGCTGGGCCACTCCTAAACTTCCATGTTGCTAACACACCCCCTCCAATACTCCTGAGTTATTACTTGCTAAAATCTACATTCTATCTTTGTTGTCCTAGACCCAACTGGGGACCCCCTGGGGCTGCTCTTCCCAGGCTCTTACAAGTTGGCTGTCT
Organism: Mus musculus; assembly: GCF_000001635.26. Taxonomy (NCBI): domain Eukaryota; kingdom Metazoa; phylum Chordata; class Mammalia; order Rodentia; family Muridae; genus Mus; species Mus musculus. The sequence continues at coordinate 80,386,091 of NC_000068.7, forward strand.
CTCTGTCCTGCACTCCAGCTCTCCCCTCCCCAGCTCCCACATAGTGGTTCTGTCCTTCTCCTTCTTCTCTTGGTCCCCTTGCCCTACAAAACCTAAAGTCCTGACTCTGTCTCCCTGCCCAGCCATTGGCCACCAACAATTTTGTTTACCAATCAAAACCAACTGGGGTAGGGACCATCGGTGTCTTATATATAGACATGCGAATTCCTGTGTAATTTTGGGAACCCAATTAATATAATACAAACAATAAACCAAATCCATAACAAATTGTAAGGTAAATAACTGTGTTTTCCAGTGGTCTTTGGTGACCCATGTGAAGGGTCATTCAACCACTAGGTTGAGAACTGCTGTCCTGAGTCCAAAGGTCTTTTGCTAATGTTGCCAAAATTTCTTGTTTGCCCAAATTGATCTGTGTGTAATATTTGTTTTGTATGTTCCTTCCTTGAAGAAAAGGTCCTCCTGACTCCTCATGCTATTTTAAAATCTTTTGGCCCCTTCCCAAACTTCCCAAAACAACTCTCTAGTTTTACCTAATTAAAATCTTAGTCAAAGACAAGACAGTTCTATTTCTAAAAAACCTAGGCTGAAAGTATCTCCCAATACCAGAATCTGTGTCTCTGTTTTATGTGATATTTGTCAGACCCGAATTCCGGCATGACCATTGTTCCTGGAAGATAGACACCAACTAGGGGGAATGGGTTTTCATCTTCTACTGTGAGGGTCCCAGGGATCACACTCGAATGAGCAGGCTGGGCAGCAAGGCACATTCATCTGCTTATGTGCCTTCTGCCTCACCCCTTTTTAACGTCTTCAAGGCTGTTAGAGATTTCCTTAGCCCATCTAAGGTTTTCCCAGAAAACGTCTCTGCCAGCTTGGACTTTTAAAGCTCGGATCTCCTTTTTCCTTCATGCCATCACACCTTACCTAAACTTTTCCCCTGCGACCTCCTTCCTGTGCCCCAGTCCCTTGGCACTAACTCGGATCCCCTTCTCCAAATCCCAGTAAGAACTCAGACCGTTTCCTAGGCCTGAGAATACCTTGGCAGGTACGGAAAGAACCCTGGATTCCTTTCACGGCCTCGTTCTCAGTATGTGGAACCGGACGCAGGAGCAGCAGCAGGCGCTGGAGCTAGGACGGAGAGCCCTGACCCACAGAGTCGGCCTATGGGAATGAGGGCTCATAGCTGTCTTCAAAAGCACTCTGGGAGCTTCTGGGGTTCAGTTAAAGCTTGAGGGTGCTGTAGCCTATAGCTCCGTTTGTTTCTTTTACTCTCACTGCTTGCCAGCTCGGCTGGGGAGAATTTAGACGTTCGGGTTGGTTTGGGCTGGACTGAAGAAGGACCTCCAACTTTTTAATCACTTTATTTTAGCTCCAGGTGTTTAACACCGCACTACCTTCAAATAGGAACTACATGCACATAGCATTTTTTTTCTATCATGGAGGGTGAGTTGAGGGGTGCAGAGTGCGTGTAAATGGTACTATTCTCCTGGTTTGTTTAAACTATCTTGGTATCTTCATAGCATGACTAAATTAGTCATGGACACATACACAGAGCAAGTCTGCATAGTTAAGTTTTGCCACCACCTTCATTGAAACATATAAATGGAGAAACTCTGCGTGGCGTGGGGCCTTATTCCCAGCAACGTGGACATCTAGATTAGTGGCTGTATTTGTGGTTCAGCGATGCCTGGCTGGGTGCCTTCTGCCTTAACAAATTTAGCAACCCTTTAGGTTAGTGCCCTGGACAAGCAGCCTCCTCCCAGCCACCACCCCCCAAGTCCTCTGGAACCCGACTACAACCCTGCTAATGTCTTCAGACAAAGGCATCATTTTGCTCAGAGTTATTAATAGCAGCAAGTGTTAGCCACTCGGCAGACCGAATCCTGTGGGGAGAAAAGTCCGGGCTGGGTGTGGATTTAAGCATTACCATCACCTCATCAGGCCGTGTTTCTATTTTCTTTTCATAAGAACCAAAATAGATAATGGAAAATACATGAATTACATCTTTTTCTCATAAAAATGAGACACTGCTCTGGGGTTTAACTAGTGAAGTTTATCTTGGATGAAATAATATAAACAGCTATCTTTTGTGGCTGAATCTTCTACTTGCTGCTGCCTGATGATTCCACTTAGAAGATTTTTTTTTCTTTCAAACATGAATAATCATATAACATGTCATTGCTCACAGAACCTACTTTTAAGAAAATTAAGGGTTTAACTATAACAAGTTTCCGTACTTTTTTTTTATCTTATTTGGAAGAATTATCATGACTTTCATCTAAAAAAATTAGCCCCAAATCCATAGTTTTGTCATTACCTAGGACGGTTACAGTTCAGGAAGAGTCACTTGAAGACCAGCCTGTCTCCAGTGCTAAGTAACAGTAACAGATATCTGCTCTGTGCTGTGCTGGCACTACAGTAACTGAGCATGAAAGGAGGATGGAAGAGCCAGATGGCCGTCCTCAAAGAGAACACACATCTGCTGTTTTTGCTCATGATGTTCTAGAGAGCTCTGGAATGGGCATCCACCACAAAACTGCTGAGAGTTCCAGGAACGCTTCAGTTTTGCCTTGGTACTTGTACACAAAACCCCAGGTAAACAAAGTTGATGGAGATACTAGAAAGGCAATCTGAGGACTGGCTGCAGACATTTAACATATCTGTTAAAGTGCCAGTGTAGTGAGGGTGCTGGGGTGGTTAGACGTGCAACGCGATTCTCAGAAACGGGCCTGGAGCTCTACTCCCACAAGCTCCTGACCTGCAGAGCCCAGAAGCCGCTAGGGAGAACACACTTGCAGGAAGTTTCAAGTGATTGACACCTATCAGCAGACTCTGCTGACACAGGAAGGCAGAACCAGGGGTAGGAAAAGGCAAGGCCTCTATTTCGAATCTCCTATAGTGTGCAGGTGTAGAGGCCCAAGTTGCTGTTACTGCTCATTTAAAGTAAATATTACAAGAAGACCTACAGAGTCAACTAGCCTGGGCCCATGGTGGCTCACAGAGACTGAACCACCAACCAAGGAGCATGCAAGGGCCGGATCTAGGCCCCCTACACATGTGTAACAAACATGCAGCTTGGTCTTCATGTGGGTCCCCTAACAATTTAAGGGTAGGGGGCTGTCTCTGATGCTGTTGCCTGCCTTTGGATCCCTTTCCCCTAGCTGGGCTGCCTTGTCTGGCCTCAGTGGAAGAAGACGCGCTTAGTCCTGCTGAGACAAGATGTGCCAGGGTGGGTTGGTGCCCACAGGGGGCTTCCCCTTCTCTGAGGAGAAAGGGGAGAGGCAATGGGGGGAGGAGGGTTGTTAGGGTGGGAGTGGAAGGAGAGGAAGGAGGAGAGGTTGTAATCCAGATGTAAAGTGAAAAAATAAATTAATGAAAAAAAAAATAAAGTAAGCAGTAACGAGACTGTTTGAGGTGTTAGCATTTGAAAGTTAAAGCTGCTCTTTGAGAATCTGCATCCTCTTCCAGTCCCCTAACTTCTTGCTTGCAATATATCAGGGAGAGAGCTCCAGTTAGGAGAGGAGTCTTCCTTGTACACAGCTGATCACCTGGAGCAGTATACTTCACTGCAGCCCCTTCTGAAGCACGGGACCTGTCCTGATTTACTAGTAACTCTCGGATCTTAACTCTAGCAGATAATCTTACACAGGACCTGTACTTATCTCAACTTTTTGCTGGACCTTCATTTGGCAGGAAGCTGGATGTCATGCAGATAAACCATTTACTCAGAAGACTATCGACTGCCAGGATCGCAACTCTTGTAGATCAGAATTCACTTTTTAAGATTAGAGCACGCCATTGGGAGCTCATACTCAGGACAATAATGGGGTCTCATTGCAGGGATGAAAAATTTAGTAAGACACGTGTTAACTATGAGACGACCAACGATTACCTGTGGAAGGAATTACTGCTCTGTTTCTCAACAGGCTAACTGAGGCATTCAGGAAATTCACCAATATGGATCCCTCTCCCCTTTAGGACCAACATTGGTTAGCTAGTTGAGCCCCTCATCCACAGAGGCTCAGATGAACCTCAGAGCATAGAGACTAAGGTGTTGAACGCCGGCTTCTTGTTGTTCAACAACCAATCTCTGAAAAACTCAGAGAAGCAGGGAAACCGATCCATGGGTACCACTGAGGAAGCTCAGCCACCAGGGGACTCCTAGGTAGGTCTCAGACATCAAAATATAGACACCAGATCAAAGTCCTAGGCCACTGGACACACTGATGCACCAAATCCCACCCAATAGCCAATGTGTAAGAAACCAGAGGCGTAGCATTGGAAGGTGGACTTTCCCTCTTCCCAGAAAAGGAAGGGGACACACCCTGCCATTACCACTTTATAAAACGGAAGATGAGCAATGAGGCAGACTAGGAGACATAAGAGCAAAAGGCAGCCTTCTGGTGCCCTAAGAAGTAATTTTGTCTCTTTTAAAGATATTTACCTAAATATCTAAAGATATGTTTTCCACTTTGTTTTACTAGGTATATATTAACTTAATATGGTTGTGTTAAATGGATTCATAAGAATTGTTTTCATGTAACTATGTGTCCCTGTGTCTAAGAAAGCATGGGATAAATGCATACTGCTTTATAAACTCAGGTACTCTTCTTAAAATCTAGTGGGATGGTAAAATCTAGTAAGATTATTGGGGCTATTAAATATTCCTTATAAATCCTTGAAATGCTACTTGTTTTTTAGAAATCACATTTACAGAATCATAAAAGTTTTATTAAGCTACAAATTTTAAGATTGTCTACATCAATTTTATAAGAATTTCCTTCAAAAACAGATTTTAGAGCAAAATTAAAATTTTATTTCAATTTTTATAGTCAAGGTAATAAAAATAAAAGGACACAAAATACTTTGTTAATCAAAATACTACTAAATAATGTACCTTAAAAAAAAATCACAGAAATTCACAGATGAACTACTGTGAATTTGGTTTCCATATTTTAATATAAAATGTAAATTTAAGATTTTTAAAATATTTATTTTTTGATTATGTAACTTAATTAGATGGGGCAGGCATTATTCGCACCTGAGTATAAAATGTAAGATTGTTATGAAGTTTGTGATCTATGTAAAATAGTGTATATAGGTGGAAGGGGAGTTTGCAAAGTTTCTGTTAAATTTCCTTTTCACAATGAAATTGCAGGGGTACAATCTCAACAAGCAGTAGCATTCAGAATTCTGGTCAACCTATCTATATGTAAGGGGAGGGAGTTCTGGTCAACCTATCTGTATGTAAGGGGAGGGAGTTCTGGTCAACCTATCTGTATGTAAGGGGAGGGAGTTCTGGTCAACCCACTCAAGGCTCCGGGACATCATGGAAGAAAAGGCAGGAAGAAACATGAGAGCAGGAAGAGTCAGGGTGTGGTGAAAAGCTGTCTTCTAGGCGTGACACCGCTGCCACACTCCGGAACTCACTACAGCTGTAGCACATAAGCTCAAGACCTTCAATAATTACAGCATGGATGGGGGTAGAATCTCATGAGGCTCTGCCCCTATCTGACCAGCTATTGGCAATTGATGGCTGCTGGAGGAGGTATTTTTCTTTAGGGATGTGTTTGCTGGTAGGTTGCTTATGTACATACAGTGGGAGGTGGTGGGATCTCAGACATCCTAAGTTAGCTTTTAAATTTGGCATTTGGAGATTTGGACTCCATGGGAAGAGAGAGGGGAGAATGCCACGCTCTCCGGTCGAGTCAGCTTGACAGGCTGAGTCTTGGAAGCTACTCACGAGGCAAAAGAGTTTCATGGAAACTCACTCCTGGTGTCTGGCGTTCTCTCTAACCCATACATTAATTTTCCATTCTTGAGTTAGTCTAGTGTATGGATCCACGTGCTCTCTTTCAGTATTATCCTATTATAAGTGCCTTTTAATATTGAATTCTGACATAGCTAAAGCCTTCGCCAGTGTTCCAACAGTCCTAGAATGTCCTTGAGCAAGACCATGGGCTTGAAATTCAGTAAGAATGTTGCTATTCAGTGACATTCAAAATAGCCTCTGGTACTACACTATCATTTTGAATAATAGCTAAGTCACTCCCCTACACAGGAATTTACCATCACCAAGGAAGAAGGAAGTTTCAGACCGAAGGAGAAACCAGAATAGATACTTAGAACTATAGCTGAGTTACACCCATACACACGTATTTACAGTGACCTAAGGGGAAGGTGGACTATACAATAGACTAAAATAGGAACTATGGCAAGGGCACGAAGCCCTTGACCCTGGCTTCTAAGATTAAGTGAATCTTAGGTGGAGCCCTTGTTGATCCCAGTTGTTAACAATGAATTCTATCCCAGGTGGTTCCCGTTAGACCTTCTGTGTTTGCATTCCTCTGTTTTATGTAAGAATCCAGTAACCTCTTTGTACCTTGCGAGTATGTCACCCAACTTCCTTATTGTCTTCTGTATAAAAAGTTTGATGCTCCATTTGACACAGATTTGATGCTCAGATTCTACACAACCTCTCCTGTGTGCATCTGTCTGTCATTCATCCGACGCTTTGCCCACCCTCGACTAGAGACCCGTTCCACGCAGACAAAGGGGCCCAGAGGGTCTGCAGCAGGAGAAACTGAGAGAGAGAGAGAGAGAGAGAGAGAGAGAGAACACTGAGAAGGTTATGACAGTGCTCCAGAGGGGCACATGTCTGGGGAAATCCAAAGGAAGTCCGTGTTAAAAGTGAATATGATTGGGCTGGAGAGATGGCTCAGCTCAGCAGTTAAGAGCACTCGCTGCTCTTCCAGAGTTTAATTCCTAGCAACCACATGGTGGCTCACAACCATCTCTAATGGGTCCAACTTTCTCTTCTGGTGTGTCTGAAGACAGTGACAGTATACTCATATACATAAAATTAAAATAAAAATAAAAAAGTGGATATGATCAAGATACAGTGTATTGGGGATGCAAAGATGGCTTAGTGGTTAAGAACGTTTGATGATATTCCAAAGGACTGAAGTTTGGTTCCTAGCATCCAAACTTAGTGGCATGAAAATCTAGATCCAGATCTTTACACACACACACACACACACACACACACACACTCACACTCACACTCTTACACATATACACATACACATTAGTAAATCTAAAAATGACACATTGTATGTCTATGAATTTGTCAAAGAATAAATTAAAATATTTCTCAATTATGTCTTTCAGGTACAGATTTTGGGTTAAGGATTATTAAACACTGGGGGGGGGGGGATTATCAGACCAAAGGTTTAACTTAAAATGGTGAGGCTAAATAAAAACTACAAAATTTGTGCTTTTTAAATGTATCTTGCTAGTCTATATAGGCCTATGCTTTTATCTTGTTTACATGATACCAAATAGGTACAGTCACAGGTGAGTAGTCACAGAAATTAAAACAGTTAAGTTAGCCAGTGCGGTCATTGTGTAACCTGAATTTTAAAACAAATAGTCTTGGCTCTGGCAGCCCAGTCTACCTGGGCTTCTAGTCCCGATATGCCAATTATAGAGATAGTAATGATCACAGGGCAAAGGAAAGAAATGAAAACGGAAGATCAGAGTCAGCATGCTACCTGATGGACCCATTGTTTCAGCTCTGTCTCTACAAGTGTTCTATGGGAATCCTGTTGCTCTAGGGAACTGGCTGGCAGGCCATGATGGCATCTGCTCCAGCCTATAGCCTGGCCCCATGGATGATTAACCATAATATGTCCTGGGAGCCTTGAGTTCCTGGAACCCAAGTGGGTTACTCAGTCCCCAATTGGTGGTACTGTTTGGAAAGATTTGGGAGGTGTGGCCCTGTTGGAGGAAGTAAGTCACTGGAGGTGGACTTTAAAAGGTTTAAAAACTTGTGCCATTTCCAGGTCACTCTCTGCCTTGTGCTTGTAGTTTGAGATGTAAGCCCTCAGAGTTCTGCTCCTGTCAACTTGCCTATGGCTTACCTCAATGCTTCCCAAAGTATTGAACTCCTAGCCTTCTGGAACTGTACTCCAAAATAAGCTTTTTATTTTCAAGTTACCTTGGTCATGGTGTTCTATCATGGCAACAGAGTAACTAATACTGAGACAGATAACCCAAATTAGACAAAAATGCCAGAATTTGATGGTCCTTTCTCTTTCCCTTGCAGGCACACGTGAAATCCATTAAAATAAACAAAGGCAGTTCCCAAGTGCCTCCTGTAGTAGAACTCAAATTCTTAACCAATCGGTCAATGCAAATTTATTGGGTAGATAAAACAGAAATATTTTCTGTAATTAACAGTTTTTTCTTCTGCATGTATAGTTGTTAGATGTTTTAAGATACAATGTCTATGTTTTGCGAGTTTATGAAATATTTTTTAGGTTTTCATTGGAATACAACTATTTTATTTTGTAAATGTTTTCCAAAGTTTTTAAAGAGAAATATAGAATGAAACCATCAAGTAGGAAAAGAAGATATTAAAAGTTGCTGATAAAAAAATATATCTTTGATAAGGTTTTTTAAAAGGTAATTTTCTTCTGATGAGGAAGAATTTACATGGTAGTTTTGCCCTAAGAAGTTGTTCTAAATGGAAGGGGAAAGAATTTAGGGGACTAGAGAGATGGGTCAGCCATTGAGAGGACTGGCTGCTCTTCTGGAAGAACCTAGTTCAATTCTCTGTACCCACATGATGTCTCACAACTGTCTGTAATTCCAGTCCCAGAGACCTTGTGTCCTCTTCTTAATTCTGCAGTTACCAAACATGAAATCCATTCACAGACAGAGCTGCAGACAAAATGTTCATACACATAAAACTAACAATGATTTTTAATTAATTAATTGGTTTCTTTGTGCTTTTTTGATACAGGGTCTTCCTATGTAAACCAGGCTGGCTCTGAACTCTCAGAGATCCTCAACTCTGCTTGGATAATTTTTAAAATTTAAGGACAAAAAAGAGAGAAGTGAGAACAAAACCAGAGAGGCTAAGCATATCACAGAAAGTCCAAGTGGGTCACAGAAAGACATAGGGCATAAAAGGTAATGGTGGTATTTGACGTAGTTAGGGTTTCCACGGCTTAATAAAACACCATGACAAAAACAACTTGGGCTTTATTTTACCTTATAATTCTCAGGTCATGCTGGAGCACTGAGGGAATTCAGGGCAGGAACTCAAACAGGAACTGAAGTGGAGACCATGGAGGAACACTGACTACTGGCTTGCCCAGTCTACTTTCTTATCCACCTCAGGACCAAGTGCCCAGGTTTGTTTTTCTTTGTTCTCAGCCCCAGGCAGCCTCTAGGCTCACAAACAAACAGCAATTTCTGAGTACTTTATATGACTTACAGGTCTTGAAATTTCATCTTTCTTTCACCAACATCACCCCATAAATGAGACCAATAACAGAAAAAGACAAGAAACACCCACACAGTGGCTATGCAAGGGAGAGTCATTACACAAGGAGAACCTGTGATCTCCATATGGGAAAGAAGCCAGGTACTCTGAAACGATGCATAAAGATGCCATAACTCTCATGGTCCAGGGCCATCCAGCTCTCAGACCCATTCCCATCCCTAGCTGTGCTCACTTAACAAACTTCTGTGTGTATCATTTCCCATGTGGCCCTGGTCCATTTCTTTGTTCTAGGAACAGAAGAACCCAGAGATGGGTTCCAGACTTTGGTTCAGGCCTATGATAATTTGTGCTCACAAAAATCACTTTTAAAGTATTCATTACCTATTATATTCAAAAATTAAAATTTACAGATTACAGGAAACATTAGAAAAACACCAAGTGTAGGACAAGAGTGACGGCTCACTGTGCAAAAGGCGATGATGACTTGGGTTCAGTATCTGGGACCCACATAGTTGGAAAAGAGAACCATTACCTGCAAGTTGTCTCTGACCTTTGCATATATGTATCACGGCATGCACACATTACATATGTATAATATTACATAGCATGGAATCATATATTACAAATGATGATGCTCATGATGATGATAGCAATAATGAAAAAATTTAAGCACAAAGTATAGACATTGTGGAAGATAAAACTGGGTGACAACTATTGAGTTTTCAGTCATCGCCAAATGGGGTGTTCTGTGCTTTCTAAGCATTTCCTTGCTTGCCTGTATAATAGGCCCTCTCAAAAGGTCATTATTCCTACTTTGTAGATCAGAACGCTGAAAGCAGCAGATTTATGGCGTGCTCCTGAGTTTAGCCTCCAGACCAAGCAGTGATTATACGGCCTTGTCTTAATTGCCTCGCCAGTGATAACTCTGATGTTTGCATCCCCGGAATGCTTCTCAGACCTGCACCGAGGGAATTACTTTCTTGGCACAAGTTGTGAAAATGAATGTGTGGGATCTCAGGCCCCTCTTTTGGTGGGCACTTTATTTACCTTTTATTCTGGTTTTAATACATTTAAATACACTTCCTCCCTATGACTTTCCCGTATCATATTCAGATGACTAAATGCAATTCTTTAACCAACACGTGGATTCACAGAAGTGTATGTGTGTGTGTGTGTGTGTGTGTTCTATAGGATTTTTAAAGCTAGAATCATTGTACATACAGCTTTGAGACCTGTTTTGTTCATTTCTATTCTATCAAAAACTCTTCACACATATATTTTCATAAAAATTAAAAAGTTGATACTTTTCCATCAAGTGGCTAAATAACAGGTCTTTTCATCTGTGAAAGCAAAAATTTAAATATGTAGGTCAATCCTGCCTTCTCAATCTATAAACTAATCAGTAGATGTACTCTGAGCTGGTACCTAAGGGCTATTGCAATCAGTAAATTATATAGCATGTCACACTTCATCAATTTTTACCATATTAACAGTGATTACATGAGTCTTAAGTTTCACGGGGAAATCAAATAATTGACCGCAGCTGGCAATATTTTATTTTACATGGAACACCACTGCTGGGGAATTTCAGCCTAACCTTTAACAGGACTTTAATTGATGACAAACATCCAGGGGTAATGCCTTGGACTGGCTGTTTTTCTCTCCTCTGCTAACTTCATTTTGCCTCTGCATATTTTCAGAAGTACTTGCAAGTATTACACAGCCTTCACTGAGGTCTAAGGGAACCCAGAAATACAACCAGCTTTGTTCTGACATGAAAAGCAAACCTTTGACCATGCACAATACCACACGGGCATTTTCCATGTCAGGGATGCTTTGAAATGAATTTGATCTCTCAGCTTTTATGGCTACTCCAAATCATGAAGTGGGAACAGTAACATCAAAGAGCAAGTTTTGAATGTCATGTGATCTTGCCACAATGTTTTTTATAAGGAAGGATGAAATCAAAATGATTTGTGTAAAAGAGAAGTAAAAATGTTTTTTACTAGTTAAGCTTATAATCTCCTACTGGGTCAGTGTGTTTTACTGGGATCAAATGATTAAATACAGAAGTACTCCGCTGAGTGTCAGTCACAGTGAAGGTTGCTTACTATGTTTATCCATTCTGTGGGAATAAGAAGATGTGGTTGCAGTCATTTTGGCATTGGAAAGAAAACTCCAATCCATTTTGTTGGCACAGTCTCCTAATTTAAATCAGCATGTTGTATGATATAGACTTTAATTAGGCTAAAAAGTAATTCGTTTCCACTGAACACTATAAGAAGAAGAAAATAAATAGCCAGGCACATTCATGATTTACCTAAAACAGAGACACGGAAGCTCTCATTACAGCTGCTTTTTACTTGTCAGAACAAAGAATGTTGCTGTCTATGGCAAAGGCACTGAAGGTCGTTGCCTGAGGGAGCACAAATAATCCTTCAAAACTTAGATAACTGTACCCTGTCATTCCTGATTCTTAAAATACAATTGAACTGAAGTCAAATGAATAAAAATATTTTCACTTCTAAGAAATAACGCATGTACATGTGCATACATATACACTCTCCACAAATTCTAGCTTCTATAAAATCATGTAATTTCTAAAACTCTGTTCATCAAACAGGCTACAGTTTTTGGTGCCTGTGTCCATATATATGGCATGATAGAAATCATAGTATATTGTTTTCAAGTTTACAATGTCTGCTTTTCGGAGGAATAACTTTTAAAATAACTGTTCTATTTTTTTAGCAGCAGTTTTGACTTTCACTATTTTCTGTATCTTATTTTCAAGAAAATGTTGACTGGCAACTTTAAATAAACTTTTCAATTTTTCGTGATCTGTCCTGAGTTAACCCAGAATCTGTTGCACACACTCAACCACCAGTGATCGATGTTAGGAGTGTAAGAAATCTCATAGGTAAGTTATCCCCTGAATTATTTCAATAACACTTAAAAGTAAGGTGTCCTTCAGAGCCTAGAATAGTCTATAATTTTGTAAAGTAATAAAGTACAGGTCAAAATTATAAGCTATTAGCAACAACGGAATAATTATGTCTTCTGAACCGGTAACTTAAGTTTATGTAGTGACGGCACAGGCAATTGTGAGCCAGTGTCGATTTTATTTTATTTTTTTAACCTAGTTTAAACATAGGCAGTCTGGCAGCCCTTCCCATCTTCTGGTGTCCCACCCGAGCTGTAACATTAGCAAAGTATCTTTTGTGCCCTCACATGTGGGAACTTAGTAACCTTTCCGCCACCACAATTAGAACAGAGCCCTATGTATTCATTCAGTATAGTTCTTCATTAACAGTTGGCCCAGGACTGGAGGAGTCATTAGGCTTGTTCCTATCTGGTTCATTGTGTTTCTGCCTCGGTAAATAAGCCTGCAGCCAGAGTTCTCAAGCTTAAGGCTAGACACCAGTTTATAGAGCAAAAGGCAGCAGGGCCATTTAACTTTTGGCTAAGTGCTTTTCTATTAGCTGGGTCACACATTCTTAATAGGCACCACTGCACAGAGTTTGGTCCTGAGAAGATCTGCCAGCCCTTTGTGTGTCTTTTGTGAGTTCCGACATACAGCTTACCATTGATTTAGCAGACTGCCTTTCTACAAGACCTCTCTTAATTGTTTTGCATGCTTAGTTGAGAGAAACAGCAGGCAGCCTTGAAGGGAAAGGTTGGGGGCCCCAAAAGGTAGCTTTAAGTGCCTCCTTTCCTGTGTTTACTGTTGACAATTCAATTAGCAGACCAAAGCAAATATGCACTACAGAGCAGGTCAACAAGACTTCACATGCAATTAATTTTATTAACAGAGAAGCAAAATTAGCTGTGATGCATTTATCTTACACACTTACTACAGAGCACAAAAGACAGAGAAATCTGAATCGTTTCCCCAAATTTCAGTTCATCTTGTGGCAAGTCGCAAATGTAAGCCATTTATTTTTCATGTGTAGCGAATGAAAATTTGTTAATGTTCTCACTCTTACAAGCTTTAGCAATAGCTAAAAGGGCAACAATGAGATAAAGACCTTAGGCTGGCCAGATGGCTTGGAGAGTAGAGATACTTACCTCCAAGCCTGCAAAGTTTGAGCTGCTTGGTAGCCAGGCATATGATAGAAGGAGAAAAACGATTCCAAGTTGGAGCCCTTTAGTATTGCTGATTTCTAAGGTACAAATATGCACTTTTAGTTGACTTTGAATTTGGACAACATAGAAGATGCATACAGGCTGGAGGCAGAGACAATACAGGATGTCACCTCAGTAGTAGTTACAAGAAGCGGCTGTCTATCTGCCTGACCTGTTTAGCTCACACATCTAAGAGTCTAAATTTAAGTCTAATTCTAAGACATCTTAATTCAGGCCCATTTTAAAAGTTTTGTTGCTTTTCTTTCCAATGCTGTTAATGTCTCCTGAACCACTTTATTTTAAATCTGCCACAGTGATAACTTCCCTTGTCTTTCCCTAATTTTTTTTATTACCATTACCATGTAATTCCAATATTAAAAAATGTTAAAGTTGGTTTCCTTCTGGAACTGACATCAACTTGCCTGCTCTGCATGTATGTCTCATCTTTTTTTTTTTCCCCTACATTTCTCATTCTTTTTTTTTTTTTTCCTGGACTAAACATCAAGTCAAATCCTACTAGGCTTCAAAATAAACATTTCAGGAGTTGGGGGGTGGGCAGTGGGTGGCAGGGATTGTACAAAGATAAGATGCAAAAACCCACAGATGGAACTGGAGAGATGGCTCTATGGGCGAAGGAGCTTGCCGAACAAGCTGGTAACTCAAGTTCAATCCTCAGAACCCATGAGAAGAGGGAAGAGGAAACCAACACAGACAATGTCCTCAGATCTCCACAATTGTACCATGGTGTGAATTCAACACACACACACATACATACCATATATCATGCACATATGATAACATTTTTTTGAAACTCATAGATGACTAACTCATCAAAGAATAGAAAAGAATAAGAAGAAAGGAGTTTTTAACTAGGACATAATATAATGCATGGGTAGAAATTTTGTAGTATTGAATGCCAAGCTGAACAACCCAGCATCTCTTGTTGCACTTACAGGTGGCATCCCCAGATCCTTGAACACGGCAGCCTGAAGATTTTCTTCCTCTCCTAATTCTTCAATAAAAGTCCAGCAAAGACGTTGTTTTCAAATATACACCTTTTGATTGCATTTGCAAATAGAAGCTGTGTACATTGATCTGTGTTCCCCTGGGAAACCTACACAAGACTTTTGATTTTAGATTCTGGAGTACAGCATAATAAACTTCTCTTTCCGTATGTATAATATTTTCATTTTTCTGCACATTGGTATGATCACTAACCCTCTATGCACCTCCCCAAGCATGTGACAGAATTCCCTACCCCCAGACACTGTTTGATTATACATGATAACTTTCAGTCAGACTTGAAAGCAACTAGACTTCAAGATTAGTCAGTGTGTTTTTTACTTGTTTATGTACAATAACAATAATAAGACTTTAACTCCAGGGAAACATTTCCCAGCTGAAACTTTGGAACGTCAAAGCATTAACCTGGACACACATGTTGGTCACATCTCATGTGTGCTTGACAAACCAATCTGTTTGTTGACTGGAACAATTCAGTGTTAGCTACATATTTGTTTCTTCAGGCCACTCAGATCATAAAGGTGAAGTCTGTTATGTTAAGATAGCTGTGTGTCCACATCTCACATACCTAACTCATCCCTGCACACTCAAGTGGGATTAAACGATGCAGAGTCACCTCTAAACCCCTAATCCTGTTGTGGATCACTTTCAAAGAGATGCCACTGATATATTTGCATATAAATCCACATCAAAATAATATTAGTGAGTTCCCTCATAGATGTTCCCAGAGCAACTTCATCCTGATTATGATAGGCCCTGATTATGCCCAACCCCCATCATCTTTCAAGAATCCCGTAGTTCCCCTGAAATTCCTCTCCAGTTCAGTCTGCTCGCTCCAGTCTGTGGGCATTGTTCTGACTCAAACTATTGGGTGAGCCTCTGAGAGTAAGATAAGTAAAACCTGTATATATTTTACAAATGCTGACTGCTTGGCTTCTGAAGTTTTGCAGTTTCCAAGTTGTAGCTTTGTGTATCTGATTGCCTACACCTATCCCTGCAGAATAACTATGTCTTCCAAAGTTATCACAAACACATCAGAATTTTTCAGTTAAACTTGAAGGAAGATAGAAAGGCAGAAGTTTCCCCTTCCCTGATCAGGGCTCAATGATTTTCTTTCTCTAGGTTATCCTCACTACTGTCAGCCCAATGGAGGTAACACTGCAGTCAGCCCAATGTCTCACATCTGGTCACTTGAAACATCTTTGACTCTTTCCACTTCCCAACAGGTTACACAACCCATCAGTGAGTCCTCTGATCCCAGTCAACTCTCTGACTTACACCTGTCCATCTCCCTCCACACCACTCCTGCTAGGCAAGCCTGCCACCACCACCTCTCCCTTGAAATACCACAACAGACTCCTTTATCTAATCATGCCTTCACCCCACAGTGAGGCTCCCTGTAAAAGTCTAGATAAGCTTGTAAAAACATAAATCTGATCCCATCTTTCTGCAGCCAAGATCACTGGACCCCATTTTGACATAAAAAGCAACTCCCTAACACAGCTAGTGTGGCCCTTTATGCCTGTCACTGTCTCTCTCTCCCCTGTCCCATCTTCTCTACGACTCTTCCAAGTAGCTAGCTAGAGCCTGACGTTTCTTGAGGAGACAAGAATAAATGTCTTTGCAACTCAGATAAGGCACCAGTGACAGACCAAAGAAACTGTTTCATTAAAGTCAAGTTTGGTGAACCATTGAGATTATTGGAGTCATTGACATGGGCATGAATCTGAGGATTATCCTCATGGTTGTCTTGGCTGGGTTTAGAGTCCTCATGGAGACATACCTCTTATGTCTTTGAGGGTATTTTCAGGAAGGTATTCCTGACAAGGGAAAGTCTACTTTAGACATCTCTACCGCCCTTCACACAAAATGCTACTAGGCTAATCTAACCCACCATTTCTCCCTGCCCACTAAACCTCTCTCTCTCACATTTATCACAAACAAATCAGAATTTTCTGTTAGCTGTGAAAGAAATTAGAGGCAAAATACACTCATACTGGCACGGGCCCATTGGCTATGGTCTTGGGTGGAATAAAAAAAGGGAAGAGGAGGGAGAGAACAGAACACCAGAATTCGCCTGCTCTGATTCCTGAACGAGATACACTGTAACCAGTCACCTCAGGTTCCCAGCTCACATCTTCCCTGCAGGAGAGACTGCAGCCTCTTAAAACTGTGAAACAAGGGAAATCTCCTGCCTTAAGTTGTATCTTGTTGGTTATCTGTAATAGGATTTAAAAAGTAACTAATACAATTGGAGATGGGTTCCTGTGGAGCCTGCAGCTCAAATGCACCTGCATTGACAAGCCCTCTCCAGCATCTAGGACAACTCCTGAACAATTTGCATACAGTTTTACCCAGGAATATCCTCATCCTAGTGATTCTTCTCAAGTTGTAGCACCTTGGGGGGGGGCCCTCTGAAGGGGGGGGGGCATAAGTGTCAGAGCTCCCTAAGTCTCATGAGCCTCCCTACTATTCCCACTAAGAAGAAACATTTCAATCAAGAGGAAACAGCTCAGTATAACATCTCACCCCTTCCTCTAGTTCTAGCATTTTTTCCATTCTCTCTCCCATGTTTTCTGAGCATTGGAAGGAGTAATACAAATATTTGATTGTTTCCCATTTGTGGTTGATCATTGGGCCTCGGAGAGTCACTCACTCTCTGCTGTTTGGATGATTTAAATGTCCGTAGTAACTAGCACCCAATGCAATCTATGGGTGTTTAGAGGGCAATGTGTTACATTGTAGCATTCTACAATGTAAGCATGTGACATGTTACAATGTAAACATCTTTTCTGTTTAGTAACATGAAAATAATAGTGTCTCCACTAGGGCCTAAGACAGACCCAGTCATAGGTCTCTGCCCTGACTTACAGCATGAAACTAAGAATTTCCTCCTGTGGAGCAAGTTATTAAAGTCAGTCAGAAAACAAATGATCACACTCAAAAATTATGACATTATTGTGTCACCAAGCACGTCTTACCAGGCACATCAGTAGTGTGGAAGGTAGGATAAATGTTGTAAAGTTCTCATCACTTATATCAGTTATACCACCTCCAAAGCAATGTTAGACTCAGTGGCATCAGCAGGATATACCACGTTACCCAGCCATTTGTTATCCATAGTCATTCCCATGAGTCATCCTGCTTCCTCATCGTAGGGTGTTGCTGTGGGGGTCTCTATCTATTTCCCCACCTCTGACAGGCTTGATGGGCCCAGCTCACATTGCTCAGAGCATTTCAGGGATGGCAGAGTATGGGGCTATACGCTACCTACATTCCCACTGTTCAGATTGGCTTCTTGGTTCTGACAGTTTCCAGGACAGGTGACATCTTCTGCAAGTAATCTTGATTTCCAACATCTCCATGTAACTAATACAATAAGAAACCTCCGTGCCCCACCACGGTGCTCAGCAAAGCCATGAAAGGCCCATACCAGACCTGAGGTCCCTGCTAAATTAACTTCTTTCTTAACTCAGTCTAGCAGACCTATCAAGACTGATAAACTGGTTTGAAACATGCCTGTCCATGTAGGAATTCTCTCAGTAGAAGAGTAGAAATTCAATGTCAACCTCAAGTTTAAGGCCAGCCCAGGCTGCATGAAACCCTATGTCAAAAAAAAAAAAAAAAAGAAAGAAAGAAAGAAAGAGAGAGAGAAAGAAAGAAAGAAAGAGAGAGAGAGAAAAGAAGAGAAGAGGAAAGAAAAGAAGAGAAAAGAAAAGAAGAGAAAAGAGAAAGAAAAAAAGGAATCCCAAATAAGGACAATAATTTTTTCTTTCTCTCAGAACTTAGGAAGTTGAGGCAGGGGGATCACAAGTTTGAGTACAGCCTGAGCTACACAGTGAGCATCTGTCTCAAAAACAACAAGAGCAACAACAAAAAAAATTTAACTTTTGTCACCTCAGAAATTTTTTTCATGTAGTTTCGCATTTTCTTGCACTAAAACCTGCAGTCTATATTGCTCATGGCAGGGATTGTTACTGCATTCTAGCATTAGCTGCAGTTGATAATCATTATTTCCATCCTGCCCTTGCCCAGTGGGACAGATAACCTCTGCTTCTATCGTCTATGTGTTTGGTTAACTTGAAAGAGAAGACTTAGTAGTGTTTGAGGCCAAGCATGCTACAAAAATCCCACTGACTATTTGTCAAAACCCTTAACAAAAACAATTATAAATTCAGGTTCTTTTGTATTTGTCTGCACAGAATGCATTTTATTATAGAGTGGTTCAGGATTTCTACCATTTATTTATTTGTGACAAGGTAAACAGTCTGCCAAAGTGTGTATTTTACGGTTAAGTTAGCCTGAGCTAGGTGAATTAGAGCAGCAACTGAACCTCAGTCCTACCCCTGGCAGAGTGAAGCTTAGAATGACCATATTTAACTCTGAGCTACAGTATATCAAACACAAACTTCTGATTGGAAGCTGTTCCAGGATCAATTTACATCCAAATAAAAGGGCACTCCAGCGAGAGCAAATTAAGATGTTTAAATTACAGGGCATGTGGGATCCATCAAGCAAGAACGGCAGTTGTAAATCAAGTTCACCGGTGAATGGGTTAAACACACAGAGGGGTGTGGTGCTCCAGGGACTTCCTAGGTTCTCTTAAACTTCAGCAACTTTAAAGAAGGGCAGAGAGCAAGCGAGCGAAAGAAGTTTTAAAAACTGACAACTCGCAGCACGTAGGAGAATCTGGGTTTAATCTTCTGCACTACGAAAACAAAACAAAATAATGAGGAAAAAAAAAACCCTTACATAACTATTATCATATTTTTCACTATCCCTGACAAGCCAGCGTTTAAAATGAGTAGTGGGGGCTAGGTTCTGTGGATAAGAGTGCAGGAGGACCAAGCTCAGATCTTATGGCCACACGAGAGATTGCAACATTACTGCCCTGGAAGAAAGAGACAAGAGCTTGCAGACCAACAGCCTATTTTGGGGTTGAGGTAGAGACCCTACCTTAAGAGAATAGAGCAGACAGTGAGTTATCAGGTTGCCTCTGGCTTCTGTGAGCAGTGATGTGCACACCTGTACACACAAACACCAATCAACGTAAGACACTAGGTGCCAGATGTCAATCACACTAGAGCAAATGGGAGGGGTCCGTGAATGAAAGGAGAGCAAGAACTTTAGGGATTTACAAAAGCAGCTTTACCCTCTGTTCCCGACTCTTGTGTAGACGCCAGCATCTGCTGCCCTATGTGGAACTCCGGGCATGAGTCTTGCTGCAGTAACACTTTATCCCTAAAAAATGTGCTTTCTGTCTGGGGTTTGGCTCAATGATTGGGTCTTGCCTAGCTTTGCAACTAGCCTAGATGGGACCACCCCCATGCATTGCAAACAAAAACAAAGAAGTAGTTTACCCCCAGGACAAAATACAATTGGATGGCAAATGGTTATTAGGAATAATTGCTTAAACAAGTTGGGTGGGTGGGTTCTTTCTTTCAATCTCATTTTTTCTCTTCCAGAAACCGAATACTCTAGGGAAAACTATTCTTTCAGCCACTTCCCTAGTAAGACAATGATACAAATGAAATAATGAGTTGGTACATCCACAGGCCCTCCACACATCTGTGATGTGAACCCAAAACTGAATCTATAGTGCTAAGACTTTAGGCAAACCCTCACTTAAGTCTTATCTAACTTTTTTTCAGTAGCAATGTTTTTTTATGCCTTCCAAACCATTGATTTCATTAAATCCAAAGAACAATAAAATAATGCTCAGAACATTTGACTAGACCCACAAAGGAAACAAATCAAAACTGGTCTGCTAAATCCTGGCCCCTGACATTTTTGAAAATAAATTTTATTGGACCACAGCCTTGCTTGTTCATGCTTTGGTTACCAGTGTGTCTGTTTTTTGACACACAGCAGACCCGATGACCTACAAAAACCTTCAGTATTTTGTGTGGGACTTTTTATAGAAAAATTTGTCACCCCCTGGATTATGCTGTTCCTTTTTCAGCTCACTGCTCAGTTGTCATCTGTTTTTCCAATATAGACTAGTTCAATTCCTTTGTGAGTTAGTTCTGTTTTCCAGTGCAGTAAAAGCTGCCTGTGTTTAGAGACCCTTCTTCAAGTGTGTAGCCCAGAATGTGGAGTCTGCACTTTTTTGGGACATAAACACTTTGTCTCAATATACTCTTAGTACTTCTGCAACTGCCTAGCAAATGAAAAACATTTAGAAGCAACTCTAACAAAAAGTTCAGCTCTTGTTGGAAACATGTATCTTTCTTTCTAAATGGTCTCTGCTGGTTGCCCCAGGGTATGGGCTCTCCCGGAAAGCCAAACGTTTACAATAACATTGAGAAAGCGGTTTTGCTGATTGTCTTATTAGGGTTTCTATTGCTGTGGTGCAAGACCATGACCAAAAGCAACTTGGAGAGGAAAAAACTTAATTGAAAGATAAAGTTATTTCTCTGAGTCGCTGTTCATTGAGGGAAACGAAGGCAGGAACTCAAACCTAGAGGCAGGAGCTGACACAGAGATTTTGGCTGAGTGCTGACCACTGGCTTACTCAGCCTGCTTTCTTATTGAACCCAGAACCACCTGCCAGAGGTAGTACTACTTACCCCTTGGTAAGGGATAAGTTTGCTGCTCCATCACTAAGTAAGAAAATGCCTTTCAGGCTTGCCCAGAACCCAATTTGATGGAGGCAATTTATGAACTGAGGGTCCCTCTCCTCATGACTTGTGTCAACAATGTAGACTAGCCGGCATCCTTGTTTGTTTGTTTGTTTGTTTTGAGAGTTAAAAAATGTATACAAACGTGCGTGAGTCGTTATGAGTTTCTGTGCCCCCTATGAAAACAGGGACCTCCTAAGGCCAGAAGAGTATGTCTGACACACTGAAACTGGAGTCCTAGAGATTGTGAGCTGCCTTGTGGGTACTGGGAACTAAACCTGGGTCCTCTGTAAGAGCAGTAGGCAACCCTACCCATGAGACCATCTCTCCAGCTCTGTATTCACACACTCTCCTCCTACAGCTTTTTTTTTTCTCTCTTGCTTTGGAGCCCTGGCTGCGCTTGAACTCCCTATGTAGACCAGACTGGCCTTGAACTCAGAACTGGCCTCCACCTGCCTCTGCCTCTACCTCCTGTGCTTGGATTAAGGCATGCATCGCCATCGTCAGGCTTATTGTTGCTTTTTAAGAACATCTTCCTGGCAGGGAGGAAAGGAGAATACATTTAGTGATCAGCTAGAGAATGAATTGAGAAGGATTTTTTCTTTTTCTTTTAAAGTCTGGCATCTAAAGATGTAGGAGAGAATAACTGGATAATATCTCCCAGGCAATTTTGTTCTCTTCCAATCATTGCTAGAGCCCTGTTCAGGCTTTGTGAACCTCTCAGAGTATTTGGGAGTCACAGACAGAATAATCTCAATATTTACTAAGCAACTGCAATGTTCTGCTCAGCCTCGTCCAATCCTGATTCACAAGCCCTTGATGTAGCTTGATGACAACAAACTAGAACCTTAAATCTAGGTACCTGACTCCAGAGCTTTCTTAAGTTGTTCTATAAAGGTCTTGATTGCATGTCTTCAAGTGCTCTCTCCAAGGAAAGAGGAGGGTTGGCAGTTTTCGTTCTCGAACTGTGTAGACAAGACCAGACCCAGACTACTTAATCTGGGGATCTAAAGAATTTAAATGGACGAGGTGACTATTAATCAATGCATTTAAAATATTGGTTTTGAATATTTGCTTGGTAGTTGATCTTTCAGCAGTTCTTAACATATTGATGTAGCCTTTTGTTTGATGTTATCAACCAAGTAATAGGTGGATAAGCAGGAGGGTGGCCTGGCAGGGAGCCATGAGTGGCTGACCAGACGATGTAGTCTCCATTGGTATGCTGTTGTTTCCTTCAAGTTCTACGTCCTAGGGAAATATTTCTAGCTGAGATGTTGTTCGGGTTTGTTTCCTCTCTTGCTGAGTTCTTCTAGAATTCTTTTTTACCTCAAATACTGGTTTTTCAGCTATTGTTTAAATACAAAAATGTCCCCCCAACACGTTCATGTAGCTCCTAGCTAAGGACAACATTTTGAGACATTCTGGAAACTTCAGGAGGTTAGAGGTAGCTGGAAGAGGTGAGTCACTAGAGGTGTGCCTTTGATGGTAATACTCTGTATTACCTGACTACTATGAAGTGAACAGCCTTACCCCTCACACGATCCCACCATGTTCTGCCTCACCATGGGCCCAGAGTCAATAAAGCCAAGAACAGAGACTGAATGTCTAAAAAGAAGCTAAAATAAATCCTTATTCCTTTTCAACTGTTCTTTCACGAATTCTGGATACAGTTACACCAATACAGAGGTGGAACCTCCAAGAAGCTATGGTTTCCATAGAAACACCCAAATGATGTAGAAATAGGCATTAGAATGAATCCAATCCAATTTATTTCTGAGTTTTATCTACCATCCAGTGTGATGGACTACTATTCTCTTCCCACCGAGCTATCCCATGCTTCCCACCTCACTCATCTTGCAAAAGCACAAAGCCCAGACCTAAGTGATAACATCCACTCCACATCTATGCAAACATCTGACTACAGTGCCACTGCATAGTGGGTGATGTCTTACCCTCCTGTACCTGGGGTTGGTGCAAAGTCTTTATCCTCACGTCCCTTCATTTCTGCATCAGCCTCCTCAACAGTCTACACTTCCTTTCCTTTTAGACCAATTGACCTGAAGTATCGCACCCTTTCCTTTGTGGGCCAACAGTTCAAGCTTGTAATGCCCACCAAGAAGAAACCTGATGTTTGCATTTTATCCAGAGAAAAACATCTTTGTTTTACAGTGACATGTTGACTATGTCATAATAAAAATGCTTCAGGAATGACAAGCTGGGAAAGTAGGCCACGTGGAACAGTTTCTTTTTAGATTATGGCAGCCCTGGCTGTTCAAGGGATGAAGGTAATGATCTGCCTAGGATGTGACAGTCCCTCCCTTTTGGAAAACAGCCATTGAGCTTTCTATGTAGCAACCACCATCCTCGACTTCTGCCTACCTCCACGCCTTGCCAAAGGCTTGGAACTTCAGACCTTTTCCAAATTCAAAAGAAGACAGAAAAAAATAACCATTGCCCAACTCAAAATCACGTATCTTAGCTTCCAATGTCAAAAAGAATCACTTGGCTTGTTTATCAAGGACTAGAACACTCCCAATAAGATTCTGACTTCAGGGTAGGGTGTGGGGGCCAGAATAGGCACAAAGACAGTATGTAGGGGCAATGTTAGGATGACACAGTGTAGACTTTCTGACAGCGTCAGGTGATCTTCCACTTGCCTTGCACTGTGCTTTTGGAAAACAATATTAAGGTGCATTTACATTTTTATTGCAGCAGAAAACGTACAACTTGGGAAATAAGACAAAGAAATTCTAAAGCCCCTCTCGGCCACTTACAGTGTCTGAAGTGCCAAATCTTCCATTCATCTATGAAGTGGGAATCACACCATAAAGTTTTAAGGCACCAACAGGACATGTGTAAGTGGTTTGTATAACTTTTAGCCACTGCTAGACAGGATGCAGAGGAGATCCCCATCAAAGCTATGCGTACGTTATTTTCGTTATTCGGTAACTTGGATGCAGCTGGGAGCCATATGCTTGCATTTCAGTGACACACTACTAAAAGTCTGGGCTTGGATTTTAACTTCTTCCTTACTGCTTTCTTTATTCTGTATTAAAACGTTAAAATCCATAGGGCTGAACAATTACCAGCCTTGAAATGCTTTTTAAGGAGTCATTTTACTGTTGAAATGTAATAGCAAATAATTTCTTGCAGAAGGCAGTAAGCAGAGCTATTTACTCACAGTGATTGTAACTCTTGTATTTGACTTGGTAATAGGTTCCAGATGGAGAAAGACACGGGATTGTCCCACCCCACCCCCAATGCTCAGTGGACCATGTGGCACCGGGTCAGATTACTACATACAACACAGTCACATACTCATGGATCCATGAAAAAGAGGATACATGCTTGCTGCTCGTGTTTTCGATGGTTCATTCACCGTGCACACGACTGTTTTGCTGCTGTGCTGGGTGAGAAAATTAAAATCCTGAAGGTGAGCAAAATTGTCTTAAGAAAATTTCAATTGATTTCAAAGGCCTCAAGGTTTACTAACAAGCAGGCATGCATGTTAAATTTGTAGTGGCCTTTTGTTTTGGTTTTGTTTATTTATTTATTTGTTTGTTTGTTTTTCAACAAGAGGTTTCTCTGTGTTGCCCTGACTATCTTGGAACTCAATCTGTAGGGCTAGCCTCACGCTCAGAGATCTGCCTGCCTCTGCCTCCCCAGTGATGAGATGAAATGAATGTACCACCAACTCAGCTTTTAGTGGCTTTCAAGGGGAGCATAAAGGACCTGCAGAGAGGCACTGGTGAGACTTATATGACAATAGTGGAGTGGAAATGGTTTTGCAGTGTGCACAAAAACCTGCATGTCATGATGAAATCATGCCTCCCTCCAAGATATCTGCACAGTTTATTAGTGAAGATGTCGCAGCTACCAAACTGAGAAACAGCCATGCATTTAGTTCACAGGTGTTGGCCCAGAAATGGAAGAGAGTAGAAATTCTGCTTTATCTCAGAGACTGCCCCCGTTATCTATGAGTGTAACTGTGTAGGAGTTACATCTACTATGTGAGAAATTCCTACACTGAAAACAAATATGTTTTCCCATCTATCCACCTAAACAAAGCACCTACATATAGGTTCTTGTTTATGTAAAGATATTTCATCACTGGCTGAGTAGCTTGATGTAGGCAGATACAGATGGCAATGTAGATAGAACAGCTATCTAGCATTCATAGGGCCAGATTCTATCTTCAGGACCATAAAAAAGGAAATAAATATACCGTAAAATTTTCATCACTTAAAATAGCTTCAAGTACACCCTAGAAACACTGATGGCATGTTAGGGACTCCAGATGCCAGATCCCTTAAGGCTCCTGTCACCAAGTCCTGCCCTTTCTGCAGGGTTGCTATGAATAGGATGTATGTGTTCATCCTGGG
Organism: Mus musculus; assembly: GCF_000001635.26. Lineage (NCBI taxonomy): Eukaryota > Metazoa > Chordata > Mammalia > Rodentia > Muridae > Mus > Mus musculus. The sequence continues at coordinate 80,411,530 of NC_000068.7, forward strand.
AGCCCAAAGCCGAGACAGATACCCTGGGAGAGATTGGAGACCAGCATCCTTAGTACTGCACTTCCCTCCCCCAACCCCCTACCTCAGCATCCCCAGAGCAGTACTCCTCAATACCCAGGGACACAAAATTCACCTTGAAAGGATAATAGCAACACCTAGGAAAAGATAACCCTCTCCCAGCATCAGAACACACAGTACAAGGTACCAGAAAGTAACTACATAGTAGATTGAAGCCTGTGCTGTCCTCCTAGGGGCAAAGATGGGAGTATGGTTCTAGAATTGGGGGAATTTTTGGTGTTTAGGGCTCATTGGAAAGTGAGGATGGTTTTTTTCTTCTAAAAGAAAGAATTTAGAAAAGTTGCCAAGATAGAAAACGTCCGCTTGGGAATGATCTTCATCCTTGCGTGGTTGTTCTCACAGAAGGAAACACAGCACCATTTGCTTCATACCTGTTTTATTTTTCAGCACACTGTAACTTAGGAATCTGGACCTACTACTACCACATGTGTAAATTTCAGGGAATGAGACTTTCAGGTGATGGGCACATCCCTGCTGCAGGGAAGGAAGAAAAGGCATCGTGGGTTCCCCCCCACCCATGGGTTGTTGGGGTCTCAGTGCAGCACACATAAGAAAAACATTTTTGTTGTTGTTGTCGTCTCTGTTGACAACCATATTCCTTTTATTAGACATCTTGATGGAGCATTAAACAACACAAATTCAAATCATAATGTCTAGGCCAATGAGCCTAGTCTACTCTAATCTAGTTCAACTTGAATGTGCAATGGCTTAAACCTACCCACCCCCCAAAATACAGACATAAACACACCAAAAACCAAAATCACAAGCCCAAAGCAAAAGGAAGAAAAAAAGTAAACAAATGTGCACATTTCCGTGTCCTGTAAATTATAGTCTTTTATAGAGTTACATACCTCTGTTAAATAACACCCTGGTGCACATGCATGCATACTTTAATACTTTCTTTTCCTGGCCAATACAGCAAGCCAAATTTATTTATGAATGGAGAGGGAGCATCCAACAATGGGTTTGATTTAGAAGGAAGCAGAGCTATAGTGATAACAACAGATGTCTAGTTATAAGTTCATCTCTAATGCTCGTGAATACATTTATGAACAAATCAAAAACGTTGCCAGAAGAACACTGCTGTTAATGGCTCAAGGGCTACTGATTCCAGTGTGCCCCTTAACCAGGCAAAATATTCTTTTCTTGGCTCCCAACACTATTTATTTTGCTGCCTGCCAATCTTGAAAATAAGTCATGCTGTGTGGCGTTTCCTCATAAATGCTTCCTGGTGTTGGGCTACTCTGCTTGTGCAGTGTCTGATTTCAAAATGCCGTTCTACCTTTATAAACATGTATAACTTTCACAGCATGAGGGAAATGGCCAAAGGCATACAAACACAAGACTATAAGCGCAGCAGCAGAGGCTGTCTTACAGCAATATCTAGTTCTTGAGATATGACCAGGATTCTCTCTTTACATGAAACATTGCATTCTCAATCAGGGTACAGAACACCAAATTAAACCCAGGGAGTCCAGTACAGAAACCTTAGCATCAACATATTTAATTTACTATTCTGGTTGCAAAAGAACAGTCCCCACGTGATTGATGAAACAGAATATATAACATATTAAAGGATCTAACCCCAGGCCATTAAGAAGCAGGAGAAAGGGGACCGGAAGTAACTTCGGTAGCCACGCGGTGTCTGCGGTAAACAATCGGTCACGAGCACAACTGTGCGGTTTTCCTTTGTTAGTCCAGCAGCGCCAGTCTTAGAAGGGAGTCCGTGGGTGTGGCCTTTTACATTTCAGGATTTAGCTGCGTGCTGGCCGGGGATTAGAGTTCCTGCCAGACTTCTGATTCTGAGTGGAATCGCTAGCATCAGTTTTACCCAGTCCAAGGTGTCGGAGTTTCATATCCCAGCGCTGTGAAATGTAAAAGAGAGAACAGTCACGAGGACACATCACGTGGGGTGTTATTTCTATGATGCTATCAACCGAGGGAGAGTCCAGGGTCAGATCTCTAAAGTGTTTTGCTACTTTTCCAAAAGTACAAAATCTCTATCCAAGGATAACAATGACACTGTATAAACACAATGCTCTGATTCCAAAAACCACAGCAGAAGCCATCTCATCTGTAAGATATTCAAGGATGCCATCGTACCAAAACATAGAACTAAAATTCCATGTCTGTAAATGATACAAAAGTCAACAGTATCTATACTTTCAGAATTTATATTTAAGTGGAAGATTTATGTTGGCAGTTTGAAAGAAGGGCTTTTTTTTTCTCATCATTTTCTTAAGACTAAAGTAACGAAACTTTTTAAAAACTGGTTGAGTGGTTAGGGAGATGGCACACGTGCAAGAACCTGATGTTTGGTACTGAGCATCTGGGTGTGTATCTACAGCCTCAGTGCTGAGAGAGCAGCAAGCCAGGGGGCAAAGACAGGCAGGTCCTAGAGTTCCATAGTCAGTGAGTCTAGCTTATGAGTGAGAATCAGTTTCAGGGAAAGACCTTGTCTGGAAAAGTAGGGCAGAGAGCAATTGAGGAAGACCCCTAGCAGTGACTTCCAGCCATCATATGCACATTCACCAGTAAGCACAAAAGTGCATATGTATGAACATGTACATACACATATACACAAAATAAGCTGATCTAAATAGTGAAGATATAAAGGGAAAATGGTGCCTCTAAAATATTTTTCTAGTATTTTCCACCAATTACAGCAAACCCACAAGATCCTTCCCTGCCACAGGCTTTACAATGCATGGGGGGAGGGGAGGTGTTAATTGTTGTTGCATACATCTTTTTAAATAAGAAAAGTCACATTGACTTGTATTTCATATGAATGATGTCAATACTGCTTATTTGTGATATAAGAAATTGAATGGAAGTTACATGGTGAAAGTGTATGAAATGATAAGAACATCTGTACTCCACAAACTTCAGCAAACATAGAAACCAGAGGCCCGTACTGAGAACAGACTCCTCTTTATCAGCTCTGAATGCAGTCCATGATTTCCACAGGCCAGGAGCTCCCAGATGATCTGTGGGCTGCTGGTTCAATGACCTCATTTTAAGTAGCAAGAAGCTAATGGCAGATGGCCCAAATCCTGATTCTAACTCACTACTTAACCGTACAAAGCTTCTGAACTAATCGACATTTTTATTGTTTCTATATTGGGATTAATAACTAATAATAGCATTATTCTGAAGATTGAAAAATTGCAAAGTGCACAGCATATAATACATTAGTTATTACTTGTTTTTCTATTAAAATACATCTTCATCTTGGCTGACTTTATTGCATAGTAATATTGCTTTCATATTTAAAAAATAATCTGATTCTTAACTCTCTCCAAGATAATTCAAATATCTTGAACAATTGGCTGTCTCGAAACAGAGACAAATAATCATTTACATAGGAAAATGGTAAATGATCTTTTTAACTGGCCTACTATTAAGAGAAAGTTCAGCGCCAGATGTGGTGATTCACGCCTTTAATCCCAGCACTTGGGAGGCAGAGGCAGGCGGATTTCTGAGTTCGAGGCCAGCCTGGTATACAAAGTGAGTTCCAGGACAGCCGTGGCTATACAGAGAAACCCTGTCTTGAAAAAACAAAACAAAACAAAAACAAAAAGAGAGAGAGAAAGATCAGCTCTAAAGAGCAACTTATATTGAATTTAAAAATAATATCCTCCATAAGAGTCTTTTAAACATTCCTGAGTTAACTGAAAAGCTACAGTAGGTATGCTAATAATTCCAACCAGAACTGATTTTCTCCCCAAACTTCTGACTCAGAGCATAAACGTGAATTAAAAATGGCCCACTGGGCCTGGAGAGATAGCTTAGCGGTTATGAACACTTGCTGGAAACGGTGGCAGTGGTGGTGCACCTTTAGTCCCAGAACTTGGGAAGCAAAGACAGGCAGATCTCTGAGTTTGAGGGCAGCTTGGTCTACAGAGCAAGTTCTAGGACAGCCAAGGCTACACAGAACTGTTTAAAACCAACCAACCAACCAAGCAACCAAAAACAAAAACACTTGCTGATCTAGCAGAGAACCAGAGGTTCCCAGCACCCAGGGGATAGCTCACAAACATTTGTAACTCCAGTTCCTAGGGATCCCACACCCTCTCCTGGCCTTCTTGGGCACGAGGAACTTATGCATAGACATAAACACAGACAATACTCATACATATAAAATAAAAATTTAAGAATCTTTTTTCAAAAGAAGAACCTCAGAAGAGAATTGGGAGCAGTGATACATTACTATAATAAAAACAGCAGCAGTATAGGAGGACGACAGAGTTTGAGGCCAGCCTATGCTACATTGCAAGTACCAGTCCAGCCCGTGCTACATCATAGGTACTGGGCCAGCCTGTGCTACATTGTAGGTACCAGTCCAGCCTGTGCTACATCATAGGTACCAGTTCAGCCTGTGCTATATCGTAGGTACCAGTCCAGCCTGTGCTACATTGTAGGTACCAGTCCAGCCTGTGCTACATTGTAGGTACCAGTCCAGCCTGTGCTATATTGTAGGTACCAGTCCAGCCTGTGCTACATTGTAGGTACCAGTCCAGCCTGTGCTACATTGTAGGTACCAGTCCAGCCTGTGCTGAATCAAAAGTATCACTCCAGCCAGAGCTGCATAGCAAGACAGTCTCAAAACAACAAAGATTAATTAGTTATTCAAGTCACTGGTTCATTGTTTCCCATTAGTGTGTTTAAATTCAATCTGAGAACATCAGTGATCCCATAAAAACTATGATTTCCCTGAAGGGAATATATTCACCATGCTACAAAACAGGACAAGCCGTGCCTCCCAGTGGGAACATAACTGGCGAGGCTTGTTACACACAGCAGCAGAGGTGCTGAAGTTCTCCCAACTGGTACGGGAATTTAGGACAAATTCCTGTTCTGCACTTGGAAGCGGAAAACAGACTTGAAAAGCTGAAAGGACATCCCAGTACTCTGAAGAAGAGCCACTTCTCCACTAATAATTAAACACCAGGTTCATTGGTGAGAGATGGGAACAAAAAACACTCACAGTCCGCATCTGAAATGCTCCTCACTTCTGACAAAAACTCTAGAGACAAAAGGAACTTAGTAGCGGTAGTTTCTATCAATGAAACCATGCCCTCGACATTTCTGTAGGTCTCTTCGACTCAGGTGTGTCTGCCACCCACGCTGGGTGCCATATGTCATAAACTGCCTCAGGGGTTTAACTTTCCCTGGAAATGCTACCCACGCCCTCCAGCTCTCAGAAGAGGATGTATGTTTGGTACAGTTTCCACTCCCAACCCCTTCCCCAGCACACACCCTAGAAGAGTCCTCTGCCTCCTATGCATTCCCCCCTCCCACTCGTTCTTCTTTTTGAGAAAGATGTGCTAGTGTAGTAATAAGAAACACAAAACCATTTCTATTGAGTAATGTACTACTTGATATACATACATACATACATACATACATACATACATACATGCATATATATGGTCTAGGGTCTTAATATAAAATATTAAAGCCACATCATTGTTTTAAGTACCCAGTTTGGTGACATCTCTTCTACACTTATGACTGTGGCAGCATCTCACTCATAGGAGTCCATATCTGTCCGTTGGACACAGTGGTATTTTTCTATTCAGCACTAATTTTTCCCCCTCTTCTCAGAGAAAAGCAATTTGTTTAGAAGCAATAAAAACCCCTACTCCCTGCTTTCCCAAGTGGAGATAGACATGGCCCATGTTCGGATCAAAAGTTTCATGATAAAGTGTCTGGAAAGAGTTCTTGAAAACCTATGTTGACCTCCTTGCATCTTTCTGCCTGGAATGATGTATGATGTTGGTGGCAGAACAGCACTGTGTGATTCCTACTGAACAAGAAGATGGAAGCGGTACCCGACCATGGCTGTCAGAGGCTGGGGCTCTGAATGCTAGCATAAAGCCAGTCTGTCATGATTGGCTAGCTATAGGCGATTTCCCAAGAAGTTAGGGCAACTGTACTTAGAGCTTTGATACACGTAGAGGAAATTAATTTCATAAATGAATAGACATTAACAATAATTTCAGTTCTCAGAATAGTCATGTGTGTGTGTGTATGTGTGTGTGTGTGTGTGTGTGTGTGTGTGTGTGTGTGTGTGTGTGTGTGTATCAGGTCTTAATATTCTCATGTAGTTGAGGACAACTATTTAGCTTATGTGAAAGATGGTTTTCTATGGATTATATTATCAGACAGAATTTTTCTTCTGGTGCTGGGGACTGAACCTGGAGCATACTTGCTAGGTAAGCATTCTACCACAGAGCTAAGTCCCAGCCCCAGTACTACTTTGAACATAAAATCCAAGCTTACCTTGACTTTCTTACCAAGCCGATCCTTCCACTTCTCAGCTATAGAGCCTTCTACCAAGAGTAACCTGCATTTTAAAAATCAAATTATTTTGAAAAACCAAAGTATATAATTGAAAAATTCAAAGAATTGGTGGCAAGAAAAACTAAGTATGTTCATCCTAGAATCTGATGCCAGAGAGCTGAGAAGAGTCTTAACCATTTAGGAATCGTGGATCCCTTTTAGAAATAAATGAACTATGATCTTGCTTTCCAGAAAAATCTATACCCATAAGCTATGCTCACATCCCTTTTCTATCCAATATGTAAAATTAAAATATATAACCATAGTTCTCAAGAAAGTAGAAAGAGCCTAAGACAAGAAAAGCCCAGCAAGATGTGGAAGGAAAACCAATTCCCCTGCATCCTTAGGGGGAAGGTTACCTGGAACGTTCCTCGTCTTCATAGCCCATGATGACATATTCCTCATTGACAGTAAGTGGAGGACAGAGGCAGCCAGAGGTGGTATAAAGATTGACGGTGTCCCTTGGAATGTTTACCAGTGATGCCTTTAGAATTTCCTTCACTTCCACAACGGCGGTCACATCATGACATTTCATCTTTACCTCTTTAACTTTAGCCCGGATGACTGAATAAAAGACAGTAAATTTGATTTATATGATGACACACAGTAAGGTACACCCTTCAAAAAAAAAAAAAAGCCAGTAGGCCTCTTTCTAGCCAATTCCTCTCAATTTCATGATCAATGGTTAGAAAGGAAATGTCAGGCAGACATTTTTCTTTAGAGAAACTAAATGCCATACTGGCCTTCTTGCTCAGCCCTGATTCCCTGCCAATTTGTGTATGTATCTGTGTATGCAGACATTGGTGATTATATACGCATGTGTGTATAGACGTTTGATTTTCACGAACCCACTTAGGTAATCATAGTTGATTGAGTAATCTATTATAATTCCCCTACACAGCCTCACTTTGGATGTGTGGCTATGTGTGTGTGTGGTACCAATGGCTGCTGAAAGGTATTAACTTAAACTAATTTTACCCCATGTTAAGGCCTAGACTCAACTCGATGCTTTGTTTCTTCATCAGAACTATTCAGTTGATCAGTTTTCTCAAGGCAGGCTCTCTTCCCAGCTACAACTCAGTCTTGTTTATTGGTGTTCCCAAACCAACTCCTTGGACATTCACCTCCCTCACCACATCTCGCCATTCTGACATTGGCACTTTCCTTCCTTCACACCAATGTTATGTGGTTTTAGGTTTTTTTTTTTTTCTAATTTATTTATTTTATTTATATGAATACAATGTCACTGTAGTCAGACACACCAGAAGAGGGTATCTCATTATAGATGGTTGTGAGCCACCATGTGGTTGCTGGGAATTGAACTCAGGACCTCTGGAAGAGCAATCAGTGCTCTTAATCACTGAGCCATCTCTCCAGCCCCCAGCGTTATGGTTTGTATCTCCTTTAGGGACGATGAACTTTCTTCGTGAGCAAAAGTTGTCCATTAGACCTTGTCTCCTCCATCTGCCTTCCACTCAGCCACGCTGCTACCCCGTGACCCTGCTATGTCGGGGACAATGTTCTAGCATGCTGATTGCATCAGTTCTCTTCCCCCAATGCAAGTAGTGACCCCAGCACTCCCTACAGGTGTCAGCTTCACTTTTCAACACAAAGACAAACTGTCTTCCATCTGCAAAGTCAAATGAGGTGACTCAGAACCTAGAAGCTATGTTTCTTCTATTCCCTCCGTGTCTCTTTTTTTTTTTTTTTTTTTGAAGAGCCACATTGTGTAGGGATCTGCTTCTGGTAAGTATGCATTTGTACAGGAAAGTTTTATATTTATTAAAAAGAAAGAGTCAAACTTGTTATTTAATAAAAAGCCAACAGCAATTGCTCAGGAAGCTCTGTCATATTAATACAATGTCCACAAAGGAAATACAATATATGCAAGAGAATCCACCTTGGAGGAGCTCTGTAGGTAGGAGTGTACAAACTGCCACTGGCAGATTCTCCCAGGTATTTTAGGTGTTCAGGATTATACAGGATTGAGTAAAAAAAAAAAAAAAAAAAAATCCCTCCACCAAAACATAAAACCACCTGATAATGCATTCTCCACTATCGACCTAACTTTATATGGTGACTCAATGGTCTACAGGTATGACAATCTACTGGACAGAGACTCAGTTACCAAAATCTGTAAGCTTTATTCATGAGTATTTCAATCTTCAGAGACTTTGTTGCAACACAAGTGTGAGAGTTTGTTGCAGACAAAGTCTAACTGCCCAGCTGGCTCTGCCTGGCTTGAATGGCAACTGGAGGCCCTGTCTTTGCCCGTTCTCTCTGCCCTGTATTTTGACAAGAGATAAGGTTTTCCCTCCAGACGGTAAGTTCCCAAGACCAGCTAGCAGACATGTTTGTGTGAGTCCTGGCTTAAATGAATGTGCTTCCCAGTATCCATGAGCCATGAGCGATTAGGGAGCTGGGCGAAGGTTGTCAGGCCAGTGATTTATTTTCTCGGTGCATCCACTATTTTCATTAGGAATTTTTAGCACATGTACTGCCTCCAAAAATAATACCTCTCTACAACACCTACTTCATTATTCAAGTAATTTTGCTAAAGCTCACAATTTTTTACTGACTCGGTCAGGAATGAGGCAGAGATTTCATATGAATTAGCAGTTGTTCCTGTCTCAACAGAAACATGCAAATGCATACAATAGTGAAAATCAATATATTTTAAAACAAAAATATTTTCTTTCCATTAGTTTGCCTTCTAGCCAAGCGTTGGAGGGGCTATTTTCTCCTAAGAATCTGTTAGTCCCACCCAAAAATCAATCTTTAAATCATTGGTGGCTATAGTGTCTAGCTATGACAAAGAGAATATTTTCTCCCCTCCCCTCTTTCTTTCTTCCTTCCTTTCTTTCTTTCTTTCTCTCTCTTTCTTTCTTCCTTTCTCTCTCTCTCTCTTTCTTTCTTTCTTTCTGTCTGTCTGTCTGTCTTCCTTCCTTCCTTCCTTCCTTCCTTCTTTCCTTCTCTTCTCTTCTCTTCTCTTCTCTTCTCTTCTCTTCTCTTCTCTTCTCTTTTCTTTTCTTTTTTCTCAATAGCGACTGGGGAAACCTAGGCTGACCTTGAACTTGCAATGCAGTCTCAACTGGACTTGAACTCTTGATCCTCTTGTGTTATGGATAGCCCTGGGGCTAATTATATTTGATGTTAATTCCGTTATCCTGTGAGTAGCTTCGCAAGGAAAGAGTCAGCACTCAGGTGATTTCCGGTAAACCTGCTTCCCACCTTAATTTGTAAAATAAAGAAGAGTTGATGATTGGGCAGACTAAAGGGAAGGTGGAGCAGAAGGTGGAGAGGGAGAAGAAGGAGAAAATGGAAGAGGGAGAGGACACAGAGGAGGAGGAGGAGGAAGAAGAAAAGTGGAGCAGAAGCACATGGCCTGGAGAAAGTTCGAAGAGGTCTCATAAGATGTGAAAGATGGTAGTGTAGCAGTAGCTCTGCCCAGTCTAGGCGCACAGCATGTATTCATATTAACTGAGTTGTGTTTTCATTGCCAGGCATATTTGGGTTTGGGTTGGAGATTTACCGCAGCAATCTTGACCTTATTCCTAAGTGCTTGGAGGGACTACAGATAGGGTACCATACAAAGCTCCTCCTTTTTATCAATTGTTATAATACTCAGCTACCTTCTCCAAAATGATTTGTAAAGATTAGTATTTTAACTTTTAATGGTAAGAGTACCACCAGCTATTGTGTTAACAAGGAAGCTGGGCAAAGTTAAAAGTTGTAAGTAAAGATAAATAAAAATAACTCATATCTTTGAAATAATTTTTATTGTTACTGTTTTCAGTGTCTGTGTCTTCATTCGTGCATCTGTGTGTGTGTGTGTGTGTGTGTGTGTGTGTGTGTGTGTGTGTGTTTCTGCTGGTTTGCTTGGAGACAGGTTCTCATGTATCCCAGGCTGGCCTCCAACTTGCTATGTATCAAAGAATAATATTGAACAACACAACCGATTTTATGTGATGCTGAAGATCTAATCCAGAGTTCCGTGAATGCCAAGCAAGGCCTCTACCACCACTACCTGACCCATGGTATGAAATTATGGTTTTGCTTTTTATGATAGCTATATTTAAAAGTTCACATGGACTTTATAAGTCTTAAAAAGCTGGCCTTCTGAAACGGAAGGCCCCCCTATCCCTGCAGTCAGGGCAGTTTGCATAAGGAGAAGTAGATAAGTAACCAGCTTTTGATTCTTAGATGAACTAAGCCCTTCACCCAGGGACATCTGTCCCTCCCTGGGATGTCTGTCTGTTCCTCTCTAACCAAGAGTGGCTAAGATCCTCTTAAGATAAGCACTCTGCCAACTGGTAGCTCATGCCTATAACTGTAGTGCTGGAGAGGCTGAGGTTACAAGTTCAGGGGCAACCTGGGCTACAGAGCAAGTTCTAGACTAGCCTTTGAAGTGCAGACTCCCTGTCTAAAAACAAATAAATCATAATAAAAAATAAAGATATAATTTTACTGAAGAAAAATTTGGGAAAGAAATTGCATTCAGACTCATCTACCCCCAAGAGCTTCTTTTATGCTCTTTCGTAAGTTGCACTTCCAAACATTACTGTCTTGGTCATGTCCACTTCTCTCCTAAATCCCCAAATTCTAGAACAGTGGTTCTCAACCTTTCTAGTGTTGGGATCCTTGAATACAGTACTTTATGTTGTAGTGACCCCCTAATATAAATTATTTTCATTGCTGCTTTATAACTAATTTTGCTATGAACTGTAACGTAAATATCTGTATTTTCCCGTGGTCTTTTTTTTTTTTTTTTTTTTTTTGACTTGGATTCAAGTTTATTTCTTTTTTTTTTAAATTAGGTATTTTCCTCATTTACATTTTCAATGCTATCCCAAAGGTCCCCCATACCCACCCCCCCAATCCCCTACCCACCCACTCCCCCTTTTTGGCCCTGGCGTTCCCCTGTACTGGGGCATATAAAGTTTGCAAGTCCAATGGGCCTCTCTTTGCAGTGATGGCCGACTAGGCCATCTTTTGATACATATGCAGCTAAAGACAAGAGCTCCCGGGTACTGGTTAGTTCATATTGTTGTTCCACCTATAGGGTTGCAGTTCCCTATAGCTCCTTTTTCCCGTGGTCTTAAGCAAACCCCTGTGAAAGGCTCATTTGACCCCCGAGGGGTTGGTGACCCACAGGTTGAGAACTCCTGCTCTAGAATTTGAGCCAAATCTCTATACACCCTTCGTCTTCTAAAATTAAAGCACATAAAGACAAACTTCTCATTTTCATAGCATAGTTAACTTTAGAATTTTCTAATCCATGTTTAGTCATTAACTCGGGATCAGAGAGCGGCATGAGCGTGTCAGCTTCACTGACTGGCTGTGCATTCCTCCTACCAAATCCAACACAATGTTACACATGGAAAATTCCACACCTGACTTCATGTGACAGGTCACAGTCCAATTAGTGATGCACCTTCAGGAACTGTCAGGGAAACACAAATGTCATGCTTGAACCTGAATCCCGCTCCTAAGAGTATTCCCACACATTCACAAATATTCCAAAATACAAAAATGATAGCCTATAATCCTAAATACTTCTGGTCCCAAACATTTTGGATAAGGAATACTCAGCATCTACTTGAAAAGAAATTATAGTTTAAAAAAAAAATCTGCCGGGTGTGGTGGCGCACGCCTTTAATCCCAGCACTCGGGAGGCAGAGGCAGGCAGATTTCTGAGTTCGAGGCCAGCCTGGTCTACAAAGTGAGCTCCAGGACAGCCAGGGCTACACAGAGAAACCCTGTCTCGAAACCCACCCCCCCCCCCCAAAAAAAAAATCTGTGGAAACCAGTAACACTGAGCAGCCCAACCTTCCGACAGAGGAACACCAGGGACTGATTGCCTGTGTCACATAACAGTGACTGACATTCACTGAAGCATAAAAGTACCCAAACGTACATTATACACGATAAAAGAAAGGGTAGCTTTTGCTCAGTCATCATCACTCATAAAGCCAGGAGGAGAAGGGTGCTCATGAGAATTGAAATGAGATAGTCCACAGAAAGCGCCTGAAGTTGTCCCCAGGAGAGATAGCATCCTCCCATTATGTCAGTCAGCTCTGCTTGTACAGGAGGCTCTGCAGTTAGCACTTAACTTATTAAAATGTTATATTTGGTCAAGTTAAATAGCAAAGGATTCCCTCAGATGAATAGCGACAACTATTAAATGTTGCTTCCCAGTGTCCTTTGGGTGTTTCTTGTGGAGCACAGCCGGGATCCAGGTACTAACCCAGAGACAAGAACTTCTACTTGGAAACTGATCTTAAGGTACTCAATGCTATAGTTTTAATTAATGAATTAATAAAACCGATGCTCTCACAATCACACATTTGAGAAGAACTTTGTCACTATGATACATGAAACTGGAAACAACACTTGTAAGTGACCTTTGTTTCTAAGCCTTACTTTTTTTTTTTTTCCAAGACAGAGTTTCTCTGTGTAGCCCTGGCTGTCCTGGAACTCACTCTGTAGACCAGGCTGGCCTCGAACTCAGAAATCCATCTGCCTCTGCCTCCCAAGTGCTGGGATTAAAGGCATGTGCCATCACTGCCTGGCTTACTTTTAAAATGCTCATGCAAGGTTTCCCAAAACACAGCAATCTATAAGCAGACGGTAATGGTATCCTTACCATAGTTGTAATTGTTCCGGAAATAGGTCTTCTGTGTAGCTCTGACAGGCTTACATTTGCAACGTTCTGAAAGAGATGAAATGGTGAGTGACTTTTCTCTATTAGCAGTCTTTCATTCCCCCATGTGCTTTAAGGAAGACTCTATATGAACTTAGTGGTGAGAGATCTCTGGGTTTCTGTGTCTGATCTTTTTCTCCTGGAACTATCTTGCTGTTGCTTCCATCTTCACAGCCTGTTCCTCTGCATCCGTAGGCTCTGAAGAGCGTTCCCAATCTCTCCCACCCAAAACCTTCGGCAACACTGCTCATCGTCCTGCTTGAGCTGCTCAGGACCCCAGACTCTGGAACGAGGGGCACTTAGTGTTTTCAGAAGTAAAAATGTCAGCTCACTGAGAGGCACTTAAGCTCTAGTGCGGCCCTGTGGAAGACCACTTGCTGTATATATACATTTATAAATTACACGGCATTTCTCCACTTATTAGTTCCTGGATCAGAAAGCCACTCCAGGAGATAAACTAGAAGTGCTTTAAGCCAAGGAGCCCCTTCCACTGGTAAAACAGCTGCCATCACACAAAATGGTATATCTGTGCTTGTTGGAGACAAACTTTGTCTTTTGTAAACATAAATCCCATATATAAAAATATCTGCAAATTGTTAGCACTGAAATAATATGCATATAAGAGACATTATATAGACTGTAGTTCTGTATCTAGGAATATATGTATGTGTGATGTTATATGTTTTATATATACATATACATATATATATACATATATATACACATATATACATATATATACATATATATATATGACAACAATTAAAGAAAAAGAGGCCATGAATTTGAGAAAGAATAAAGGAAGTATATAAGTATATTATATAAGTATATGAGAGGGGTTGGAGGGAGAAAAGAGAAGGGGAAAGTGATGCTAATTTTAAAAATTTTTTAATAGTGAAAATAAATGGTAAAAGGTATTTGTGAGTGGTGCCCTGAACACACTTTACCTAGTAGAGGTGTATGTCATAAAATCTCTGATTATCTCAAAATCTTTCATTTGTAGACAAGTTGACATCTTCAAGAGTGTATTTTTTAAAACTTCTATGGAAACACTATACTTCCAAAATTACTTAGCTGAGAAACTGGAGTTGGAGATGTACCTCAGTTATAATATATCTGCTCATCTGGCAGTTTGAATATAAGTGGCCCCCTAAGACTCAGGTGTTTGAATGCTTGGCCATAGGGAGCAGCACCATTAGAAAGTGTGACCTTATTGGAGTAGGTGTGGCCTTATTGGAGGAATGTGCCACTGTAGAGGAGGGCTTTGAAGTCTTGTATGTTCAAGCTATGCCCAGAGTGGCTCACAGTTTCATCCTGGGTGCCTTCAGATCATGATGTAGAACTCTCAATTCTTTTTCCAGCACCATAGCCTCCCTGTATGCTGCCATGCCTCCTGGATGACAATAGTGGACTAAACTTCTGAAAATAAGACACATACACACACACACACACACACACACACACACACACACACACACATGGTAAGCATTGTGAACTGCCAGCAAAGTCTATATAAAAAGAAAGAACACAATTTCCTTAGATGATATTTGATTAGTAAAGGTTTCTTCGTTAGTCCCCCTGAGAAGGCTCCCCTAAAAAGTAATGAGTGTTTTCCATATGGTGACATGGAGCATAGGAATTAGAGAAAGCAAGCTAATTTCTTGTTGTTGTTCTGTTTAAAAATTGTCTTACGTTAGTATGGGGACCAACTAAAGCAAACTTCTGTGTTGACCGTTTGCTATTATATTAATTTATATGCATGGGTATTTTGCCTGCATATCTGTCTGTCTGTGCACCACATCTGCACAATGCTTTTGGAGGCACTGGATTCTCTGGAGCCGAAATTACAAATGGTTGGGAGCTGCTGTGTAGATGCAGAAAAAAAATCAATCCTGGGTCCTCCGGAAAAACATCTCTTAGTGTGGAGCCATCTCTCCAGTCCCACATTTTACATTCTTAATTACATATGTATTTGTTCTAAGTGCATTTATGTGTGCATATGTGTATTGTAGGAGTGCACACATGCCACAGTTTGTGAATGTAGGTCAAAGGAAAACTTGCAGGAGTCTCTTTCTACTAGGTAGGGCCTGGGATCAAACTCAAGTCATAAGACCTGGCAGCTGGAGTCTTTGCCTGATACACCATCTTGCCAGCCCTTATATTTTCTAATCAAAATTAATTTCACTTTAATTGAACTTGCACATGAGCATCAGCAGTTCACAGGCTAGATGGACCCTACCTGCCAGCTTTCATAGATGTAAGCATCTCTCCTATCAGTCACTGTTGTCATTGTTCCTGTCATGGTGGTGATGGGAAAGTCTCAACACTGCACATGGCATTGCCCTTTCTTTGCTCTGCAAGTAACTTTCAGCAGATTTCTGTAGGAGCTCAGTCCAGTAAACAATGGATATTATCAGTGTCTGTGGACACTTTGAAGAGGACTACTCCACAGTTGACAAGATGACTCAGCAAGCAAAGTGGCTGAGTTCAATGCCTGGAACTGACAAAAAGGTGGAAGGAAAAGAAAAAAAAAAAAAAAAAAACAATCCCCAAGGTTGCCCTCCCTCACACATATCACATCACATATCACACACACACACACACACACACACAGAGAGAGAGAGAGAGAGAGAGAGACAGACAGACAGACAGATAGAGACAGAGAGAAGGAGGGAGAGAGGGGGAGAGAAACAGAGAGAGAGAGAGAGAGAGAGAGAGAGAGAGAGAGAGAAAGAGAAAGAAAACACACACAGAACAATTGGATTTTATAAAGACAACTACTTCAAAATTAATACCCCTATTATTAAAATGTTTGTATTACCTTTTAAAGAAAATTAAGTTATCTAGGTCTTGCCTTGTTAGCTGTTTGATTTTTTCTAATATGTTGTAATATTGTACATTTTATAAAGGTGTCCTAAATGTGAGAATATTTCTGAAGAAAAAAAATGCTATGGGCTGGCGAGATGGCTCAGTAGGTAAGACTGCTCTTCTGAAGGTCCTGAGTTCAAATGCTCACAACCACCCATAATGAGATCTGACACCCTCTTCTGGTATGTCACAAGACAGCTAAAGTGTACTTATGTATAATAATA
Organism: Mus musculus; assembly: GCF_000001635.26. NCBI lineage: Eukaryota > Metazoa > Chordata > Mammalia > Rodentia > Muridae > Mus > Mus musculus. The sequence continues at coordinate 80,427,748 of NC_000068.7, forward strand.
AATAAATCTTTGGGCTGGAGCAAACAGGGATTGAGCGAGCAGGGTTGACCAGAGTAAGTGGGGCCAACTGGAGCGAGTGGGGTTGACTGGAGGAAGCAGAGGTCCTAAAAATTCAATTCCCAACAACCACATCAAGGCTCACAACCATCTGTACAGCTACAGTGTACTCACATACATAAAATAAATAAATCATTTTTAAAAATGCTGTAGTTTGAATTTACAAATTATCCTCATAAAAATACATTTGTTATTTCTCTACTTAGAAGTACATGAGTGTCACCAAGATGCCTGCAAGGACTAAGATTTTACCTGAGCACTTGACTGTTTAACAAGCTGGGAAAGTGTCTTGGATTTGGTCCCCAGCATTGCAAAAATAACGTTAAAATAATACATGTTCATAAGTTAGTTATACATTTCTAATCTTCAGAAACTGCTTATGCTCTAATTATTAAAAATTCAGTTAAAAACTATCTACCAAGTGTCACTGAATTGAATCTAATTTGATAGTGTTTGTAATTTTGCCTGAAGCGTAAACAAATGCATTACATCAAACTTACAAGGCAGAGATTATTCTTAATTGCATTGTAAAATGACTTAGGAATATCTCAGGAGGACATTTACGTAGTGATATGTACAGTTGCCTCTGCAGAGATTGCCTAAAATCTAATGAGCTAGGCAAATATGTCCTTGGGGACTGAAGTTGTTCCTCTGCAACATACTCATTACTCTTACTGGTCACAAAAGGAATTTTATCACACTGCATAAAAATATGACCCTTTCTGCCCTAATTCTTAGCTTCTGGTATAAGCAAATACCTTTCTAATTTGACTAATAGTTCAATATATTATCAACAGTGTAAGTAGAATTTTACCTCCACCAAGTACAAGTGTATCATTTCCTTCCACTTACTTAAAATCATTTAATCCAAATGTATTCATACCTTACATTAATAGACCCAAAGTATTATCTCTGTCCTAAATCACACAAACGCATACTCACACACACACTCATGCACACACATGTGCATACTCACACTTACGTCCACAAAGCCTAGGGGGGAAAAAGCCATGGAAAGAGAACCTGCATGCATCATCTTTTGCAAATTTTTTGTGTCCACCACCATAAATAAAGCTGTGACCATTTATTTTTTTTCTATCAGCAGTTTGATTTCTTTATTCTTGGACTTTTTATTGAGCCAGTAGGATTACCATTCCTACTGATGTAACTGTTAGTGTTCTTCCCCTTCCAGCTTCCGGGTGAGACCAGAACTTAAAGTCTTGGGTTCTTTGATGACAAAATGAAATATAATACTGGACTTTGAATAAAAACATTACATATCAAGAGTGAAATCTTATAAAAGAATTATAGGGGGCTGGAGAGATGGCTCAGAGGTTAAGAGCACTGACTGCTCTTCCAGAAGTCCTGAGTTCAATTCCCAGCAACTACATGGTAGCTCACAAACATCTGTAATAAGATCTGATGCCCTCTTCTGGTGTGTCTGAAGACAGTTAGAGTGTATTCATAGATATATGAATAAAAATTCATATATATATATTATATATATATATATATAATATATATATGTGTGTGTGTATGTGTATATATATATATATGTATATATATATATATATACATATAAAACTTAGGCTGCCTTGGTGGTTTATTTTGTGGAAGGAACCTTTTCATTAAAGGTGCTAATTTTACTTTTTCTAACTGAAGTGATAAGAAAGTCTTTGTAGTGGTTTGAATAGGTCTGGCCCTCATAGATTCATGTGTTTGAATGCTTGGTCATAAGAAGTGGCACTATTAGAAGACGTGGCCTTTTTGGGGTAGGTGTGGCCTTGTTGGAGGAAGTGTGTCAGTGTGGAGACATGGGTTTGAGATTTCCTATGCTCAAGCTCCATGAAATGTGGAATCAGAATCCCCCAGTATCCTCCGGCACCATGTCTGCCTGCATGTTGCCATGTTTCCCGCCATGATGATAATGGACTAAACCTCTGACCCTGTAGGCCAGCCTCAATTAAAGTGTGCTTTTATAAAAGTTGTCCTGGTCATGGTGTCCCTTCACAGCAATAAAACCCAAATTAAGACAATCTTCAAAAGTTTTGATGTTAGAAGTTTGTTCCCTTCACTGTCCAGCATTAAACACAATACCCTGAACTGTGAGACAGAGAGTAGCACTCATCCGTGAGTGGCCTTGGCTAGGTCTCTGCCTCAGGCTACTCTTTATATTCTCTCAGTTGTTCATCCATCTCTTCCAGCCCAGCTGCTAGGAATATTGTCGATTATGCTATTATGAGCAGGAGTGTATCACTCTTATACAAACGAGAAAGCCAAACATGTCCAACACCCCTCAGAATCAGAGATGCGAGCGCAGAGGCGGAGCTAGCATAAGCAAGGCCCTGGATTCCATCCCCAGCACTGAGATGCCCCAAGTTACTCAGCAGTGTTTGAACCAATGCACTGCCTACTATGGCTACAGTGAGACTTCTGGCGAGCAAAAGCCACTTTGATCATGACAGCAGCCTCACTTATTAGAAACACACAGAATATTATTTTTATATGGGTTTAAAAGATCTAAACAATTCCAAAGGACTGATACAATTATAAAATTTGTTACTGGCTGGGTTATTGCTGTTTAGTACAACATTGTCTGGGACCAAGCTTAAGTGTGATACAACTTTCTAACTCGTCCTGACCTTTGTTTGAACTCATTTTGATCTCATGCACAGCTGTAAGACTATAATTAACCTCACTGGATGTCAACACCCCATAAACCAATTATGGCTTTGGAAGAGTCTACCTTTGAGTAGATATTTATCTAACTTTACTAAGAAGGTATCTCCAGTCTATACTTTGGACTTGTGGTCAAAGGATGTGGGAAAAAAAATCTACTTGTCTCCTCCCTTCTACTCTAAAACACTTAGGAGGAAACCACAACAAACTTTTAAAGACTCACAAAATAAATTCCTACAATGTGAGGACCTGTACCCTCAATTCTGGCCTTCCTATATCTTCAACTGCCTCAAAATAGTGTTTGTGACTCTTTCCTTAAGTAGTTTTAGACATCTAAAAATATCTACCACACCATGACTGTGCCTTCCTGCTGTAGAAAAGACAGTGTTCTCTACTTCATACCCCTGGGTCAGCCACACCTCCCTAGATATGAAGTGGAACAAGGAAATGGAACATCTACTGAAGTCTTTCAGCCACTGGTATGTCCACTAATTTGCTGTGCTAATATTTACTTGGCATGTCACATTCTAGGCTCTGTCCCTTGACTACAGGACACCTGATGGGCAACACTGCCAGGGCAGAAGGTACAAAACAACAACACGAAGACAATCTGCAACTCTGTGTGTGATATGAAAAAGAATCACATTATGTGTGTGCAATGCAAAACCTAAATCTAGAAAGGTGAGTTACAATAAGCAAGTCATGAAATACTTCTCACTAATTTGAAAAGAAAGAGAGGTGGGGTGGGGGAAAGGAAGGAGGAAGGAGAAAGAAGGGAAGGAAGGAAGGAAGAAAGAGAAAAGAAAAAAGAGAGAGAAAGAAAAAAGAAAGAGAAACTGAGGAGAAGCATCATCAAGAGACGTGGGAGCAAACACAGGAGGGGATGGAGTCCCAAAAGCTGGAAAAACAGGAGTCAAAGGGGGAAAGAGGGCAATCTCTTTGACACTCACAGCTGAAGTTAGTTAACAAATAAAAGGGTCCATTGAATTTAATTGGCAAGGAGATAACAGGGCCCTGGAAAGAAAAAAAAAAAAAAAAAAAAAGGAGAACAGGGCTTTGAAAGCCAGACACTTGTTCACCACACAAGAGGTAAGGGCAGGGGGTATTGGCAGAGACCGAAAGATGAATGGGGGTTGGGGGTGGGGGTGTGAGAGCCGTCCCTTCAACAGCTTTTACTCTCTCCTTGAAAGATGGAATGATGTTGTCAGCTGTGCAGCATGAAGATGAGGGACACAGCTTGTGGGGAACAAGGAGAAAACATGAAACTGATGTTTTAAATTAAGGACAATCTGTGTAGTAGATAAAACCTGCACTCAAATTGCTTCTTCAATAAAGTTTCTTTCCTGACGTGTGTCACCAATTTGAGTGATTCACTCCGTTGAATCTGTTAAGAATTTGAGACCAATCCGGGCGTGGTGGTGCACGCCTTTAATTCCAGTACTCAGGATGCAGAGGCAGGCAGATTTCTGAGTTGGAGGCCAGTCTGGTCTACAAAGTGAGTTCCAGGACAGCCAAGGCTACACAGAGAAACCCTGTCTAAAAGCCAAAAAAAAAAAAAAAGAAAAGAAAAGAAAAAAAAAAGAAAAGAAAAAGAAAAAAGAAGAAGAAGAAAAAAAGAATTTGAGACCAAAAAAGAGAGATGGGGGAAATAAAAGAATTGAAGAAAATTTCAAGGAAACCATTCTCAGAAACAGTAAAATCTCACTTAAATAAAGAAGTCAGAGGCTGGACAGATAGTAAGTACAACTGATGGACAGACAGTGACAAAGGAGTAAGAAAAACCAGCAGCTACAGCTTCAGAACGAATCATCAGGAAGAAGGGGGTAAGTTACTGAAGAGTGGAATGCTTGAGATTAAGATTACAAAATCAGAACCATGGCAGAGCAAAGCCTGCCTGTGAAAGAGAATGGCCACCGTGGAACGTGGCTCTAGGGGAGTGGGTAGAAGATGCAGGCTCTTCAACTCAGTCACAAACCATCCAAACAGAACAGGACGGATCAGGACGGATGTCAGACTTGTTAGGGCAGCTTTCTGACCGAGAGTGGCCTAGAAATAATTTGCACTTCCACTAGCCTTCTAGAAACAAGGAGACTGGAAGACATCAGAGAGTCTACCCTGGTGGCCAAGCACACCCCCTCACCCTAATGTTACTAGTCATCAAAAGAATACTTGATGGAAAAATCTCTAGAGTCTTCTTGTTTCTAGGACATTAAAAACAAAATCCATCCGAATCCTAGTTGTCTGATCTCAGTAATAAAACAGGAAGTGGGAGGAGAGAGTTTGAGAGGGTGTTATGATAACAGTTTCTACAGAATCAGAAACCAGTAACTCCATCAAGCTGGGCGCAATAGTTAAATGGCTAGTATTTTCTAATTTTACTGGTATCATACCATTTGAAGGTGCGCTATACATTGGAAACAATGAAACACAACTGAGTAGGTAAATCTCTCAAGCATTATAGGAAGCAAAAACTGCCAAGGGCATAAGATACATCTGAACTGTTGATCTGTGTGCAGAGAGCTGAAGATGTAATGGTTCTAATCTATAGTAGTGAAAATTAGAACCCTGCTAGTCTAGAATGGGAAATCTCTAAGACAACAATGTTCTTAATCCCAGACTCAGTAATGGCTGCATGCGTGCAGACAATGTCAAAACTCAGGGCAGCACACACTAGACATTGGTTCATTTTACTCTAAGTAAACTAGACCTTAGAAAATACCATTAATTAGAAATTCACAGAACATCTCATTTTTCCACAAAATGAAGTGATATATATATATATATATATCTTTATTTTGAGTTAGAGGAAAACATTATGAAATTGACTGCTGAGCCTAGGTAACAAAAAATTTTGAAAAACAAAAGTAGCATAGGGTCAAACTCAGCTATGAAAACAAACCTGGAATTGTTAATAAAGGACTCAGTTCATAATGATTTGTGCTCTGTAAGAGGAAATTGCTTAAGATTGCAAGGACTAACGTTGCGTCACTAAGAAGAGGAAATTCCATTTATTTCTTCAAGATTAGATTTTCGGAAATATTTAAATAAATGGTTCTTCACAAGGATTTTGGCTCTAAGAGTCATTCAAATTCTCAAAAATATGAGTCAATTCAACTTTGTTTTCCCTTCAACTGTTTTATAATGTCCTTAAAGTTAAAGAATGAAAGGATGAAACAGACCTCACCGCCATGACAGGGTCATGTCTGCTCAGTACCAAGTCCATACAAGAAGGACAGGAATGAGGAAAGGCCGTCCAGTGACCACATTATCTCATGCCCTGATATGTGGTGGGTCTGGGAGAAACAAGTTTCCATTACTTTTTTTTGAGGAATGGGAGAATGAATGGACTAAACCAACGCTGACACTCTCCTGCAGGGAGCCTGGGAAGGAGATGACGCCACATCCTTCAAGGTGGAAGGTTTTTTTGTTTTTTGTTTTTTTATTAAAAGGTTACTGTTCGCCGGGCATAGTAGTGCACACCTTTAATCCAAGCACTTGGGAGGCAGAGGCAGGCGGATTTCTGAGTTCGAGGCCAGCCTGGTCTACAAAGTGAGTTCCAGGACAGCCAGAGCTATACAGAGAAACCCTGTCTTGAAAACAAAAAACAAAAAAAAACAAACAAACAAAAAAAAACCCCCAAACAAACAAAAAGGTTACTATTATTGTTGTTGAATCAATTATGTTTGAAATATAAATAGGATAGGTGGATAGGAAATAGAAATATGCCATTCTTCCTGAGAGAGTGAACAGAAGGCCAGTCAGAGATATGAGTAAGAACCTCTGTAGGCAGATGAATTCTAAGAGGAAGAAACCCTCGTGAAGAGAGAGAAGAGGCCAGGCATGAGATCCTTTGGAGTGCCTGGGACACAGAAGCACTAAGACAATCTTGCTGACAGTTCAAGGAAAAGAATGGGAAAGAAAGAAAATTGGTTTGAAGTGGCAGCTCCCATGTGTGACAGGTAGGTTGGGGAAAGACCTATGATTGTAAACTGCAGTACAGTCACAAAAAGTACTAATTTCCCCTAGTTGTGACTGGTTAACTTAGTCTCTGAAGTCAGCAAGTGTTTGTAGAAAGGAGACTTAGAGGAACAGGGGGAGGGGAGAGGATAGGGGGTTTCTGGGGGGAAATTAGGAACGGGGATAACATTTGAAATGTAAATAAATAAGATATCCAATTTTTAGAAAGAGAGATAAAAGAAAGGAGAGTAGAGGCTAACACAAGCTGATATTCATATTGGGAATGACCCGTGAAGTCATTTGGTCATGTACACACAGTATATCAGAATTTGTCAGCTGTTGCCTCCTGGGGGGTGGGGGTGAGGAGATGTGTGTTTTTTTTAAATGTAAATGCTCATAAATTGGTTGTCATCACACACGCAAAACTAGAATTATTTTTGATTTATTTCCAAAGACCAACACATTGGCCTGGGACTGTAGCTTGGTTGTTAGGGTGCTTGGTAGCATGCATGGAGGCCTGACTTCCTCTCCAGCAGTGCTTAAACCAAGTGTGGTGGCGTCAGCTATCATGCCAGAGCTTGGGAAGTGGAGGCAGCAGGATCAGAAGCCTGTGCTCATCTTCACAAGCGTCAGGAGTTCGAGGCCAGCCTAGGTTGCACAGACCCTACCTCAAAAAAACAAACAAAATTAAACTAAAACACAAATGAACAAAATCCATACGCTTTCCCTGAAGGAGTTAAACATCCCTCCTAATTTTCTATGTTGGTTTGATGTGATTTACACCCCATGTGGTGTAATACAGGACATCTATTTATTTTATGATGGTAGATTTACGACAGTAAAATACACTCACAAATTGGACGCTGTTCAGAGTCATTATCTCTGAAACAGAAGAAGAAAAAAAAAAGTTAAGTGTTAAGGCAACAAAGAAACTAATTGGAGAGAAAGAATGTCTTCCCCAAATTCCAGACACAAACAGCTTGACATTTTGGAAAGGGGTCAGGATGTCGGGTATGATGGTTTGGGGCCTTCCTCATTTCCTGTTTTATCGTGAGCCTTTTCAGCTGCGACCTTTCTCTAAAGGATAAAATCCCGACTGTGAGCAAACTACTCCTACTTCTGAAACATGTGACTGTGTCAACGTGTTTCCCCCCATAAACAGAATCGACTCTCATTTCTCTCTTGTTCTCCTTGCCCCCATTATACCAGCCAACAGAAAAACATTTTTAGGGAAGGGAACAGGAAACTCTGATTCCAGGAACACTCCACACACTCCGAGGTTTTCCAAGTGGAGCTAGTTTTGGGGTGTTGTTGTTGTTTGTGGGTGTTTGTATGTTTGGGTTTTTTGTTGTTGTTGTTGTTGTTTTTGAGACAAGGTTTCTCTGTTTAGCCCCGAGTTTCCTGGAACCCACTCTGCAGACCAGGCTGGTCTTGAACTCAGAGATTTCATTTGGCTCTGGCTCTAGAGCGCTGTCTCTGTCTCTAGACACCTGAAATTAAAGGTGTGCACCACCGTGCCCTGCTCCAAATGGACCCATTTCTGTATATTGTTTGTTATTGATGCCTTTGCTTACTGACACACTGAAACTGTAACCATAACTTTCAGAAAAAAATTGACAATTCACACACACACACATGACAAGAAATTCTGACTGACCAACTGTATTAGTGAACAATTCGTGAGCTTTTTTAGTTTGTTGTACACAGATACAACAGAAGGAGTGGTCCTCAGAGTAGCACAGACACCAAGAATGTCTACTCTGTGTGACCGAAGATGTTTCTCATTGAATCACCAGAACTTAAGATACTCTAAATAAGCATCAGGAATGAGCATACTCTAGAAAGCAAGATGTGGGTGGCCATGGGTCCTTATGGGGCATCTGCAGGCCAGCTGCCTTAGCAGGATGGAAACCGGCTTTGTCATGGAGTCTGCTGTGGGGGTGGGTGGGGTACTCTTGAGTACCTTTTCCTGTCTCAGAAGCAGGGTGAGGGGTTGCAAGATGGTGTGAGGCACTGGGAATCACGATGCGGTGGTGGCACCTTGGGCTCAGCTATGGCCATTGAAATGAGTGTACAATGCTAATCAGGGCAATGGCTGCCGACGCCACTTATACTCTCCCATCCCACGCTCTGCATTCTGTATAATTTGAATTTAGATACTAAAATGAAGGTTTCATCTTCAAAAATTCTTAATAATTTTTAAATCAGTTCCTTTTACATAAATAAGGTAAGTGGTTTTTAGGGCTGCTTTTGATGGGCAGTACCTAAGGTCAGATACTTGTCAACCTAATGATAATACTCAATGGATGTGGCCAGTTCTGTGAAAATCTTTATTCCTAACTTATTCATAAATTGACAAATACGCTTCCCTTTCACTTATGAGGTACTGGACAAACTGTAGCATACTGACCAAAATCAGTGAAAACAACTAGGTAGAAACTGAGCCGCATTTAGACACAGTAACAGAAATAGGAAGCAATCCTAATATCTAGTAATAGCAGGAAGAACTGTGCCTGGTATGTTTAGTGATGGACAGTGTTATCAATGAAACCTAAAACTGTATCGTGTATAAAGAAGAGCAAAGAAAGCTCTTGTGCACAAAGAGGAAAAGCTGCGGATTTATTCATGCAAAATTCAAGAACAGGCAAAACTAATCTGCAATTGTTAGAGCCCTGACTAGAAGCCACGTTGTAAAGAAATGTAAAAGTGGCAGTGACTCACAGAATCTAGAACACGCTAACATCAAATATCCTGCTGTGTGGTCTTTACAAGGCTGTACTTAAAAAAAGAAAAATTGCACCAGCTCATTTGGTTTTGTTCTTTTTTGCACTTTATTAAAAGGTTTACTGTGTGGTAGATGGAATAATTAGACCCATTCTTTCTCTCTCACTGAACGTAGCCTGAGCAGAAGGCATGAAGCAGTTACTTGGGAATGCTCAAGCATAAACAACAGCAAGATTAGGAAAGGAAACCTTGTCTCAAGGCAAAACAAAAACACATATGTGACTTTTTGGGTTTGTATTACCAACACACAACGATTGTGGGCTTTTCTGTACTCTCAACAGTGTTCAGATTCAACCCAGGCCCTTAAGGTGATGCATAATCCATAGTTAATTATTCAGTCTGTGGGACATTGTTTAGTCAAATCAACACACAGCCAGGGGTGAGTCTAGCAGTTTGCAATCATGCATGCAAGATCACTTCCCAAGCTTCTCTCTGTGTGTCTCTGTCTGTCTGTCTGTCTGTCTGTCTGTCTCTCTCTCTCTCGATCCCCAGTACTATTTAATTCCTTAGAGCACCCCACTTGATAGAAAGCTAGGACATTATTTCTTCCATTCTGCAATTCATTTATGGTGATGGCTACTGCATCTGGGGCCAAGAAGTGGGTGGTTATGAACCAACCAACAGGATCTGCCTGGTCTCTTAGCACCACAGGTTCCCTAATCAGAGAGAAGGGTCTCCTTTGTGGGGGTTTTAGGCTACTTGGCATAGCTATTACTATTAGCATTGCTTTGGGATAGCTAGAGGGATGGGTTGCAAGAGACAGGAGCAGCTGGAGATTCTGTACTCTTGGAGCCAGATCTATAGTGCCCACTTCCAGGTTGCAGGCTGTATGGAAATAGATTGGCAGATAGAAAGATTATATACTCTACCACTGAAGCTACATCCCTAGATTCCATCTATGTGACAATTCCTACAGGACATTACAGTGCCAGAGAACAGCTAGTGCTTAAAAGCAGGTGAAACTTCTGATTATAAAAGATTATACATGGAGGAGTATGGGAAGAGATGACAGAATTATTCTGTATCCTGAAAGGCTGTGGTTACATGAATCTATGTATTCATTAGCATTTTTTGTAAACCAAACTTTAACCCAAGAGGTTGACTTTAATATAATAACACAAAAAATAAAATCAGCATAAATGCAGAATTCATTTTTTTATGTTTGTTTTTAAAACAGGACACAAGTATCTGCAAATAAAACTTAAGTATGAAGACCATATCAAAAATTATCTGCACCACAAACGAAAGGCAGGAATAGCTGTGCACTCACCGCTGCTTGCCCCTCTGCAGTGTCCAGTACTTGAATCCATAGGAAAATCTGGAAGGCAACAGAATGAAGAAAGAATGATGACAGAGTGACTACCTCAGGACGTCATCTATAAAGTGTAATTCCATTACAGCTAGACTTGGTGAAGAATCAGTTGTCTCCAGGAAATGGTCCCTTATTAGGGCTGTGAGGCTGCCCCACCATTGGGGATTGAATAAGGAGGAGGTCCTTTCTCAGATATGATTGACAGTTGCTGCTCATGAATCAGCATCATGTGTGAGTAAAATTTTAGCACTTAATAAATAACGTGTTCTTGAGTTTCATAAATGCTGTAAATGAATGTTGTATCCCAGCAAAGGCCATACAAATATTAGGCACTGGCCCAATGTGTGTGACTTTGTGACAGATAGAACCAAACACACCTTGTCAATGAATGGCTGTGTCATACTCTCCTGGCACAGTATCTATGGGAAATCCAGAAAGAACTCCAGGCCCTCTGTTGAATGCAGACTAAATAGTTCAGCACAAAGGAAGCCTAGCGCCTGTAGATCTCTCTAGCCAGTACAATTCAGAGATGTGGCAATAATTGGGATTCAGCATGGGTCCTTCTCACGATGCTGTAATCCCAGAAAATGGTAATGATAATGGCCTTCTGTGTTCTAATTAGGAGAGCAGCCTCTAATGAATTGCGCTGTGTACCCCTGCTGAGAGACAAAGTAACTAACCATGGATTCTTGCTGGTACTCAACTCACACTTTCATCCAAGAGTAGTACACTTGTATTAACACTTAACGCTAAATGAGCTCAATGCCTCTACTTAACCTAACAAACCAGCATTCTTTCTTTGTCGTTATACTTCATATAAAACATAAATGAGGAAGGATTCCAGGTGTTGTGTATTGAACCCAGGGCTTCGTGCATGCTAAACATTGCCTCTACCACTGAGCTACATATGTGGCTGTCAGCTAACACTATAAATATATATATATATATATATATATATATATATATATATATTAGAGGTCTCTAAATAGATGAAAAATAACAAATACTAGTTGAGTTTACAAGCACTTGACTCAACTTAAACATAAACCATTAACTTCGATGACTTTTATCCTATTCAGACTTTATTCATGATAAACGTCTCCAAATTTTAAAGCAAAATACAATGTTTCCATTCCTGAAGAATGATGAGATTAAAATGTACATGGTTTATATTAAATAATCTCCCTCAAGATTAATAAATTATATTAGTCCACGTTTAAAACACCAAGCAGTTAAGGTTTATATGAAATAAAAAATAAATAAATAAAGTCTCTTGGGGGAAAAAAAAGAACGCCTTTGAAACAGTGTAGCCACTGAGGAAGTTTTCCTTATTCCGTATGCTTACTAGCAGAGATGTTTCTTTTTAAACACTGAGTATTCAATTGTTAAAATTGTGTAAGAAGAACCCAAAGGTTTCCAATCATTTTTTTACATAGTTAAAATCTGAAATTCTACCATCAAAATTGTTCTGGATGGAAGTGGTAGATAGTGGTAGTGTGTGATGGCTAGATTCTATATCTCAAGTGTTTGTAGTGACATCAAGGAGATTTCAGGAAGAGCCTGTGTGACAACTGCTCTGCAAAGGGCCCTGCATGTCCTCCTGCTTGGCTAGAACAGAGATGGGACAAGCAAAGAGTGAACTTACAGAGAGCGGGGGAGGAGAGTGGGTCTGAAGGATGTAAGCAATAGATACACTGTTTCCAAACAACCATCTCGCCAGAAGAGGGAAGAGGAATACTGAGGACAAAGAGCCAGACAATCATGCTCTGTCATAATCCTTGTGGGGTGCAGAGAGCCCAAAGAGAATCACAGAAAAGAGTACTAGCACTTAATACCTACTAACCACCAGGGATGAGAACATGATTTTAACATTTTCAACTGTTAATATTCAACAGACAGAATAAGTACTTTAAGATATGTTTCGTTGTTATGTCTCCCTTCTCATTTCTGATTTTATTAATTTGGATACTGTCTCTGTGCCCTCTGGTTAGTCTGGCTAAGGGTTTATCTATCTTGTTGATGTTCTCCAAGAACCAGCTCCTGGTTTTGTTGATTTTTTTTTTAAAGATTTATTTATTTTTATTTATATGAGTACACTGTAGCTGTCTTCAGATACCCCAGAAGAGGGCATCAGATTTCATTACGATGGTTGTGAGCCACCATGTGGTTGCTGGGAATTGAACTCAGGTCCTCTGAAAGAGCAGTCAGTGCTCTTAAGTTCTGTGCCATCTCTCTAGCCCCTTGTTGATTCTTTGTATAGTTCTTTTTGTCTCTGTTTGGTTGATTTCAGCCCTGAGTTTGATTATTTCCTGCAGTCTACTCCTCTTGGGTGTATTTGCTTCTTTTTGTTCTAGAGCTTTCAGGTGCACCAGGGATGAGAAAAGAGAAAGAATCAAGGCAGGCTCCTAAGCCTGGATAACTGCGGTATCAAAGCCTTGCAACCACTAAAAGCATGCTAGAGAAGAGCAGGCAGCTCTAGGGCATGCTGAGCCTGAGGGCCCTTCGTTGGATGGATCTGGAAGAGGCATTCTCTCCTATCTCAGCAGTGCAACCAAACAGCCATTCCTTATCTCTTGGAGCCCATTGTCCTGGGTGCTCTTTTATTCTTTTAAGCCAAGGGGTCAACATAATGAAAATGCATTGCTCCTTTAACTTTAACCAAATGAACCAAAGGCACAGATTCTCCAAATAGATCAAAAATCCCTTTTCTTAGCAAAGGAAGGTGGGTAGTGTAGACCAGACTCTAGTCTAAACCCTTGTCTTCTCACACACTGAGTTAATTTGACGAGTCACTTCTCTGTGTGCGTTTCCATTCTTTGCTGTAAATGGGAGTAACAACACGTACCATGTAGCTGTGATGAGAACTCACATGTACACCTCACAGGGCAATACCTAGAGCACAGTATATGTTGTCAGCTTTTATTCTATCAACACTAAGGACCCTGGCCCTAAGGCTGCAGGTCTTCTCTCCCTGGTGTGGTTGCGGTTGAGCTGTCGGGCATGTGCTTTACCAACTACCAATCATTCACTGCCCTTGGCATACACCAATACTGGCCAGTGCCAATGTCAAGTGGCTAAAAATACAAAGTGAATGACAAAACCAACTAAGGGCTTGCAGCTCTGAAGCTGTGACTGGCCTTAAGTTTATATGCTGAAGTTAATGTTCCACTGCTCAAAATTGCGTGACTACCCAGTGGCTGTGTTCCTTTAAACACCTAGCAGAAAGACAAAGACCAGAGATAGTGTGGTCAAATTTGCTCTTCAAATAATTATTTCAATGTTCAGTAAAAAGAAGACAAAAGGTGACTGATTAAAATAATAACTTAGGGGCAGTCTAAGATTTCACAAGCACTGACGACTAGGTTATCTTCTAAATAAAATTAATAACACAGATTCTCTGCCCAAGACAGGCAGGCTGCTTTTTGGTATGGACATGCTGAGAGAGCCTTAGAATCCTGGTTTTCTCTCGAGTCTTAACTTCAAATTTTCACTTCTTTCCATCGCATGTTCATGTTCAGACCTTTCCTCCTTGGTATTTGGCCCCTTCAAATATTTGTAGACCAGGGCTAACACTAAAGAAAAGGCTGCCTGTTCCTTGGAGAGTGGAGAGATGATTAAATAGCCATTTCTGCATGTGAAAGGTAGCAGGACTCTGCCAGGCCAGAGCCTGAAGAATATGTTGTGCAAGAGCCTGGTAGGTGCGGGGGATATTAGTACGAACTGGAAGCCAGCAATAACAGGGTGATTATAGAGCCCTTACTGCAAGCTGCAGGAGTCTCAGAAACAGCTGTGAAACACCCTATCATCTGTCTTCCACGGTCAATATTTTTTAAATTAAAAAAAAAATACTGATTCCCTTTTTTTTTTTAATTTCCTTTTTGATGAACCAGTGAGAGAAGACAGGGCCGCTTAGCAGTGGCCCCACTAGTGAAGAACATGTATCTATCTCCCTTGCCTGCAACCACAACCTGCAATAATAAAGGGCAGGTGGAACCCCCAGATCCACCTCCACCCCTCACCCCTACCCTTGTCCCCCATTAACTGCTTGGAAGTCCTCAGGAAGAGGTGGAGGCTTGTGAGTCTCTTCCCCTAATAAACTATTTCTAGTTAACAGACATCAAACTCACTCTTTTCTTTCTATTATTCCCGTAGGAGTAAACTCCTAAACCTGAGTTCTAGCTTGATTTGTATGAAATAAAATACTAATTTTCTGTATCTGAGAGAAATGACCCTTGCTTCACCAGTTAAATCCAAGTGTTAAATCTTGCTCTCCAGGGATGAAGTAATAAGAGAATGAGGCTATATCTGCTGTATTTAGCAAGTTAAAAAGGAGCAAACAGACAAAAACAAATAAAAAGGAAAAGTTAGTTAAGTTGATAAAGCAACATTAAAAATAGGAAAATAGGGCTTATTGTCCTCTGCATAAAAAGTCTGATGCTCGATTCGAAAATTACACTCAGATTCCACACAACCTCTCCTGTGTGTGTCTGTTTGTCTTTCATCCACGCTTTGCCCACCCACGTCGAGAGACTCATTCCACGTAGACACAGGGACCCAGAGGGTCTGCGGCAAGATGGCTCAGTGGTTAAGAGCACCAACTGTTCTTCGGAAGGTCCTGAGTTCAAATCCCAGCAACCACATGGTGGCTCAACAGCAATCCATAATGAGATCTGACACCCTCTTCTGGTGTGTCTGAAGACAGCAACACTGTACTTACATACTATAATAATTTTAAAAAACCTTTAGCAAAAGAAAAAAATAGGAAAATAATATCAGTGATTTGTTCTGTGATTGCTCTGCGCCAGGTTTGACTCAGCCAGTTCACATACCATCTAGTCTTCACCATGCCATTAGGATACAAACACTTTTGCCTTTATTCCCAGGTAAGGGTTGAAGAGGTTGTACCATTCCCCTATAGCTGGAGTAGGCATGGGCTCATGTAGAAATTTAGCACCTGGTTCAGTACTACGAATTTGCCCAAGAGTCTCAACTAACTGGCAAAATGGCCAAATTGAGCTGTTCCCAAATAGTAGTGCTCAAAGCCACACTTTACAGTAAACACAAAATACACAATAAACTTAATATGAAATTACTAGTGATTGTCAAGGCGTCACATGTTCTTCATAAAAATATGTTCATTCTCAGTGTTTCAGGAGTTAAAAATCGTCTGGCACATCGGTGTGTTTCATTGAGACGGCTCTGTTAAATGTGCTAAGCTTATGGGCCGAGTCACAATATATTAGGTGCAAACAGATAACCGTGAATGGGATGAATTAACTAAAATCCTCTTGCTACAGGAATGTGAACAGTTGTACCACTCTTTAAGGAGAGATTTCATTTTCATATCTGGCTAAATAGAATGCAGTACCAAAACACCAGAATTCTGCTTATATCTGAAGGAGAAACAAACAGACAAATAAACTCTGTTTTGTAAACTATTACAGCCCAATAAATCAAACAATAAATTAACTAAAATGGTGATATGTGGTATGTATATGGGTGTTTTGCCTGCTTGTATGTCTGTACACCACATGTATGCAGTGCCCATGGAGTATGCGTAGAGATTCACCATCTGGTTTTGCACTCTAAGTCTGTGCACCAGAGGTGTGCAGTACTCATGGAGGCCAGAAGAGGGAGGCAAAGCTCCCAGAATGAGCGTTACAGAGGTTATTAATCTCCCATGTCTGTACCAGGAATCAAACCAAGGTCCTCTAGAAGAGTGGTTAAGAGTGAACCATCTCTCCAGCCCCATGTCACCACATTAAGTAATTCCAGGTGTCTGGCAGTTTCACTGAACAGGGGCAATGTGTAATTTTTCAAAAGGCTGTGAGCCAACCCCATCTTTAGCTCATGGTTTCTGTTTCCTACGAAAGAAACCAAAACCGAGGAGTGTCAGCATACTGACTATCTCCTGCCGGCAGGTGCTTTGCTTCAGTAAAACAAATCCTCTGGGACTCCTGAGCCACTCAGCAATCAGGGAGTGCCTAACTGTCTGTCGGCATGCATGTCTCTTTCAGTGCTTCGGTGAGACAGTTGTGCCATGTTCGGCCCATGGGGATAGGTAACTCAGGGACTCTTAATGAAACTGCTTCCCATCCACAGTGACTGTGGCCTTTGAGAGCCCTGAGCCTTGTCAAACCTCACTCTTTCCCGGTCCTCCTCTAGGCTTACGCTTAGGCTTAGGAGCAGTTTGTCTTCTAAGGGAAGTATGCGTTTCAGTGTGAAATGAATTACTCCTAGTGCTTGGCCAGAGAGGCGTGCTAGCATTTGGCTGACTTTAACAGCGTCTGTCAAGCCAGGCTAGCAACTGCATTGAGCTGTAACAGCAATGTCTGCAGGGCCTGGGATGTTAGTTAGTACAAGATCTCAGAGTTCCCTTTGACCCAATAGTGAAAAGAATGTATTTATTTCAGATTGTCTTATAAAACTAGCTTTTGATTCATCATTGATATTAAGAAGACAGTACCTATATTCGTGGTGATTTGCTAAGGAAATTGACCATGAGAAAGATGTGAGATCTTTCTGTTCAGTCTTGGTTTTCAACTATTCCTGCCTTTCCTTTTACCCTCTCTTAGTTAATGAGCATAATTTTTCTGAATCGGCCCTGTTGATTAATTAACTATGGACTGAGGACATGAGCCTAGTTTGAGCCAACTGAGAAACAGAACGAAATGAACAGAGATGGACCAACCAAGTGAAGCACACTTAACAGCAGTTGATCCTGGGAGAGACTGAAAGATGATGGATGGTTTGTTTGTTCAAGCGTTCTCTTTAAAGAACATGAAGGATAAAATCCAAGTCTTGGGTTACCTAGTAGGGAAATGATGAGTTTACTGAAAATATTCCACTTTGAACTGGATTGAGTTGGGGGTCAGGGGGTAAGGGTGGTCTTGAAGTTATGAATGTCACAATTAGACCAAACATCGGTGAGAAAACAGCTGTGATTAAACCCATTAAACGTAGAGCTAAAATACAGTTCGGTAGTGGAAAAGGGGGTGAACGTGTGGGTCATGTATACACACACAGTATGGGTGGAATAACCGGCAAGATTGAAAGCAAAGTTATATAAGGCTATGAAGATGACATGGCCCAAATATAACTCCACTCACCCATATGCTATATACAAAATTACTTGAAGGCACGTGGGCATGTGAAAAGGGCCTGCTATTTTCGGTTCCCCAGCTATCTGACTGAAGTGAGCAACCGAAGTTAATTAGCAGGGCATAGCAATAATGTCCCATAGCTGTTTCATTCTGGATTGGAATCACCATCTATTTTGTCAAGAGAAGGGGAAATCTGTTGAAAGGCGATGGCAACCGACGAAATTGAGCTCTGAGCAGGCACATGTCACTAAGAGATTTCTGTATTAGCAGTTTATTTAGACTAAATTAGCACTTTTCATGATTAGAAGAAAATAGGGTTTTTTGTTTTTCTGATGTCTCCATACAATTGTAAGCCGTGAAAACACTAACGATCGAGATTGCAAAAGAATGCACCAAGAAACAGAAGAAACTCCAATGTCGTTAAGAGTAAAGCAGCTAAGCCCCACACGCAAAGAGTGGGAAGGGAAGGGGCGCTTTGGAGGTTGGGTGTGAAGTGTAGGGAACGGATGGATCGCTCAGATCACTTGTTGGAAGAGACTGCGTTTGTCTGGGAGAATGATAAAAGTGAATTTTGTTTTGTTTTGTTTTGCTTTTAAGTAAAAGAATAGGATTCAGTAGAGGAGTGTGCTTAAGGGGAAAGGTAAGGGCTCAGCGCAGAAAGCAAGCTAGCCGATAAAGACAAATAACTAACTTCTCAGAGGTCGGGCAAAGTTCAGGACTCACCCGCTCCGTCCGCGGTGACGATGGCCTCAGGAGAGATGCACACGCCGCGGTCGTACACCGGCAGCTCGTCGCAGGCCAAGCTTTCCGGCCACGAGTGGCGGTACTTGATGAGAATGGGCTCGCAGCCCTGTCGGGCGCGCTCACACACAGACTTGCAGGGCTTGATGGGCTCGTGCTGGAAGTCGATGGTGCAAATGGGTGCGTACATTGCACAGAGGAAGAAGAGAAGATCCGGGCTGCAGTGGGTGCCCAGCAGCCCTTCGAACTGTTCCATGGCCAGGATGGCGTTAGCCTGGGTGCTGTGGTGCAGGTGGTTGGGCATCTTGGTCATGTTCCAGGGAAGGGACTTGCACAGCGGGATGCGGACAGGCTCACAGGCTGCAGCCTGAGCTCCGGGCACCTGGAGCAGGCAGAGAGCAGCCAGGACTAGCAACCCGGCCCATCCTAGCAGCATCCGTCCCGGGCCGCAGCAGACCATGGTCCCAGCAGGATGGGGCAGGGCGCAGCCGAGCGACGGACGCGGGAGACACTTTCGTTCCGAAGTCTCCCCCTGCGGTTCCGAGGGGTGATCCCAACGACCTGGGGAGCTGCCCCCACCCCTGGGACAATCACAGTTCTCTTGGATCCAAGTGCTCCCAGGTCCGGTCCACTAGCTTGGCGGAGCCCGGTGCCTCGCTGCGCCGGCTGCTCTTCCCAAGCGTCTAAGCCTCTAGGCGAGGCAGCATCTATTTATTCCTCTCGCTCTGGCAGAGACATCAGCCTTAGCACATCAATCAGATGAGGGGGCAGAAGAGGAAGCCAGAGAGAAATAAAAACAAAAGTCAAATTCAGTTAAGGGACTCGGAGTTCTGGGGTGTTGCAAAAAGGTGTTGGAAGAAGCGATAAATTCTGCAAAGTGAGATGGATAGGGGACCTCCGAGGGAGGAGATTTGGTGGGGGTGGGAGGACTAATGGGAGCGGAGGTGGGAGTTTGCCAAGTCCTGCAGGGTCGGGAAGATCCTGCGAGCGGCCAGAGGAGCTCAGAGGAGGTCAGCGCCTTGGCTCGCAGCTGCGCCTTCCCACCTCGGCCGACAAGAGCTCCGCCCCGCGGTCCCCTGCCCTCCGGCTCCTCCTTCCGAGAAGGCTTTGAGTTTTCAGGGGACTGGAGTGTGAGACCCTGTCTATCTGTGATGCTGTAGCCCCAGGCAGCTCCCGACAGGAGCCGCACACCTTTCCCCACTCCACCCCCGGCTCTGGATCCATAGACGAACCCTTGGTCCCCACGGGAGAAACGGTCTCAACGCACCACAGAGATGCGCACCCCTGTATCCCGCCCCGCGAGCCCACACCGTCCCTCGTTGCCCGCAGCTCTTTCCTCACAGCAAACCCGAGCGCACCTCCGCCTGCAGAAAGTCAGACAGGAAGGCGCGAGCAAAGTCACTTTAAATGTCATGTCGCAGAGATAGCAGCCTCCTAAGAGCAATGGCAGGACTAATGACTTCGGGGGGTCTGTGATTGGAATAACCGTGGAGAAATTGACCCTCACAAAGGGAAAGAAATCGCAAGAGAACAAATAGACCCACAGAAACGTGGAAATGGTGTGATTCCTCCCTTCCCTCCTTCTTTTTTTTTCTTTCCTTCCCTTCCTCCCTCCCTCCCTGCTTCCTTCCGGGTTTTTCTTTGCCCTGTAGAATTCGAACTTTTGAGTTTTTCTTTTTTAAAACCGAAGCGTGGAGCCCACTTTAAAGCACTTGGATTCCGCCCCCCACCCCCAGAGTGTTCTTACTGAAAATTGCATTTATTATCTAACTCTTCCCACGGGCGGTTTCTTCTAACAGGGGAAATAAACGTGCAAGCAAAATACCCCACACAGGTAATGATAATAGTAAACAGGAGAACGGTTCCCATCCAGATGAGTTCAATACAGAGGAGAAAATAGAAAACAGATCCCTCCCAGGCTACGCCTCCCAGAAGTCTCCTGTTTCCACCCCGGCTGCCCCCTGGCTTTAAGAGCATTGTACGTGGGAAGTCCTGCCGAGGCCCAACCACTGAGCCCCTTCAGAGGAAAACCATTGAGCAGAGGGATTGCAGTGTCAGAAGACAGCGGGAGCACAGAGGCAAAACCTACAACAAAGCCGGACGTCACTAGAGCAGCCCTGATTTACCCAGCCTTCCGCACCGCCCACCCCCCTGCTGTCAATACTAGGCAGATAAAGTCTGTCTCTACTTCCCAGAGCACACAGTAGGATACGGCTTTAATCCCCTGCGCTGGCTCAATGGCACTTAGGGAATGTCAGTGGCTGACTTGAGTTTATGGAATTTTTATCTCTAAAATGATCATTACCAGCGGTTTGTGACTTCAATGTTTTCGGAAGGAAGTGTGTCTACTTCATAGGAAATCAACAACAGATGGTGGCTAGGGAGCCATTTAATTAATAAATAAACTCTGGCTGATGTACAATTATTTGGTGTCATATAAGAAAAGAAAGCCAAACATTATATAAATTAATTCAATGAAAAATGGCAAAGCACACACACACACATGCACACAAACACACAAACACAAATACTGAAAGGGAGATTTATAAACAGTCACTAAAAGAATATTTAGAAGCTTTATTAGGTAAAAGAAATAGGGATCTGTAAAAAATTCGAAGGTGAACGATGAACTCAAGAGGTTGTTAAACATATTTTGTGTTCATCTCACATTTTTTAGGAAGAAAGGAGTAGAGTGTTTGATGGTCGCATTGCCACAGGTATGAATGAACTTTGCTTCAGAGATAGATACCCACTTACCACCAAATCCTCTCACAAGCTCTCCCCTTCCACCAACCTCCCAACTTCCCCCTCTCTGTTGTTTTGCTTAGTTTTGTTTTTCTTTTTGTTTTTGAAATAGCATCTCACTATATAGCCCTGGCTGTCCTGGAACTCAGTATATAGACCCAGGTAGCCTGAAACTCACAGAGATCTGCCTGCTTCTGCCTCCCTAGTGCTAGGATCTAATGTGGGCACCATCACAACTGGGACTTGCAACTTTCCTTTAATCCAAATTAGTTTTTACTAAAACCAGAGATGGATTCGCATTCCTCCCAGAAGAGGATGTGTGCACCTGTCTGTCTGCTCCTGTGCCTTCTCTCTATTGTTTCTCATAAACATCTGTCATGTGTGCACAATATTCTTCGGCATCTGCCAGTATGTTAATTATCTTTTATATTTTTTGTTCTTTCTGCTTTCCTAAATGGCTTATACAACTTTCAGAAGAAGACAGTCTATCTGCTCCTTTTGAAGAAGCAGTGGGAAAACTGGCTGGTGGAAATGGAAGTCCAAATATCTTAAGGAGATAAACCACTTGAGAGGAGACTTAATTCTCAAAAATTTGTGATAACAAAGAAAACACAAGTTCAAAAAAATGTGCATTTTCTACTAACAGGTGAGCTGTATCCCTAAAATAAGTACCTTCAACAAACCCAAAATTCGGAACATTTCAAGAAAACTGAAACCAGGTTGGTATTTTAGAGAAATCAGAGCATTCATAATCTGTTTTGCTTACATTTTTATTTTATATAGTGTTATTTAAATGTACTTTAACTGACAGTAATCTTTCTATAAACATGGAGGACCAGAGAAATGGCTCAGCAGTTAAGAACACTTGCTGTTCTTCCAGAGGACCAGAGTTTGGTTCCTAGCACCTACATCAACAACTTTTAACTCCAGCTCCAAGGGATCTGATTATTCTTCTGGACTCTGAGGGCCCAACACACGCACACGCACACACACATATACACGCACACGCACACACACATATACATGCACATGCACACACACACAAACACACACACGTTTAAAATTAAAACTGTTATCAGAACTACAAACAAGACAGTTGCTTACTATAGACATTCCCTCACATCTTCTGAAACATTTTTATACTTTTAATTTAGTGTGCGTGCTCAACCATGCCATAGCATGTATGTGGAGGCCAGAGGACAACTAACAGAAGTCAGCAGTCACATATGGAACCTGGCTACCAATCCGGTCACCCAGCTTTGCAGCAAGCAGCATTACCCACTAAGCCATCTCATTAGCCCACCACTTAATTATATCTATTTTCAAGCCATTTAAAAGGGGCAGGTGGGGGGCCTGGAGAACTGAGTGTGGGTTTGTTGTTGTTGCTTTGATATTTGATGGACATAGGAATTCATACTGCAGAACTAAGGACACAAGTCAAAGTTGCATGCAATATATTTGGTGTTTAAAAAAAAATTGTCAGTGTGTCGCATGCAAATTATCGATGTACCAGTACATCACTTTAAGACAAAACAAAACTTTTGTGGAGATCTGATTCTGGAATCTCTAAGGACTGTGCTAGGCACACTCCTTGGGAGTTTTCAACCGTGAGGTCACCTGGACCTCTGAGACGCATCCGTGCCTCCCGTACCTCATAGGACTCAATAACTTCCCACTCCTCTTCCAAGTTGTAATGTAATGTTTTGTCAATAATTTAAGTAACGCTAAACAATTTTAAAAATTAGTGTTTTTATCTACTTAAAAGAAAAAAATTTTTAGGGGGCTGGAGACACAGCTCAGCAGTTAAAAGTACTGACTGACTGCTCTTCCAGAGGTCCAGAGTTCAATTTCAATTCCCAGCAACCACATGGTGGCTCACAACCATCTGTAATGGGATCTGATGCCCTCTTCTGGTGTGTCTGAAGATAGCTACAGTGTACCCGTATACATAAAATAAATAAACATTTTTAAAAATAAACTTTAAATTTACCCTATGTTTCTGTACATAGGACTAGCCATATCTTTCCTCTAAAAAGGGAAAAGAGATTGTCAGGGCTGCAGTGATGGCTCAATGGTTAGGAGCACTGGCTGCTTTTCAGAGGACCCTGGTTTAAATTGAAGCGCCCACATAACAGCTCACCATTGTCTGAACCTCCAGCCCTGGGGGATCTGATGCCCTCTTCTGGCCTCTGTGTGGACCAGACACACAGGTGGTGTATAAACATACACACAAGCAAATCACCTGCACTCACACAATACAATTTAAAGATTTAAGTGTTGTATATGAGGATGCAACTCACAGTCTGAGGGCTTGGGTTTGGTCCCTAGTGCTACTACCACCATGACCAAAAAAAAAAAAAAAAAAAAAAAAAAAAAATCCAAAATACACTTTTTATTTATCAATTAAAACCAAAGAAAAGGAAGAAAGAATTGTGCTTATACTCTTGCAAACATGAAAATAACTAGTAGTAGACTCCCCATATGTTTGCTTCCTATTGCTGTGACAAATACCAGAGATAACTTAAAAACAGGATACTTTGCCTCACAGTTACAGTGTTCTCAGGCACTTGTCTGTGCAGCAGAGACTATCATGACAGGTTTTCATGACAGAAGCCTGCTCATAGAGAAAACCAGCTGCCTAGAATAATCAGACTCACCAGAAGAGGGCATCAGATCTCATTACAGATGGTTGTGAGCCACCATGTGGTTGCTGGGAATTGAACTCAGGACCTCTGGAAGAACAGTCAGTGCTCTTAATTGCTGAGCCATCTCTCTGGCCAGCCCAGAATAACCAGAGACAGGCTAGGCTGTCTAAGAAGGACACTCTCCAACACTACAGGCTGTGCCGTGTACTCCAGGTTCCCAGCTTTGTGATTTGTCACCCACGCTGGGATGAAGTTTGGTGATGCACCTCTCTTTGAGCCATTTTTGCTCCTAAAAGTAATTCCTCACTCATATTCCTGTAATCAGTGTCAATCAAGGTCATCGGCTCACTAGGTTAGACTGGTGATGTCCACACTTTGGTCACACTTTGGTCAGTTCTCTATGTGAGGTGACTTGGTATTCGTTTATGTCACTTTAGAAATAGTGTCTGTCCGACAATACAGCCTCCACCTGAGATGGTCTACAGAGTTACCAAGTCCTTTGAGTCCACTTTAGGAAGGTTTGTTGGGCGTTGGTATGGTGCTACTATATAATCAAATGCTAAATACTGGTCCCCAAGATCTGGTTGTCCCAAGACGGAAGAGCAAATTCCCATGTAGACTAGCTTTGGTTGTGAAAACTCTGCTCCTCAATTTAATACTATTGGTTAAATAATTACAACCAATTACTGGGGAGAAAAGAGAGAGCTGGAGTTCCCAGGCTGGGGGGTTGCAGGTAGGGACCACTAGGGAGAGAGGGAGAGAGGGGGAGAAGGAGAGAGGGAGAGAGGGGGAGAAGAAGAGAGGGAGAGAGGGGGAGAAGGAGAGAGGGAGAAAGGGAGAGAGGGAGAGAGGGAGAGAGGGAGAGAGGGAGAGAGGGAGAGAGGGAGAGAGGGAGAGAGGGAGAGAGGGGGAGAAGGAAAGAGGGGGAGAAGGAAGAAGAGGAGGAAGAGAAAGGAGGATAAAGAGAAGGAGACTGAGAGAACAGGAGGTCTCCATTAGACATGATGGACCAGCAGCACATTTGATTGAAATGCTTCCCTAGGACACCAGTAATTATAAAAGCCAAATAACTAATCCATAGTCCGAGTCTCATTCATCTGTAAGCTAGATGAAGATAAGCATAAATCGATTAATTTGCAAGGTCTTAGTCTTTTAATGAAAGCTCCCCACCTATTAGCCCCAGCAGTATTAAGTCTTAAGGGAGTGACTCCCAACCCATGGATGAACCAGGATGCTCCAGAGGATCTCAGAAGACAGATCAGGAGAGAGCAGGGCCCCTTCTAGGATTTCTGTAGAGTGGGTTGAGTTAGGGTGTGAGGATTTGCACTTTCTAAGCCCTTCTCAGGTGGTATTCATCCTGCTGCCCAGGGTGCTTAGCGGATCAGCCTTTCAGGGCTGCAGCAACAGCTGGTTGGTAAAGTGCAGGCTGTATAGCCATGAGGACCTGAGTTCTGGTCTTTGGTACCACACAAAGCCAGGCCAGTACCCTATATGTCTGTAACTCCAACTCTGTGGTAAAGAGGTAGGAGGCTCCCCGGAGCTCACTGCCCAGCTGATCTAGCCAGTCAGTGAGCTCTAGCTTTAGTGAGAGACCTTGTCTCAAAAACTAATTCTGAAAGCAATTGAGAGAGACAGCTGACATTGACCTCTGACCTCCAATTTGTACCTGCACATAAGTACACATACATGCACACAGGAACACATAACATGCCAACATATACATACAAAAGAAAATAACCCTTTAAGCAAGCTACTAAGCTTTTATTTATCCCTAATTAATTCTTTTTATCCTATTGAAATTTCATAGTAAATAAAGACATCTCATGATTTTTTACTTCTTTTTTTTTTAACTGAGAAATTGGAAATAAAAGTTGTCATAAAGCAAGCTAAGAAAAATTATAAGGAAAGGTTTAGAAATTTTGTCACTTCTTCAAAAGTCATAATAATATCACTTATTTGACTAAGTATTAAAATAACGATGCCCTCGGGTCTTAATGTACCTACCTAAGGGGGCATAGCACAAACCCCGCTTCCATTCAGTATTTTGGTGAATGAAATTTAACCAACAAGGCCACCCACCCTTCTCCCTAAAGTTCTAGTCCTCCATACCTGCAGGAAGAGAAGACACAAAGAAATTAAAGTTCACAAATGAAAATAGTTCAGTATACATCCCAGTTAATATTCTCTTTATTCCATTCTGCTTTGGATGGAAAGTATTTGTGTGTTTCTACACACTCAGAAACACCAAGTACCACTAAATGTATCTGAAATCAAACATAGCAACACCCTGCACAATGTTTTAACATTATCCAAGCTTCCAAACAGTTCCAAAGGATTTGGAAGCTTGGGTATATCCCAGACATGTTGGTGCCCCTAAGCCCAGTGCCATCTGGAACCCAAAGCATCCTGATTGTTTCTCTTGTTCTTTCTCCCCTTCCTTCCTCTCTTTGTTTTTGTTGTTTGTTTTTTGGTTTGTTTTTGTTGTTGTTGTTTGTTTGTTTTTTGGTTTTGGGGGGGTTGGCTGCTGCTGCGTGTGTGTGTGTGTGTGTGTGTGTGTGTGTGTGTGTGTGTAGCAACCCACTGTGTAGCGAAGGTTGCACTTGAACACCTGATCCACAGGCCTCAGATTCTTGAGAGCTGGAATTTTGGTTATGCATTGTAATAAATAATCTGCAACCCCTTGACAAAATAAGATTACAGACAATCTCTGGCATGCTCTACATAGACCTACACACTTTGCTACCTCTTTCTTCCCACTATTTCTTTTTTGTTTATTTGTTTGTATGTTTGTTTGTTTGTTTTCGGGACAGGATTTTTCTGTGTAGCCCTGGCTGTCCTGGAACTCACTCTGTAGACCAGGTTGGCCTCGATCTCAGACATCTGCCTGCCTCTGCCTCTGCCTCTGCCTCTGCCTCTGCCTCTGCCTCTGCCTCTGCCTCTGCCTCTGCCTCTGCCTCTGCCTCTGCCTCTGCCTCTGCCTCTGCCTCTGCCTCTGCCTCTGCCTCTGCCTCTGCCTCTGCCTCTGCCTCTGCCTCTGCCTCCGAAATGATGGAATTAAAGGCGTGTGCCACCACTGTCCAGCCTCCACTATCTCTTTAAGGGACTTATTGTATTTTCTAACTCATCTTATAGTGGCAGAGGAGAAAGTCAGTAGCCTACAACTCATTCTAACATGGGCTTTGGGGCTGAGTTATACTGTAAACAATTAACTGTGACTATAGTCAAATTAGAAAATAACCATAAAATCATTTCTGTATACCTCGAAATACACACACACACACACACACACACACACACACACACACACACACAATCACTACAGAGTAATAACCCAGCTGGTCAGCCCCGTTGGATTTATGACCCTGAAAGTGAATATCTGTGGACATATGAAAATGGAAACATAAATGTGCCTATTTTGAGCTTAACTTCAATACTAAGTCCAACAGAATATTTTTAATCTAGAAAAGAAAGATTTATAAATTCTTAGAAAAATATATAAGCCCTCGGTTTTGAAGAGGAAGCGCTAAACATAGTGTTAGAAATGGCTATCGAATGGTTTCTGAGGTCAAAGTGAGAAACCGCAAGGTAAATTAGCCAATGCCACCAATGACCCAAGTCTTAATACGGATCCTCCTTATGCAAACAGAGCCTTTCCTGGGAGCAGGTTTCATGCCTTTGCATCTCTGGCCAGCTAGTTCCAGCATCTGAGAACCCTGATGGGTGGTCCTTGCTAAACCCCACACATCTGTCATCTCACCAATCTCTGTTTTCCCCAGCATCCCTGTCCTTGAGCCCCTGATTCTCAGAGTGGTCCTCGGCACCACCACTTTCCTATCACTGCCATGACTCCAGCTCTGGCTAGCACTCCTTCAGGCAGCCTTTCCACCCTTCCATCACAAGATGGAAGGACATCACTTCTTGCAGGCATCTCAGGACAGCAAGACACAAACACCTCTATGCTAAGGTTGTCTGTTACATTTCTATTTCTCCATTTAAAATCTTTCCTCCTTTTCTTGTGTGGTTGGTTACTCACTGATTTATTGATTTGGAGTTGGAGTTCAGTCAACATCAGAAAGTTATGCTTTGAATTTGCTAACCTATAGAATAACATTTATGTCAACTACTTACTCTGCTTTAAACCAGGCCCTGTCAAAGCTTTAATCATTGACTGAACCCTGTTATACAGCACCACAATTGTCATCTGTTTATAAACAAGGAAATTGTGCCACAAAATAAGTTCCCAAATGCCATGACTCCCTAAGAGCTCATGCCACAGTTGAAATCCAGGCACTCCAGCTGATAAGGGGGAACTGGGTCCCCTGTTAGGATTCTCATTCTCGTTAATAAAACAATTTAAGAATGGATTCAGATAGAAGCACAGGCCAACTTTATTACAACTTAACAGAACAAGCATAGGCAAGCAAGCTGTAAAATCTCTGAGGCTAAATGCAAGGCTGAGAAAGAGCCATATGGGAGGGAGGGAGGGAGGCATCAAAGAGAGACTAGGGAATCCTAAAATGTCGACAGAAAAGCCCAAAGTGACATGTTTAGGAGAGAATTAAAAAAAAAAAAAAAGAGTAGCACCAGGCAGTGGTGACACATGCCTTTACAGAACTTGGGAGGTAGAGGCAGGCAGATTTCTGAGTTTGAGGCCAGCCTGGTTTACGGAGTGAGTTGCAGGACCACCAAGGCTATACAGAGAAACCCTGTCTTGAAAAATAAAAACGAAAGAAAAAAGAAAGAGAGAGAGAGAGAGAGAGAGAGAGAGAGAGAGAGAGAGAGAGAGAGAAGAAAGAGAGAAAGAGAGGAAGGAAGGAAGGAAGGAAGGAAGGAAGGAAGGAAGAAAAGAGGAGAGAAGAAAACAGCGTAGCTACCCTTTTCTGAGTAACTTTGACAAAGAGGCTGATGTAAGGACCCTACAGGGCTATGCAAGCTTCTGCTCAAGGGCTGAGGATTCTGGGAGAACAGCACAGCACACCATTCCAGAACTAATTATCCCAACTGTCTCCTTAGCAATGGCTTAAGGTTGAGCCCACCTTAGCAGATTTAGCGTCTTAGCCAAAATGACTGAACCAGCCCAGCTGCAGTTAGGTCTCCTCTCAGACCAGAGACTCTGTTCTCTGGACCTGGAGTTTGCTTCTACTCTAACACAGTTGCTTCTCCCGGTCCCTTTATTCCGGCACAGCATGCTTCTGAAGACAGGATTGCATTCCTCTCCCCATGACCCAGTGCCTTTAAGGCACAGTGTGATCTGCTTTCCCATAAGTAGCCAGACCCTCTGTGAGGATTCTCTCTGATGTATGTCTTGTAGTGGCAGCCTTAGCGAGGTGTCGGTTTCACACCCTTCAAAGTTTACAATTCAGCGGTTCAAAGCTTGCTCACACTTGTGAAGCAACAGCACAATCATTTTTAGGACGCGTCCGGTTCTCTAAAACAGAGCCTTGCATCCTCAACAGCCGATAATGTTTTCTCGTCCGTGTAACACGTCTGTTCTGGATGCACATATGTCTGTTTATGTGAGGAGGAGACTCATGCTGTCTGTCGTCTTTGCCACTGGCTTCTTTCACTTTGCACAGTGAATCTCTGGGCATGTGTCAGTATTTTACTCCTTTTTATAGCTGGTAGATACTCCCCTGTGTGAATTATATCTGGTAGTATACATTTATCTATCAATTGGTGAGCAGTTGGTTGTTCCCAACTTTACCTCTTAAAAGTAAGGCTGCTTTGAATAATTGCATGCTGTAACATCATGAGTTATTTTGAAGGAGAGACAGCAAGTTACCCGTCTTTCCTCATGACCTGATAGAAAATGTGATCGAGGCAACAATGTAAGCAAACAACACACAGAGTGACCCCAAGAGAACATCTAGCGTCTCCTAATACAGGCTTTCTATCATTAAAATAGAAGCTTTAAGGGCAGGAGAGATGGCTCAGTGGTTAAGAGCACTGACTGCTCTTCCAGAGGTCCAGAGTTCAATTCCCAGCAACCACATGGCTCACAACCATCTGTCATGGGATCTGATGCGCTCTTCTGGTGTGTGTCTGAAGACAGACAGCTACGGTGTACTCACATACATAAAATAAATAATTCTTTAGTAAAATGGTTTACATTTATTTACTGTGTGTGTATGTATCTTCGTGGGCATGAGGAAGTCAGAGGACAATTTGTGGGAACAGATTCTCTCCTTCTACCAGGTGGTCCTGGGGCTTGAACTCTGATTGTCAGTCTTAGCAGTAGGCATCTTTACCCACGGAGCCATCTCATCAGCTCAATATTTCCTTCTTTCTTTCTTTCTTTCTTTCCTTCTTTCTTTCTTTCTTTCTTTCTTTCTTTCTTTCTCTCTCTCTCTCTCTCTCTTTCTCTCTCTCTCTTTCTTTCTTTCTTTCTTTCTTTCTTTTTAAAGATTTATTATTATACATAAGTACACTGTAGCTGTCCTCAGATGCACCGGAAGAGGGCGTCAGATCTCATTATGGGTGGTTGTGAACCACCATTGGTTGCTGGGATTTGAACTCAGGACCTTCAGAAGAGCAGACAGTGCTCTTACCTGCTGAGCCATCTTGCCAGCCCCCAGCTCAATATTTCTATAAGGTCTTCATTTCATCTGCCAAAGCTTCAAGTGTTGAAACATTGCACTAATAATCACCAATATCATATTAATTCAATATTCTGCAAGAGTATCATTCTTCTTGTCAGATTCCTGTTGCTCCCACTTTTAAAAGTAAAAACTTAATTTGCATGTGAAAATGTAATATGTTTTGAATGCAAATAGGTATGGTTCCTGAGATGGCCTTGGAGGGGAGCATCCATTAGAGATCATTTATCATAGTGTTTGTGATAACGATGATGCCATTAATCAACACATCAGAGCACACATAGCTACTCAGATCTGCCATGCTGTGTCCAATAGGGTCAAAGTAGACAGAACACAGAGTAAGCAATAAAAGTTCTTTGGCCGGGCATGGTGGCGCACGCCTTTAATCCCAGCACTCGGGAGGCAGAGGCAGGCGGATTTCTGAGTTCGAGGCCAGCCTGGTCTACAAAGTGAGTTCCAGGACAGCCAGGGCTATACAGAGAAACCCTGTCTCGAAAAACCAAAAAAAAAAAAAAAAAAAAAAAAAAGTTCTTTGGGAGACAAAGCAGAATAAACTCTCTGAAGAAGATATCAAAAAAAAAATATTGTTGCCCTGAGAAAAAGAATCTATTCATTTCCAACCCCCAACTCCCATGCACTGAGCCCTCAGTACATATTTTCTAAGTACCAGGCTGCATTGGGCTGTGGTCAATAATGCAAGAAGCAAATCAGGGTCCAGACCACCATAAAACCTAAATTCTAATAGGTTTTCTCTACAACATAGACAAACTGGTATAACAGCCAACCCTGTAGCTTTGCTGAGGGAAGATTAACTAAGCTATTGCTTATGTTACAGTGAGATGTCATCGAAGCTGAAGAATCCAGGGAGACCCAGTCAAGTGTGTTCAAAAGGAGAGTGTGGTCAAACATTGTGCTGGCTAGTTTTATGTCAGCTTGTCACAGCCATAATCATTTTGAAAGAGGGAAACTCAATTGAGAAAATGTCCAGAGGTTAGTCTGTGGGCAAGCCTGTAGAACATTTGATGTGGGAGGACCCAGCTCACTTTGTGTAGTGAGCTTGTGTTCCTGGGTACTCTAAGAAAGCAGGCTGAGCAAGCCATGGGGAGCAAGCTAGTACTCCTCCATGGCCTCTGCATCAGTTCCTACCTCCAGGTTCCCAAGCCTGATTTCCCAGAGCTCCTGCCTCAATTTCCCTGGATAATGAAGGATAAGCTATAAGATAAAATAAACCCTTTCCTTCCCAAGTTGATTTTAGTTGTGGTGATTTATCACAACAGGAACCTTAACTAAGACAAGCATTGACCTCAATCCTTAAAAACTCAGTCATATAGGGCTGGAATGTCACTGACAGAGCACTTGCCTAGCGCTCATGAAGCCTTGGGTTTGATCCTTAGCACCACCTAAACCAGGTGGTGGTGCACACTTGTAACCCTAGCACCCAGGAGGTGGAGGAAAGAGGAAGGAACGGACATTCAAGGACATTTTTAGTGGCTTAGTGAGTCTGAGCCCAGCCTGGGCTACATGAGCTCTATTTCAATCAATCAATCAATAAATAAAATAAAACAAAGCCATGTATAAACAACATTTTTTCAAGTGACTCGCGTGAAGCTGCCCCACAAACCAGGCTGCATGCCTGTTTTCTTTGGTTAAGTTGTGAGAGTAATTGAAAGATGAGGTTTTGAAAGACTGGAGGATGGAAAATAATTAACAAGCCATTTTTTATTGTTATTTATTTACTTTACATCCAGATCAGAGCTTCCCCACCCTCCTCTCCTCCCATCTCCTCCCATCTTCTCCCTCTCCACCCTCCCCACACCCATCCCTTTTCTCCTTCTCCTCAGGAAATTGGAATCCTCCCATGGCTATCAACCAGCCTTGGCATATCAGGTTGCAGTAAGACTAGGTGCATCTCATCTATTGAGGCCAAACAAGGAAGCCCACTAACAGGGCAGTTTTGATACATGAAGAAACTGCTTTTGAGGCCTTTACAATCCATAGCTGTTACAGTGATTGTATTTATTTCTTCCCTTTTAATGTACCAAGAGCTTCAGTGTGTACCTATGAAATAATTTTTTGCTTGTGAGTGAAGTTTTGACATTTCATTTCACCACATTACAGGTCCATAGTTTCATTTTATCTTCCTTTTCTCACCAACAAACATGTGGTTTGCAGGACATTTCATTTCCTCTTCTAGATCCAAAAGTTTTAGTTAGAAGTATCTTTGAGACCATAATTGCCAGGGTTGGGCAGAATGCAAGGAACTATGTCAGTCTGTTCCACATCACCAATTTCGTGAGTGTGACCTGTGGCTAAAAATGTCACTCACAACAAGAGGCCAGACAGGAATGCCATGATCTATACGCATCTTGCTTGCAAGTGTCTTTGCTCGGAAGCACGTGGTCAAGCCAGTGAGTGGTAGGCTAAGACAGTCCCTAAAGTCTTCAAGAATCAGGCAGAAATGCATATGATTACAACAGTTCATACAGTAAGCTATGAGGAAAGCAACCAGCAACTTCACAGAAGAGTTAAGTTACCATTAGAGAGGAGAAACCTCAGTGGGCCACTAACCAATGGCTTTTATTCAAGTATTGCTGCGCTGATGCAGTGGGTCGCAACCTGTAGGTCATGGCCCCTTTTCGGTTTGAAAGACCCTTTCACGGGGGTTGCCTATCAGATATCCTGCATATCAGATATTTACATTATGATTTATAGCAGTAGCAAAACTACAGTTACGAAGTAGGAACAAAACTAAGCTTAAGGTTGTGGGGTCACCACAGCCTGGAGGATCTGTATCCAAGGGACACAGTAAATTAGGAAGGCTGAGAATCCCTACTCTAAGGAACGAGAAATGTCTAGGTTCTGTTTATGAGTGAACTTGTTTTGTTTTGTTTTGTTTTTCTTAAACAACTACAATGTTCTTAAAGCATTTATGGACTTCATGTTTTCCACGTATCTAAATTACCTCTTCTCTCCTGAGAGAAGAATTAGGATTTTTTTTTCACTTCATCTACAGATCTAACGCATGTTAAGTGTTTCCATTTTGTATTTGTAAATTATTACAGCTAATATTGTTATTTTATCACTAAGGCTACTGCCACTCTCTGAAATAAATTCTTAGGAGAAATGAAGGAAACAAGGGTGGATGCTTTCACCTGTGCCTGACTTTTGTGTGTTCCCAACATCAGCTTCACCACAAGGAAATCTGCATCGTCTCTATTTTAAAAGGCTAGACATAGAAAAAGTAAATATTTGCTTAAAATTTTCAAGAAAAACAAGGTTTGAAGGTTGCCTGTGCTCAGCACAGCATGAAGCCCCGCAAGCAGGGAAAGAAATAGAGAAAGAATTCGAGAAGCTTTGGGGCGAGGAAAGGTGCTAGCGTGAGCTCTGTGTCTGGAGAAAGAAAGAACCTATTTCCAGATAGAGAAAGCACCCACCCATTCTTCCCCGGGGAATAACAATACAGGAGCAGCCCAGACAGAAAAGCAACTTTTGTGAGTAAACGAAGGTCTCTGGACACTTTCCTTGGAACTCTGACTTCATCCGGCCTGGTGTCCTCACTTTGAGGAGCCTACAAAGGAAACCCAAAGGACCAGGACTCACAGACTCGGCCATGGTTCTCCAATGAACTCGTATCAGTGACAACATCTCTGGTTTTCTCTGCTGTGACTCATTTCTAACTTGGGTTGTCAGAATGAACGTTTCCAGAAAGTGGTTACATATTCAACCTGAAACCTCAAAGTCTGATCGACTGATTGATACTTAAAAGGACACGTAGGCCATTGTTGCAGACTCAGAGCCTAGTTACAATGTGGCTTTAGCCTTCTAAATAGCCATTCTGTTCTCATCTCTGTGCCGGCCTTGACTAAAGGATAAAAGATTTCTGAATGTATTAGCAAATCTGTAGCCTCTACAAAGAAAAGAGCTAGGAGTCATCGGGACATGTTTGAGGTCCACAGCTGAGAGTCCTCTGCTTCTGTGTAAGTGCCTACAGAGTTTCCACTGATGTATTTGAAAAGCACCTTGACTTACAACTTTCTTTATTCTGTTACTACAAACATTTCATGAAACTGTTTCCACTTTGGGACTTGGAAGTGGGGTGAGTTTGGGTCAGCCTGACCTACATAGTATCTTCCAGGATAGTCAGAGTTACATAGTGAGACACTGTCTCAAAACAAACAAACAAACAAACAAACAAACAAACAAAAATAGGGGAAGGGAGACAGAGAGATTGATTTGAAAAATATAATGAGTTTTAAATTCCACAATACAGTTTCCTAGTGAAATGAGATCCAGCTCTC
Source organism: Mus musculus (assembly GCF_000001635.26). Classification (NCBI taxonomy): domain Eukaryota; kingdom Metazoa; phylum Chordata; class Mammalia; order Rodentia; family Muridae; genus Mus; species Mus musculus. The sequence continues at coordinate 80,462,665 of NC_000068.7, forward strand.
CAGTGGTGAGGGGACACAAACAACTCTTGGAAATTACCCACTTTGACCCTCATATCAGAGCTCCAGGAAGGACCCAGCTCAGCAAAGCCCATCTGACGCTCCAGCACAAGGATGCACCCAGAGTCCTGGTCAGCCTCCTCAGATTCATGCTCCTTGAAGAAGCATAAGAAGAAACCCTGGGGTAAGATGTACCTTTTAACATTTTAGGAAAGTCCTTAGGGGTTGTGCCAGGATTGTTTATGCCATGACATACTCCAACAATTTAGGCCATGCTCTCCTCACCAAGTGATGCCACCCTGTGACATCTCCTTTCCACAGAGCCCACCCCTTGTTCTTCCCAAGTCAACACAAAACTATTTCTCAAGGGGCTGGTGAGATGGCTCTCCCGAAGGTCCTGAGTTCAAATCCAGCAACTATATGGTGGCTCACACCCTGATGCCCTCTTCTGGTGCATCTTAAGTCAGCTACAGTGTACTTATTTATAATCTTTGGGCCTGAGGGAGCGGGACCGACTGGAACGAGCAGAGTTCCTAAAATTCAATTCCCAACAACCACACGAAAGCTCACAACCATTGAGGTGACAACTAAGATCAATTTAGGGAAGTCCTTTCCTTATCCTAATAGTTTACAGTGGCCTCCACTGGAGAACCACATTCTTTTGTTTGTTTGTTTGTCTGTTTGTTTGTTTTTTTTTTTTGGTGTTTGTTTGTTTGTTTTCGAGACAGGGTTTCTCTGTGTAGCCCTGGCTGTCCTGGAACTCACTCTGTAGATCATTCTGACCTCGAACTCAGAAATCTGCCTGCCCCTGCCTCCCAAGTACTGGGATTAAAGGCGTGTGCCAACACTGCCTGCTGACTCTTGTTATACAGGCCTGAATCAGCTTTCACTGTGTCAAGATCAAAGGCCATATCATAACTTTTTCTGTGTGCCACTAGTCCTTACAGTGCGTGGTGCCTATCATCAATAACTCGTCATCCTGGTCTACTTGTGAATAGATATTTTTTTCCTAGTCTGTAAATTCTTCTATGGGCAAAGCCAAGTAGGCCAGGAGTAGCTGGCAGGGGGGTGGTTAGGGAATGTGGTGATGTGGTCATGAATGAGAAAACGTAAGAATACAGACGTATACATGAGCCTAAGAACTTCCAAACTCTCAGAAAGCTTCCTTCCTTCCAAACTTACAGAAAAGAACACCCCATACTCTGAGCAACACCATATCTGCTCCCTCCCTTGGTCTGCAGTTACTGTAGTTATCTGCTTACCTCCAAGGTCTCCACTGTTGCCAAAAACGTGTGCCTTGAATTTTCTTCTGCTACAGGTTTCATGGACTCATCTACCATCTTTGACTTTCTTTTGACCTCAGGCTGAATTGCATTGCTATATCCAAAGATAAACTTCTGTAACCTTTCCCCCTTAAAATGTTGACAGGATACATTTTTACAAAGAATTTGAGAGGGTGACAGCACAGGCAACCAGCTGAAGTTACGGAGCTTATAAACAGAGCAAGCATTGTATGACTTACTTCTGAAACAATCCCGAGGACCTCTATCTTCTCTGACTCAGCACTTTGTAGTGTAGTCCCTTCCCACAGTCGCCAAAGGCAGCAATTCTCTGGACCCGTATCCCTGAGCAAATGTCTTAACCTTTCTTAGTCTTGATTCACTCACCTGTTGACATTATAACAGCCCTTGGTTACATATGGTTGTTACGAAAAATAAATTTAAATGTTTAGGCAATTACAGTCATGCTTGATAAACCCTAATCCATGCTAGCAATTATGAGTGTTTGCCCTTGAAATCATCATTTCTCTCTCTTTCCATCTGAAAGAAAATTCTGCCTCCTCTGGGTGGCTCAAAGCATTCCAGGTTTCATGGTATCTGCTGTATGGGATCTCTTCTCTACTCAGACTCGCCTCTGCATTTCCCCACATTGCTTATAGCTTTTCATTAAAGAAATTGGATAGTAAATTACTGCCCATCCTTTCCTGTGTGAGAGCTTACAAGTACTCAAAAGCCAGGAAAGTAACTCACTCTCTCCCCACAGTTATTAGTCTAGGTGGCTGTCAGATGTGTCAACTTCTGACCTTCCATACTGAGGAGACCATCAATATGCGTTCTGCAAAAGGTGGGGATCGGGGGGGGGGGGGGGAGAGACTTGCACAGCAAAGTGAAAATTTCTCTGAGCTTTTACTTTTCTGGTGGAAGGGGATGGGGGGAGTCAAACCTGTTGTGATCTGTGCCCCATCTCTATAGAAATCAAACTGATTCAATTCGAGAAAGGCTGAGTCGGCTCAATCCTTTCGGCTCTGTATTCCCATGTTGGGTGAAGAGAATTTCACATTTGCTTTTAAAAATATAGAAAACAAAGACAAAGTGGCCTGTCTTTCTGGAAACCAAGAATCTGTTCATTCAGCAAATCCGTGGAAGCTGTCGACCCTGCTCTAGGCATTGATTCAGACTCTGAGATTGTAGCAATCAGCACAATGGTATGCTGATACTGGCCCTCACAGCAAGGAAGCTAAATCATTGGTTCATCTTCTGCTTCCAGCTTCCATTATATAGTGACTATGGAGTAAACTCTTAGCCCCAGAATCCTCCACATTACACATCTCCGTCCCTTCTTTCTTCCCCGTTGTCCTTTACTGATTTCCATCCTTCTTCTCCCTCCTCCCTTCCCAAGTTACTTAGTCTCTCCTTAGCTCCATCTGTCTGTCCTCATGGAGAATTCCCTTGTCTACTCTTTCCCATGCCCAACTTCATAGCAAGCGTCCTCTTCTTCTTCCACCTGCCTCATGGCCCTTATCCTCCTCCTGGACCCTCACCTGCCTCATGGCCAACTCCCTTCCCCCATGGCTCTTCTCCCTTGGATCTCTGGCTGGAATTAGAAGTCCAGCCTTTCTATCTCTATCCTCTGCCCAGTTATTGGCTGTTCAGCCTTTTATTAACCAATCAGAGATAGTTGGGGAGCACTCCTGACACCACATTGGCATAGGAGATTCTTCAGTATTCTTGACAGTGCCCATGTCTGGACTGTGACTAGATCTCAGGGCATAGAAAGCAGCATCTGAATACACAGAGCACAGGACCCTTCCTCAACAAAAGTCCTCGCATATGTATTGCTATATAACGGTGCAGAAGCATCAGAAAGCCTGTACATTGCCCCAACCGTACCAATCATCTCGCCTCAACCAGACAAAGCTCAGGTGATCTCAGTGCAGTACAAACACACACCATCACGTGTGCCAGCTCCTCACACACAGGGTCCTGTCCTCTACAGTCTCCTTGTGGCCATATGCTTAATTTTATTGCTAGTTTTAATTTGAATGTGGAATAATTTTGATTTTGTTTCTTGGCATAAAGTCACATGATCATGAAGGTTTTGTAAGTAGAACGGTGAGTAAAGGACTCAATAACAACAAAAATGGTGGGGACTGAGGGGGAGGGCGGAGCATGTTACTCGTTGAGTGAGAACAACATGTATACACAGCCTCGCCAGAAGTATATACTCCACTAACAAAGCAGAAAAAGCACATTGTGTGGTCAGTAAGTAAACTGTGCAGTTAGTTGGAGTAGATTATCTGGGATGTGGGGGTGAAACATGATCTGAATCCAGGCTGCATCTGTAACTTAAGTAAATCTTCTACCCAACCTTTAAGTACTTAGGGACGGGGGAGGCAAGCTGTTTTATCTTAATGGCTGGCACCAGGATTCTTAGAAAAGAAACAGTATCTGTTTAGGAAACGCTTTCATAAACAACTCAGATGGGTGGAACTGAAGATCTGTAGCGGTCCAGAAGTAAACATGGGTTTAGATGTCAGGGGGTAATGGGGTGGGGGGACAAGGAAAAGGGAAGGGAGTCTGGGGGCATGGGAACAGCCAGTGAACAATTGTATCATAGGAGTAAGAGAGGCACTGGTGCTAACCACCCTGTTGTGGCGCGGTTCCGAGTGCTGTTCGTCCTCCTTCACTTCCCCTTCACCACCAGCCCACGATCACTCAGGGTCTTCCTACGGAAACCACTGGTCAGAAACGGCCAAAGTACTTTCAACACCAGGAAGAGCTAATGTTTCATCTTTATGTCGACTTATCTGTGGTAGAAATCTCTCGATTTTCCTGCAGCATCTCTGATGTTTTTCCACATGCAGACAAATGGAAAAACTGGAAGAAAATCACATGGAGATGAACGGTTGAGGCAGCGCGATGTAGCTATGTACGAAAAGTCTCACGGGTGCTGAAAACATCCTGAAACAGTTTGTTAGGGATGAGACCGGACTGTCAGAAAATGAGACATTACCAACATGGGAACTTACAGAAATCTGAATAAAGGGTGATGGAGTGGCCTTTGTTTGCCTTTGCCTGTGGGGTCAGGGAGGGAGGGATGGAATGTGGAGCCTCAGGCTTGCTAGGAAAGTTGTAGGCAAGAGGTCTACCAGTGAGCTGCATCTCATCTCCAGCCCTAATGTTTGACTCTTCAGCAAGCCAAGCAATCACAGTACTCCCTAGTGGAGTTGACACTTTTAGCCGTACCTCAAAGAACTGGCTATTCCCACATCCTATTAAAAAGAGTCAATAATTTCTCTTCCAACAAAGTGTGCTTCCTTCCCTGATTTCTGCTGGAGTGGGCTTTGCAAGACGGTTGAGTGGAAACCTGAAGGCCTTGAAGGTGCCTTAGAGAGGAGAGTTCCAGACCAGGAAGCAAATAGGGCCTGAGGTGATTGGATGTGTGCCAGATTGGAGGAATGGCAAGGAGGCCCTGTGGATGCAGGAGATGGCGGGGGCAGGGAGGTCACAGAAGTGACCCGAAATCCTCATGACTTAAGTCAAAGGGTTCATTAAGAAAAATGGCTACTTACAGAGAGCGTGTGCTTGTGTGTATCTCTGTGCCTGTGTGTATCTCTGTGCCTGTGTGTATCTCTATGTCTGTGTGCGTGTGGTTTATGATTTGGTTGTTATTTTAAAACATAACCCTCCTTTACTCCAGGCTGCTCAAACCTACTATGTAGCTGAGACTGGCTGTAACTCTTGAATTCTCCTGCCTCTATTTACCCAGTGCCAGAATTACAGTCAAGAACCACCATACCCAGCAGAGGGTTTATTTGTTTGTTTCTGAAACAAGAAGAACAAAAAGGAGACCCAATAGGTTTTTATATGGTACTCTGGGTTAATTTCTTTCTTTCTTCCCTTCTTTCTTTCTTTCTTTCTTTCTTTCTTTCTTTCTTTCTTTCTTTCTTTCTTTTTTTCTTTCTTTCTTTCTTTCCTTCATTCCTTCCTTCCTTCCTTTATTTATTTATTTATTTATTTATTTAGACATGGTTTCTCTGTATTGCTCTGGCTGTCCTGGAACTCACTCTGTAGACCAGGCTGGCTTCGAACTCAGAAATCCGCCTGTCTCTGCCTCCCAAGTGCTGGGATTAAAGGCATGCGCCACCACTGTCCAGCCTGGGTTAATATCTTTAGATATATTCTCATATTTAATATTCAAGAAAACACTGTATGTTGTAAGTCAGCCCAGTAATAAATACTGATTTAAAAAACAAAAAAACAGATCTAAATCTGCATTCAGGCTTTCGGGCATGTATATCAGTTCATTCAGATCTCCAACTCTAGGACTGGCTTCTTTCTACTCCTACAGCCCAAGGACAGTGCTGCTGGCTAAGTGGTCAGAAAGCCCCCTACCTTTGTGTAGTCACCTATTTACACCAAGGTTTATCCGGAGATAGAGTCAATATAAGGAGCCTTAGCTAGAAGGAGTCCCCCCTAATTTTCTTCTGCTGGTCCTATGTATGGCAGGCACCACTCAGGATGAGCAGGCTCCTGAGGACCCCCTCTGCTCACCCCACTCCACAGTTAGGTCATTTCTTTCCAGGTCGTATTTCTATATACTGTTAATAGTCCACAATAGTCCCATGTATATTACTCTATTTTACAGTAATTTCTAGAGAAAATACATTCTTAACTATACAGTATTAGTGTTGTATAGTTTATATATAACCCATTAGATCTAATTCCTCTTAGGTTTTAAAATAGCTTACCTTATTTGAAAAGAAAACTGCTTCTTCCTCCCCCACTTCCTCTTCCTCTTCTTCCTCCTCTTCTTCCTTCACTACTGCCACTGCTACTACTACTACTACTACTACTACTACTACTACTACTACTACTACTACTCCGACTCCTCCTCACACCAATATTTCTGGCTATCAAAAGTATGGAGATGTTCCCCATATCAAACAATTATCCAATTGTCTGCAAATAGCCACAGGGTTTTTATAATTCAGTTCAGCTCTGACACTGAGTGTCTGAATTTAGCTGAGATCTGTTAGGTTAAGGGGTTCTGTTCCACAAGACTGCTCTTCCTCCAACTTCAGATACCAATTACCAGTACTGGGGTGTTGGAGTGATGTTCTTGTACACTATATGAAGACGTCTCTCTGTCCCTCCTTGACTGCCTAAGGCACCTTCTGATTGGCTAAAATAAAAAATCCATTCCCTATAACAAAAGGGGGATAGTAAGGTGGGACACCCAGTAGAAAGAGAGGAACTCTGGGAAAGAGAGACATGGAAGATTTGCCAAGCAGGATATAGAAGAAATTGAGTTATGAGCTAGTTGGGGAGGAAGCCTTAGCTAAGGCCAAAAGCATTGTAAGTAAATATAAGCCACCATCATTAAAGGAACTGGGGCAGGTATAGAAAGGGCCACAAATGCCACCTGACTTGACTATACACTGAGGTTCTTATGATCCTCTCAGATTTTGCCATTTGTTGCGATGGTTCACAGCTCAGGAAAATACAATTACTGCTTTGCAATATAAGCAGATGAAGAAGACAGAGGAAGAGACATAGAGGGCCTAATTTTAAAGAATTCAAGGCCAGGAATACCCCATTAGCACTTGGTGGTGGCCAACCTGAGACCTCTTCACAGACCCTCATGCTTCAGAGGTGAAGATGTAACTGTCTTGAGTCCCTCACCATTGCCATCCCCTGTGCCTTTCCCATTAACACTGCAAACTGTAATCTTGGAATCATGGCTTGGTCTTTCAGTGTTCCAGCATCCATCCAGAAATACAGCTGTAGTAACCTAAACAAAGACCTTAAACACCCAGGCACTTTGCAAGCTCTGTGTCAGATAATGAAGTCAAAAACCATACATGTATATGTGTAAGTATTTGTGTATGTGTTTGTATTTGTGTGTATATGTATATATATATATATATATATGAATTTCATTATTTTATGCAAATATAACAGAATTGGTAATGTGTTCTGACTTGTACACTAAGCCAAAGCATAAGCTATTTTTAAATGTTTTGTTTTTAGCATGATGCACTTTCTAAAAGGCTGATACAATTCTCTAAAATCAATGAATATTATTAGAAAATTAAATCTGCATTTTTATAGCTTATACTTTATTCACAAATTCCATTTTAAAGGATTTTTGATATTAGAGAATATATCTTGGTTTTCCTTTACAAGGGTCTTTCAAGGGCATTTTACCCTGGTGACAGTAAATGATCCTATACTAAACTCCCATATAGTCATATACTAGAATTTGTTTTGGGGATGGAGAAATGGCTCAGTGGTTAAGAGCACCGACTGCTCTTGCAGAGGTCCTGAATTCAATTCTCAGCAACCACATGGTGGCTCACAACCATCTGTAATAAGATCTGATGCCCTCTTCTGGTGTGTCTGAAGACATCTACAGTGTACTCACATAAATAAAATAAATAAATAAATCTTAAAAAAAAAAGAGAATTTGTTTTGAAAATATAAATTGAAGAAAAGGTGAGCTATGTAACAAAATAAACCATGGCACTCTTAACTAAAATAATTGTTCTCTGCTGGTGTAGCTAAAGGAGGTGTCAGCTATATGACCAGAGTAAAGAAACATAATTGGGAAGTCAGTTGACTATATGTCTATTTTTGTTCTTCACTCAGCCTAATCTTAGTTTGTTACTTCAGCCAAATAATGAGGCTCTGCAATATGGTTTATTGGTAGCTTAAGGGCCCCTGTTTCTCCTCTTCTTAACACTGAGAATGCTGTTAAGAGCATATCTGTGTGGTACTTTGAGTTGTTCAGAGCCTATAAAACTTTAAAAATGTTTGGTATGCGGCAGGGAAGCAGGCTCTGTCAAATCCTGTTGGGAAAAAAGAAGTGGATTGTCTGCAGAACAAAGGGCCATGGAAGGACAGAAGTCTTCCAACTGTAACCTAGAATTTTGTTTCTGTAAATGTAAACCACTGAGGAATCAGAGTATGGTGTAGACTAAAGAAAAGTAGAAGAAATGGCATAGGGAGATGTTCACAATAAGTTAAAAAATTTAAAGTTAGCAAACAGGGAAGGAGAGTAGTTAGTGTGAGGGCATTTATCTACCATGAGCAAGGCCTTGTATCCCATTGCCTTTATCTCCATAAAGTGCACACATGTAAGTATTACCTAACAGTGGCTGTTTCATGATGCTATGAAAGTGTATCATCATAATTACAGAGATAGATGATAGAGTATATTAGGATAGTTGCATATTTGTGATGTAAGTGTAGATACATCTAAAGAAATGCATATAGTTGTAAAATATGTATATATATTATATATACTTATAGATACATATGAACTTTAAAGGCTTAATGTAGAGTTAACCATATAGTGTCTTTACATATAGATATTAAAATGTCTAACAAAAACTTTCTGAGGAATGAAATTCAGGGTGATTTTGAGATTTGTGTTCTTTGGCTGGGCAGTGGTGGCCTATGCCTATAATCCTAGCATTTGGGAAGCAGAGGCAGGCTGATTTCTGAGTTCAAGAACAGCCTGGTCTACAGAGTGAGTTCCAGGACAGCCAGGATGACACACAGAGAAACCCTGTCTAGAAAAACCAAGGAAAATAAAAAGATTTGTGTTCTTTGATTATCTGTAAATTGCCTGGACTAATATGGAGTTTCTTCAGTAAACATGTAAATGTTCTTCAAGAAAGAAATATGACTTTTTTGTTTGTTTGTTTGTTTGTTTGTTCATTTTTGAGACAGGGTTTCTTTGTGTATCCCTGGCTGTCCTGGAACTCACTCTGTAGACCAGGCTGGCCTCGAACTCAGAAATCTGCCTGCATCTGCCTCCCAAGTGCTGGGATTAAAGGCATGCACCACCACTGCCCAGCTTAGAAATATGATTTTTAATGCTGAAAAATCATTTAAATGATATGCACAGTAAAAATTAAAATAGATCAACCAACTACCAGACTTCATCATATTCATTCTGAAGGAATACTATATTTTCTTTTTTTATTTTTTATTACATATTTTCCTCAATTACATTTCCAATGCTATCCCAAAAGTCCCCCATACCCTCCCCCCAACTTCCCTACCCACCCATTCCCATTTTTTGACCCTGGCGTTCCCCTGTACTGGGGCATATAAAGTTTGCGTGTCCAATGGACCTCTCTTTCCAGTGATGGCCGATTAGGCCATCTTTTGATACATGCAGCTAGAGTCAAGAGCTCCGGGATACTGGTTAGTTCATAATGTTGTTCCACCTATAGGGTTGCAGATCCCTTTAGCTCCTTGGGTACTTTCTCTAGCTCCTCCATTGGGAGCCCTGTGATCCATCCAATAGCTGACTGTGCGCATCCACTTCTGTGTTTGCTAGGCCCCGGCATAGTCTCACAAGAGACAGCTATATCTGGGTCCTTTCAGCAAATTCTTGCCAGTGTATGCAATGGTGTCAGCGTTTGGAAGCTGATTATGGGGTGGATACCTGGATATGGCAGTCTCTAGATGGTCCATCCTTTCGTCACAGCTCCAAACTTTGTCTCTGTAACTCCTTCCATGGGTGTTTTGTTCTCGATTCTAAGGAGGGGCATAGTGTCCACACGTCAGTCTTCATTCTTCTTGAGTTTCATGTGTTTAGCAATGGGTATCCTAGGTTTTGGGCTAATATCCACTTATCAGTGAGTACATATTGTGTGAGTTCCTTTGTGATTGTGTACTACATTTACACAATGGAGTACTACTCAGCTATTAAAAAGAATGAATTTATGAAATTCCTAGCCAAATGGATGGACCTGGAGGGCATCATCCTGAGTGAGGTAACACAATCACAAAGGAATACTATATTTTCTATGTTAATATTTCTTAAGTCCCAATGTTTCTTTTTCAAAAGATTTTTATTTAATGTGTGGGTGGGTTTATATGCATGAGGGTGCCTGCAGAGGCCAGAAGAAGACATTGGATTCCCTCGAGTTTGAGTTACAGGCGACCATGAGCTGTGTGATATGAGTGCTGCGAACCAAACTCAGGTCCTGGGGAAGAGCAGCCAGCGCCCTTGACGACTGAGTTTCCTCTATGAATCTCCTCAAGCTCCAGTTTTTCATGGCAGTGTTTTGTTCTGTGGGTTCTGTGCAGTCAGAGCTGGATATCCTAGGCCATGTGGGCTTGAGACTCTGTCCTCAGCCTCAAAACGGGACAACTGTACGATTAACATTCATCTCTTAGGAGCTCCTGAGGTACAGATGACTTTCCACAGTTTTAGGATGCTGAACCACCCATTATTCGAAACATGATTTAAAGTCACTTAAAGTACTTTTTTGTGGACCATCTCAGATTTTCGAAGTGAAGAAAAATCCCAATCTATGTAAGATCTTCCTTACAGCACATGCATTGTGCATCAAACATTTCTAATTGGATTATATGTTTTATTTTTTTTTCCTACTTCAAAGTCATTGAAATGATTTTTCTGTGTTAACTTACCAGCCCAAATACTACTAGCTAAAAACTCAGGGAACAGGAAACTTGTTTTGGCATCCATTTTCTTCTTGCTTTATCAGTCAGGGGTTGTCTTCTCAGCCTAAGGGACTTAGTCCCTTCATACCGAAGGGACTGCGACCCCCTCCGCAAGAGAATATCACCTGATCGTTTCTCATATAATACTGTCTATATGTCAACTTCCATGAAAAATATCTCTTTGTTAGCCTTGGAAGTTTAGGATTCTAATTGATGTACGGCAGAAGACCCGTCCTAGAATAGCTCAAGGAAACTATGGAAGAAACATGAGAAATTCTTCCTGGTTCTTCAATTTTCTTGGCTTTCACTTGTGGTCTAGAAAAAAAAATAGGACTTCCCTCCCCCTTTCTTACTTTTTAAAGAAAGTTGGCCTCCTCATGACAGTAATTACATGATATTTACTTTCTCTTGAGGGGCTAAACAGCTAGGGTAAGAATTCCCTTCAGAGCCTTGGGCATGCTGTTCTATACTTACTATCATATTCCTGAAAGATTCCTGTGTGTGTGTGTGTGTGTGTGTGTGTGTGTGTGTGTGTGTGTGTGTGTGTGTGTGTGCTTATGTACGTGTATCTGTCTGTCTATATGTGCAAGTGTGGTCTGGTGCACATCATCAGTGTTGCTTTTTTTTCCTTCTGCCTTGAAACACTCTTTGCTGTTTCTTGGTTCATACAGCAGTCTGTGAGCCTCAGAGATTCTCATGTCTTCTTCCCCATCCTGCAATAGGAGTACTAGATGCAAAGATGCTTCTACTGCAGTTGGTATAGGCTCTGAGGATTCAAGCTCAAGGGTCCTCATGGTCGTGTGAGCCCCATCCTCTCACCTAACTTGTTTCCATTCAAACTACTGAGCACAATATATCATATTCTCATATACTCCCCAGAAATGTGGCTACTCATAACGGTTCACATGCCCAGTGTCAAATGCCTGCTTTCTCTTCATTTCAGAATTATGTTTAATGAATTGCTACTTAGAGTGCAGACTGGGCAGTAGGAGTTTCTGAGATGGGTAAAGGTCATTGGCTGAAGGCTTAAGGTACTGAGCTGCCTCACTAGCAAGGGGAAGCATTCCAAGAATCTCACGTCCTAGCTGAATGGTTTCTTATCGGGAGAAAAGACGTTTAATCTGTAATCTTAACCAAGGCTTGTGGCATTCTGCACGTAGGGGTGTGTTGGGGTTAAGGTCAGAGAAGGGAAATCCCTGCTTGTAAAGGGAGTCCTCCATTTTGCTCCAAGCCCAGAAGGCTATCTGGACAATGGTAGACTTTGACCTTAATTAGCAGGGCTTGCCCACAGGAAAATCACACACAAATATGAACAATGTGATGGCTGATCTTCTTGTCAACTTGACTAGATTTAGAAATGTATACCAGACATACCTCCAACTTTCTGCCTGGTATTTTCAGAGATGTTGAACCGAAAAGGGAACAACCACCCTATCTGCGACCAGCACCACCCCTAGGCTGGAGTTTGAGATTGAATATAAAGATAAAGACAAAGTAAGTTGAGTACAGCATTTATCTCTCTGTGTGATGTGTACGCTTATTTATCAACTTAACTACATTGGGAATTAACTAAAAACCCAAGCACTGGGCACACTTGTGGGGGATTTTTAATTAACTGGTTCATTTAAGGTAGGAAGACCCACCTTAAATCCATATCACTTGGGCCACATATTCTCATGGCACTTTATTTAAAGGACAAGGAGGAAGGAATATTTTGTCCTTTGCCTGCTTGCTATTGCTAGCAAGTTCATTCCTTCACTGACATTAGAGCTTCTCTGGAATTCTGGCATATACTGAAAATCAAAATATATTGAAAATCAACTTTGTGGACTGAACAACTACTGGATTTGTGAACTTCCCATTGGGACACAGCCATTGTTGGAATAGTTAGGACCATCACATGTAAGCCACTCTGCTAAATCTTATGTGTATATACATATAATATGTACTGTATAACACATAATATATAACATATGTACTATTGATCACATATAACATATAACAAATGATATATAATATGCAATATAGTAGAATATATAAAATAGAATAAATAATATGTGTTATATAATATATGGTATATGATATGTGACATTATGACATATGACATATGTTAATATAATATATAATATAGTATATGACAAACCTGTGATATATGATATATAATCTATGATATGTGATATATAATATTTATGTATGTATAATCAGTTCTGTTTCTCTAAAGAACCCTAAGCATGGCGTTGTGCATTCAAACTGTGCACTCAAATAAACCTTTCATTTCTTATGTTGCTTTTGTATTACGCTGTGACTACAGGAAAAATAACTAATACAAGAACCTGTGCCATAACCCATTAGTGGAGCTCCAGGTCCCTGTCACCTGAGCACAGGTTTAGAGCCTGGTTATAGTTCCAGGTTGTGTGTCATTAGTTTGAGAAACTTACCACACTTTTGCATAAGAAAGGAACATAGCCTTAAGTCACCCAGTAAGGCACAGGGTCTGTGTCAGTGCAGGTACCAAGCTTCACCATCAGCTACATCCTACTCACCCATTTGTCCTGCCCCAAGGTGTGACAGTTCAGTCCTTAGAGAAAGAAGGCCCAATGCTGGGCTGGTGCCAGCAGTTCTGACAGGCTGTAGTTCATGCTCTTTGCCAGTTCTCCTGAGGAATGCAAGAGCAGACAGCATAGGTAGTCTCTGGTCATAAATTCTGTAAGCCCATTAGCCATTCAGAATCAGCTGAACGTCTATAGCTGGGATTGGGGATTTACCAATTGCCAGCTCTATTATAAGCAAGACACCAGGCCTTCCTGAACTAACTTTTCTCTCTTGTTTTCCATAGGGATGTAATTACAGTGAATGGAAGACAATTAGCATGATGTGAAACTGTGAGCAACACGATTTAATTGCATATTTCTGCTCTTCCAGGGAATGTTTTTTTTGTTTTTGTTTTTTTTAGCTAACCCATATTTTTTTTTTATTTTTTTTATTAGGTATTTTCCTCGTTTACATTTTCAATGCTATCCCAAAGGTCCCCCATACCCACCCCCCCAATCCCCTACCCACCCACTGCCCCTTTTTGGCCCTGGTGTTCCCCTGTACTGGGGCATATAGAGTTTGCAAGTCCAATGGGCCTCTCTTTGCAGTAATGACCGACTAGGCCATCTTTTGATACATATGCAGCTAAAGACAAGAGCTCCGGGGTACTGGTTAGTTCATATTATTGTTCCCACCTATAGGGTTGCAGTTCCCTTTAGCTCCTTGGGTAATTTCTCTAGCTCCTTCACTGGGGGCCGTGTGACCCATCCAATAGCTGACTGTGATCATCCACTTCTGTGTTTGCTAGGCCCCGGCATAGTCTCACCAGAGAGAGCTATATCTGGGTCCTTTCAGCAAAATCTTGCTAGTGTATGCAATGGTGTCAGCATTTGGAAGCTGATTATGGGATGGATCCCTGCATATGGCAGTCACTAGATGGTCCATCCTTCTGTCACAGCTCCAAATTTTGTCTCTGTAATTCCTTCTATGGGTGTTTTGTTCCCATTTCTAAGAAAGGGTAGAGTGTCCACACTTTGGTCTTTGTTCTTCTTGAATTTCATGCGTTTTCTTCCAGGGAATCTAAGTGTAGTTTCCAGAACCCAAATCAAGTGGCTCACAAACACTCCAGCTTCAGGGGATTGACATCCCTGGCCTCTCATATACACATACCCACAAGCAAACACATAATAAGCTCTTAAAAGTAAAGATTAAGACTGTAGAAGCTAGCTGTGTGTGGTAGTGCTTGTCTGTAATCCCAGCAAGGGCAGAGACAGGCAGATCTCTGTGGAGGCCAACCTGGTCTACAAAGTGACTTCCGGGACAGCCAAGACTGTTATATAGAAAAACTCTGCCTTGAAAAAACAAAACAAAACAAACCTCAACTAAACAAACAAACAAACAAACAAAAACTATAGAAGCTCTAGAAATGACATTATTGTGTGACCCTATTCTTTGGGAAACATGATCAAACATCAACTCCCCCAGATATGGAATAAATTTTAGAGCAAAGCAAAGATACCACAAAAGTCCAACTTGGGGAACCAGTGAGTTTTACAGTGAGTTTTATTGGAATTACTTACAGGAATATGAGTGAAGGGTTACTTAGGGGAGCAGAAATGACTCAAAGACAGCTGCATCACCAAAGCCCACCCCGGCATGAATGACGGCTCACAAGAGCTGGAACACACTGCAGGAACTCTGCAGGAACTCAACAGGTAAGAGTGTCTATTCATCTCTTCCAGGCAGCTCAGCTGGGCTGAGAGTGCCAAGTGCTTATGCGGTTGGCCAGGGAGGAGCCTAGTGAATCTGGTTGGTTTCAGGGACTGCTGAAGCCTTTATGTTGTCTACTTCCTGAGCTTAAAAAGTTTCTTTACAGAATGGAAATTTAGAACTTCCTAAGCCTTGACCAGCTTCTCTCCAAAATAGAATGCTTTATTTAAAAGTTTTGTACAGCTAACTGTAAGAGTCAGGTAATTTTATATCTATATGTAATATAAACACCTAGGAAAAGAAAACAGTAGAATGCAGACAAGCCTGGGCGACAAAGTGAAACACTGCCAGGCACAAAACAAAATGTACCACAAAATTTGCTAATATCTATTTAAAATTCTTACTGCAGTGGCTTGGGTGAGAAATGTCACCCATGTGTTCTTGTCTTTGAACACTTGGTGTCTCGTTGGTGGCTCTGTTTAGGAGGTTATGCAACCATTTCAAGGTGGTATACTGCTAGAGGCACACACCTTTAGTCCCAGAACTTGTGTGTTGGAGGTAGGATGATCAGAAGTTCAAAAAGGGGGTCAAGTGGGGTGTTGTCTGCAGAGATAGCTTAGTGGGTAAAAGCCCTTGTTATGTGAGAGTGAGAACATGAGTTCAGATCTTCAGAACCTATGTTAATCTGGGAGTGTCTAGAATCCCAGTGCCCCTCCAGCAAGATTTGAGGGGAAGAGAGAAGCATCCCTAGTAACTGACACACTAGCTAGTCTGCAGCAAAATGACAAAAGACAGTCTCAGACAGGATGGAGAGTTGGAACACACCTAAGGTGAGGAGCGTAGGTGAGTGAGGATCACACTTCTACACACACGCGCTTGCACTCACACAGAGAGACAGAGACAAAGAGACAAAAAGAGGGGAAGGGGTTGACAGATCTAGAGAGAGCAGAAAGAAAGAACAGAGATGGAGAGATACTGATTTAGAAAGGAAGAAGAAAACTAGAAAGCAGAATGTTCAGCAGAACACCAAAAAATTTAAACAATTTCAAGATAATGCTACCTTTCAGTTCTAGTAAATAGAATAATGTAAATCTATAGAGTTTGAATTGTAAATGGGTCTAAGCTAAAGTAAAGAACACTACTCAGAGAGGACTTTTCTTTTTTAAACATGTATACCCGTGTGTATGTATGTATTATGCATGCATGTATGTATGTCATATGTATGTATGTGTATATATGTATGCATATATATGCATACATGTATGTATGTATGTATGTATATATACATATACACACACACTTATATATTCTCTCTCTCTCTCTCTCTCTCTCACACACACACACACACACACACACACACACACACACACATATACACACACCACACACACACACAAGTCCCTGTTGAAAATACACCCTGTCTCGAAAAACCAAAACCAAATGAAAACAAACCAAAACAAAACAAGAAGCCAGAAATAGTGGCGCATGCCTTTAATCCCAGCACTTGGGAGGCAGAGACAGGTGGATTTCTGAGTTCGAGGCCAGCCTGGTCTACAGAGTGAGTTCCAGGACTGTCAGAGACCATCCCGTGAGAAAGTGAGCCCTTCACAATCTCCCTAACAGGCCAAATGGCCTTGTACTAAGAGCTGGTTATCACCCCCCCCCCTTCCTCCCTATTCCTTTCTTGGCACCTGAGGCTGTAAAAGCTGAATTATAGTCCCCTCTTCCCTATCTCTTCCTGAGTTCCCATGACATGCAAGGACATGAGCTGTGCCTGAGCCCAGCTTGACTCCCAAGGCTGTTGAGGAGGATCAAGGCTCCGGAGATAAGATGCAAAGTGCCTGCTGCTTGGCGCCTGACTTCAGCCCCCATGTCAGCAGATGCCCCCTTCTTTGTTCTTTGTATAATTCTCCCTCGACCCCTCCCATATTCCCCGCGATGTGTGCTTTAAAAAGAAGGCACCTCAGCCTAATAAACGAGACCTTGATAGGTTTAATCTACTTGGTCCTCCGACTCTCTTTCTTTTCCTCCCTTTCCTTCCAGGTTCACGGTCCCCCTCGCACCCACGAATAACTGATCCCGCGGGATGGGATACAGGACAGCCAGGGCTATACAGAGAAACCCTGTCTCGAAAAACCAAAAAAAAAAAAAAAAAAAAAAACGAAAATACACAAGAAAAGTATTTTAAATAATAAGTATAATTTCAAGATTCATTTAGTTACTTAATATTTTTAATTTTTATGTGTGTGTGTTTATATGTAAAACATGTGTGAAGTTGCCCACAGAAGCCAGACAGGGAATCATACATGCATATCCCCTGGATCTATAGTTACAGGTTATTGTGAATGCCTTACATGGGTGTTGGGAACTGAACTCAGGTCCTCTGCAAGAGCAGCAAGTGCTTTTGTGCCATGGTGCTCTCTCCCCAGCCCCTGCAGGGTATTCCTCAGGGTATTCCTTGTTTTTTATTGTAGCAAAAAGCACACAATACAAACTTCCCCTCTTCAACTCTTTTAGGCTTATGTGTCTTCCACTGGCATTACTCCCCATGCGATGACCTACTCCATCCCCACTGATAACTGCCTGTGACCTTCCATCTCTCAGTAGATCTTGACTCTTCACCCATGTCGCTACATGTATCCACTTCCCCCGTGTAAGGCTGAATAAAATTCCATGGTGAGCCACGGTTCCTCCATTCATCCATTGTGTTCCTCCATTCATCACCCTGTTGTTGGATATAGGTTGACTGCCTTTTCGTGTTTGTTGTTTTAATTAAGTAAGCGAACATTTTTAAAGCCAAATTTTCCCCGGGGATATGTTCAGGACACAAAGTGGTAAACATACAAACAATTTGAATATTGAGTTCTCTGTGTTTTGAATTGTACATGTTTATGAGAGGGTCTTATTCTGCAGCCCAGATAGGTCAGAAACTTAGTACAGGCCTGTACTGCTCTTAAACTCAGGCAAATCCTCTTCTCATCCATCTAAGTGATGGGCTTACAGGCAAGGACTACCATGCCCAGCTTGGGCTTGAGTTTGAACTTGGTTTATGATTCAGAATGGAGCTGAGTGTTCGACATGTGCTGAGTTTCAGCTATTGAATATGCTTAAGAAAGACCTTTGCACCAGTAAAGAGATTTATAGTAGGTCTAAATATCCTCCTGGTCAAAATTCGCAAATTTTGATACATTTGGCTTTCACAAACATGTAACCCTGTCCGATAAAACAAGTAGGGGGATGGGGGGTGGGATTCAGTGAAGGCCAAAATACAAAGGGAAGCGGTAGATTTAGGGTAGCTATAACAAAACATTTGAGGTTGGCCGATTTGTAGCTGTGAGAGTGGGGAACGGACCTGAAGGAAATCACTTGTGCAAGAAAGGGGAGGTGCCAAGCTCACTTCGCAATAAATCGTTCTTGTGATGAGCAGTCTGCCGTGTGCGAACAAGAATTCAACCCTTAAAAAAAAAGTCTGAATCCTTCTCTTTAAGACCTCAACACCATTAAACTGAGGCCAAGCTTCAACTTGAGTGGGACCAAGGCATAGTCAATCTGCAGCAGGTCCAGAAGACAAACTTTCTTTCTCAGGAATTCTACTGCTGAGCCCTAGCATCAAGAAGAAATAGTTTCTCCCCAAAGGTTGGCTACTTAGCGCTGCTGCCATGTAAATGCTCTGGAAGCCAAAACAAAAGCACCGTCATAATAAGCTCTACGCTCTGTTTGGATCCAAGCAAATTCAGCAGGGCTAACCTTTGCCAACTACCGCCACCCTAAGCTGAGTACTGCGGAAGTTCCGTCCCTCATCATAGAGCTTGAGCAGCTGTCTTGCTCTAGTCAGATTGACGCAGGCGCTCTGCAAGAGCAGCAGCACCCCGGAGCCAGAATGATGCTTGCAATTCTGTATCCAGGTGAATCCAAAGTTGTTTGGAAGGTGGGAAGAAGTGTTTTTCAGAGGTTTGGGGATCTGAACAACATGTGTGTGTGGGAGGGGGTGGGCATTGCAGTTTGGAGGTTTAGAGTCCCCCTGATTCCCTTTCTATCCCATAGCCTTGTGACTGACCTCCTCAGCCGCTATTGCTTCCACACATGCTTCCACCCCTGCTGCAGGGGTGTAACTTGTAATAAAGGCGCCACTGAATTGGAGTGCAGATTCCCCACCCATTAAAATGTGCAAGTGAGCGGGTCAGAGAGATGTCAGTGGTTGAGGGCACTGACTGCTCCTCCCAGAGGACCTGGGTTCAAATCCCAGGACCTATATTATAGCTCAGAACTATCCAAGTCCAGGATCCAATGCCCTCATACAAACATACATGCAGGGAAAACACCAATGCACATTTCAAAAAAAAAAGTTACAAAAATGTGCAAGTGAGCTTACTTTACCAATACTCAAACTTGAAAGCTTTATGGGAATAATGGAAGGGAGATACAAGGCCTTGTGCATGGTAGGTAAATGCCTCTCACTAAAGCTTTCAGTCATCTACAAATGACCATCTTCATGATTAGGAGCTGGCAAAGTTACCAATTAGCAACACACCCCTACTTCATTCCTCCTCTTGTTCCTCCAGTTACTTGAGATGTTATGCTGAAAAGCACCTACTTTTGTTCAGGGTGAAGGTCTGTTGATGGAAATTATTTAAAAAAAAAAAAAAGTCAGGAGAGAGTGCCTCAGTGAACCCAATATGGCGCTATTCTTCCATGCATTCAGTAGAGAGCAACCACTTCATTGATAGCCACTTGGATAGGCCTTTCGAGAACAGCTTTTGAATTATTTATGTATTTTCACAATAGACATTTCATGTCTTTGAATTCTTTTAGTGGAGCAGGAAGTGCAAACCTTTTAGCAAATAGACTTAGCCCTGAAAAGCTGTGGCCAACTAAGTAGATATGGTATCAGTTACATCATGGCGGGGGAAAACAGTCCACTCAAGTTCAGAAGGCATCTGCCCTACTTCTCAGCATATGATGGGCTGGAAAAGAAAACACAGACTTGTATTAAAGATCTTTTGGATGTTAGTTTTAAAAAACGGACGTGAGTTTTGATGTGAGAAAAGTATGCCTTTAGGGCCAATCTGCTGTCCATCCGGCACTGATAAACTGGCTTCAACAAATACTTTCTTATCCAATGATGAAAATCCACCTACTAGAAACAGCCACCATCACAGTCCTGTTTCTGCCTGTGCCAAGAGATTTCTAAAAAACCTTTCAGTTAAAAAGCCAGCAGGGATCAAAGAGGTTCCACCATGAGCTTCCTGATGCCCTTGAAAGGCTGGGCTATCTTTTAGCACCTTATAATTCTGAGGTGCAGAGTTACATGTTCAAGAAAGGCACCTTTCTCAGCAAAAAATGGGAAAATTATAAAGTAGAAAAGGCACATTCAACAAGCTCACTGATGTTCTGTGACAGGAAAATGTGTCCCATTCCTGTTGGGAAGAATCCACAATTGCAAGCACTTTGCTCTTTGGCATAATAAGGATTCAATTTGAATGCTAGAGCACAAATTGACAAAATGGCCTATTACTATTTACTCACTGACACAAACAATAGTCACTGACACAAACAATAGTTTCAACATTTGTAACATTCCACTTACTTTATTAAAAGGCAACCCTTCACAAAACTAACATAAGTGCACTAGCAGGGTATAGTTACCATGTGGACAGAGAGGGACGGGGGAACGGTAAAGTTGGATTTTGTTTACCAGTGAGAGACAGTTTGCTAACTTTCAGAAGAATCCACCAGAGTGTTGGCCCAGATTAATAACACCGAGGATTTCAGTCAAGTCCCTTCTGGGTTTCCACCCAGTCATGCCCAACAATCAGTCTTTGTTTTGCTCTCTGCCTCCTGCATAAGTGAGAAGTGTTAAGATTTGTGTCATGGGAAAAAGTGAAATGTATTATTGTGACCAGACTTTAGGCTGCTTAATTGGGTTCTTTTTTCTACCACCCTTCGCTACCCTCGTCCCTTCCAACCCTCCAACACTAGGAAGGAAAGAAAGAAGGTTAGAGAGGAAGGGGACATCAATATCATTAAACCACTTTCTGCAGATCAGGGGTGCAAAATTCCTTGGGGGCAATGTTAATCTTCTTTATGAAGATATCTGGAACCAGCAACCAAAATTAACAGTAGCTGTAACCAGCAACAAGCAACCAACAACCAGCAGCAGCAGCAGCAGGAGGAGGAGGAGGAGGAGGAGGGGCTGAGTCCCCAGAGTTCTAAATGGCATATACTTGCAAAAACCTTCTGTAGCTTCCAGAGCACAAGACAAATCCCAGTCGGCTGCTATGGACAATCCGAAGCATATCCCACATCTGGGATTAAAACAAAAACATATTTCCATAATGTTTCTGTGTTTTTAAAGAAACCAAAATTCTCACCACATATAATCTGTCTCCACTAATCTGTAGATTCTGTGATATGAGGGAACCATATCTGGTCCTTGTTGACAATATTGAGAAATAATGTGTCTGGATTAATTCATTCAACAAATAGTTATTGCAGATATTTTCTGCACAGAGCCCTTTGGTCGCAAGACAAGTCTAGTCAAATTAATTCAGATGAAAAAAATAGTCAAAAATAGTTTGACTTTTCTTCAACCCTCAGGCTTCTTTTTAGGCATGTGGTGGTTTGAATGAGACTGTTCCTATAGGTTCATATATTTGGATACTTGGTCCCCATTAGGACTGTCTGGGAGGTTTAGGAGGTGTGACCTAGTTAGAGGAAGCAAGTCACTGGAGGAGGGCTTTCAGAGTTTAAAGGCAGTGTCATTTCTAGTTTGCTCTTTCTGCTTTGTGCTTGCTCTTCAAGATGTGAGCTCTGTTTGCTGCTTTCTGGAATCATAAGCCCAAATAAACTCTTGCATAAGTTGCCTTGATAAGGTGATTTATCACAGTAGAAACCTAATACAACTCCTTTGTCCCATTCTTGTTTCCTGATCAGTTTTCTGCAGGTCTCTGCTCTCATAACCTTCAAGCACAATTAATCTGCCAACCTCATGAGATGTTTTAGTTTGAGATGCCCCTCAAGTGCAATCTCTTCTGAATGAAACTGTTGGTAGAACGCACAACTACAGACAAATCTAGTTAGCTGTGCTTCTTGTTAGCATTGCTCGTATTTCACATCTGCCCCCCTGATTTTAGCACATACTGGATATTTTTCATTGTAAAACTACTACATTTATTAAACTGATGCCAAGATATGCCTTACTATTTCTAGATTTTCCAACTTATATATTGGGGATTGGTTCTAATGTTTTGAATTGAATTGGTTCCCTAATTGGGATCTGTGTGTACAGATGTTGAAAGTCCTTGTCCCCAGTTGGTGTTTGATCGTCAATAAAGATGCCAGTGGCTAATGACTGTGCAAGGGAAGACAAGGTGGGAACCTTAGATTTGCTCAGGCTAGGATACAGAATGGAGGAGGAGACAAAGAATTGCCATGGAGTGGGTCAGGGATTGGGGACTAACCAGGTGGAGACAGATGGACATAGCTGCGGGAGATAAAGCCAACCAGCCATTTGAGATTCTGGGTAAGTGCCCACTGGCCACTTCCCCAATTGAGCCTAGGGTAGCAGGCAGAGGATTAGAAGTCCCAGCCTTTGAGATAGCCAAGATATTTTAAAATTAACTGACATGCGTATCTTCCAATTCGCAGATACAGATAGCTCCTGGGAGTGTGTGTGTGTGCGACCCACTGGGAACCAAGGTGGTGTAGCCCAAACTCAACACTACAGTTATTTGTGACAGGAAGGAAAGCAAGAGGTAAAGTAGCTGGAGTTTTGACAGATTATCCATCTCTGGACAGATTAATTTAACTGCTGCCCAGAAGCATACAAATAAAGCTGGAAACTGATGCTTACCTTAGCTCTTAACGTTGCTTGTAAATGGGAACTTAACTAGTCATTTGTCATGAAATAAATTAGTTTAAAGATCTGAGGATGTAGCTCAGTAGTAGAGTCTTTATCTTCCATGTGCAGGTCATGGGTTCAGTCCCCAGGACTGTGAAAATAAAATGCATAGTAACAATTTATATATACATACATATATACATATAGTTATATATAGTTATATTATAATGTATATATACATGTGCATATGTATATATGTTGCAGGAACTATTAAAAATGTAATCCAGCAAACAATCAGCCTTTTTACTTGTGTACTTTTATAGAGGGCTTTTTTTTTTTTTTGCTGCTTGTCTCCTCTCTTCTCTAAAGAAGGGGGTCTGGGACAGATGGGTCAGGGTATTTATTTCTGAGCGTGACTGTCAAGGCTTGTTCTGTGTCAACTTGACATCAGCTAGAGTCAACTTAAAGAAGGGAATCTCAATTGAGAAAATACCTTCATAACTTAAAAAAAAAGGCAGGTCATTTTCTTAATTAGTGATTGACAGGGAAGGGCCCAGTCCATTGTGGATGGTTCTACCCCTGGGCTGGTGGTCCTGGGTTCTACAGGAAATCAGGCTGCAAAAGCCATGGGAGCAAGCCAGTAAGCAGCATGCTTCCCTGATCTCTGCATGGAGGCTCTTGCCTCCAGGTTCCAAGCTCTGCTCCAGTTTCTGTCCAGCTTTTCCTCAGTGATGGACTTCAGTAAAGATGTGTAAGCCAAATAAACTTTTTCCTCCTCTACCTGCTTTCGGTCATGGTGTTGCATTGCAATGATAAAAACCCTAAGTCAATGACCTAAATCTAATCCCTGGGACCAAGATGATAGAAGGAGAGTACCAGCTCCCACAAGTAGTCTTGTATGACCCCATATATATGCTATGGTGTACACACACACACACACACACACACACACAGAGAGAGAGAGAGAGAGAGAGAGAGAGAGAGAGAGAGAGAGAGAGAGAGAGAGAGAGAGAGAGAGAGGTAATTTAAAATAAGTTTAAAGTCTGAGCTTGTAAAGGGTGATGATCCAAGACCACATGTGATGATCCGAACTAGGAATCTGATCTCACTGGTTGTCAGAGTCCTTTTGCCTGTCACCTGTACCTGGGTGCTTCTTCCAGGGCTCTCAGAACTCTCAAAACAAGTGGTTGAGCTCTATATAGAGTGTCACAACAGAGAAAAAAAAATATGGTTCACAGCTGAGGAGAATCTAGATCGGCTCTGCTTTCTCCTTCAGAATGGAGAAGTGACACCAGTTCACTTATTAGCAGCAGCTGGACCTATGACAGAGATAGCAGAGCTTGCTCCAGGCTCCAGAGGCCTTCAGATGCCTCTTCTAGTCACTCACTTCTGGGTGCTGTGACCTGCAGCAGCCAGGGCAACCGTTCTCCAAGGTGGCTCTGCAGTCTTGAAAGCCTATGAGCTGCCACGGTTCTCCCTCTGTGATCAGCTGCCAAAGCAGCGGCCGGTGCAGTCTTGAGAAGAGCTGGGGTATTACACTGATAGGATAAAATGTCAAGGCTTATTAATCCCTTGCACCCGGTGGCATCAGATCACCAGGCTAGCCTGAGTGCAGGAGGAATTTCAGCAGAGGAGTAAGATTACAGTTAAGTGGCACAGAGCTCCAGTGCTTTTTATGAAGTACTGGCTCTTGTTAGAGGTGAGTCACCAGAATAGAAAGATCATCTACTCAAGGGCAATTCCCTCCAACACTGCTTATGTGATTCCTTTTTTCTCTTCAGTACTTTGCATTTCCAAATTTAAAGAATTTTTTTTCTACAAGTAGGAAAATCTTTCCAGCATCTTGTTGATGCTCCCATCAGTAATCCTACACAACATACACAGATTCTGCCTCTTTCTCCAATCCCAGCTAGGCAAATTATTTTGCTGTAAGAAATAGAAGAAACCACTTCTTTCTGTCATCATTGAGATATCAGTATTCCAGTCACTGGAAATCCCCTCATCTCCTGTAACTCATGATTCTCAGCATCCCACCAGAACCAAGAGAAATATAACCAATTACCTCTTTACCACATGAAGAGAAGTGAAGGGCAGCTCTACCCAAGGAGATCTGTAGTGTCCTTCCAGCCACAAGTTTCACGCCACAGTGTCTGAGCCATGAGTTTCTGGGTAGGAGATCTGGCCACAGAGATGAGTGAACTAAACAAACCCTGACCTCAAGAGATTCCCATAATGAGACAATGGGATGTATCAACCACATTGTAATTCATTAAGTGTTACTATGAAGGCAGTTGCAAGGTGGAAAAGAAACAGAAGATAGTGCATTAAGGAAAAAGGTTATTGATACTTGAACTCAATATCTAGATATGATCAGGAGTTTGATGTCCAGAATATAAGAAAACATTCCATCGCATGGGCAGGGGTCAACATAGAGAAAAGGACAAGGCTTCCAAGGAACAACTGTCATAATTATTTTGAATGTCACAGTGACACTTGAAGGTCTAAGTTCTATATCTTGTGCATTAAGTGTAGAATATATATATTTATAACGTATATATGCTACAGCGTAGTCTTAAAATTAATTTCAGCCTTGTAGATGTGTTAAAATTAAGGCAACCATTCTTTTCTCAATTGAGATAATGTAGAATTTTCAGATCAGAGCTAGACATGAACATGCCACATCCCCATGAGTGGAAAATGTGAGACGATATTGCTAAAAGGATGATACAATTCCTTGAAGACAATTTCTGAGAAGCAAAAGAAAATTGTCCCCCTTCCGGTCGGCACCAGCACTGGGTTACCTGGGCACGGAGTCAGCGGACGCCCCCAAGGTCCCTAGGGGACTCTCCTCGAGATCTTAGGACCTCTGGTGAGTGGAACACAACTTCTGTTCCAGTCCAATTGCACGGGACCTAAGACAGCATTAGGGAAGCAGAAAACCCAGCCTGACCAGGGTCACAAATCCCTTCCGGTCAGCGCCAGCACCTGGACACCTTGGGCGCGGACTCAGCGGACACCCCTAAGGCCCCTAGAGGACAGCTTCCAAGGCAGACCCTGTTTCTGGCTCCAGACATCTGGGTACCTTCCCTGCCAGAGGAGAGGTGTCTGCCCCACCCGGGAGGGCTTTGCTGCAGCACCTGGGGGAGCAATTTTGGTTCCTGGATCCCTCTGAGACCAGTCTGTGCAGGTGAGAGTGTGGACTACAGAAGCTAACAGCTTCTGAGACAGGCCCTGTTTTGGGCCTTCATCTTCTGCCAGGAGGCAGGTCCGAATGCCATATATCTGTGCACCTTACCTGCAAGAGGAGAGCTTTCCTGCAGAAAGTGCTCTGACCACTGAATCTCAGGAGAGAGTTAGTCTCCCAGGTCTGCTGATAGAGGCTAACAGAATCATGAGAGGAACCATCTCTAACCAGAGACAACTATAACAACTAACTCCAGAGATTACCAGATGGTGAAAGGAAAACATAAGAATATTACTAACAGAAACCAAGACCACTCACCATCATCAGAACCCAGCACTACCACCTCAGCCAGACCTGGATACCCCAACACACCCAAAAAGCTAGACCCAGATTTAAAAGCATATCTCATGATGATGGTAGAGGACATCAAAAAGGACTTTAATAACACACATAAAGAAATACAGGAGAACACTGCTAAAGAGTTACAAGTCCTTAAAGAAAAACAGGAAAACACAACCAAACAGGTAGAAGTCCTTAAAGAAAAACAGGAAAACACATCCAAACAGGTGATGGAAATGAACAAAGCCATACTAGACCTAAAAACGGAAGTAGACACAATAAAGAAAACCCAAAGTGAGGCAACGCTGGAGATAGAAACCCTAGGAAAGAAATCTGGAACCATAGATGTGAGCATCAGCAACAGAATACAAGAGATGGAAGAGAGAATCTCAGGTGCAGAAGATTCCATAGAGAACATGGGTACAACAAGCCAGAAGATCCTGGACAGATGTTATACAGACCCTAAGAGAACACAAATGCCAACCCAGGCTACTATACCCAGCCAAACTTTCAATTACCATAGATGGAGAAATCAAATTATTTCACGACAAAACCAAATTCACACATTATTTTTCCATAAATCCAGCCCTTCAAAGGATAATAACAGGAAGAAAAAATAACAATACAAGGACAGAAACCACATTATAGAAAAAGCAAGAATGTAATCCTTCAACAAACCTAAAAGAAGACAGCCACAAGAACAGAATGCCAACTCTAACAACAAAAATAATAGGAAGCAACAATTACTTTTCCTTAATATCTCTTAATATCAATGGACACAATTCCCCAATAAAAAGACTAACAGACTGGCTACACAAACAGGACCCAACATTTTGCTGCTTACAGTAAACCCATCTCAAGGAAAAAGACAGACATTACCTCAGAATGAAAGGCTGGAAAACAATTTTCCAAGAAAATGGTCTGAAGAAACAAGCTGGAGTAGCCATTTTAATATTGAATAAAATGGACTTCCAACCCAAAGTTATCAAAAAAAGATAAGGAGGGGCACTTCATACTCATCAAAGGTAAAATCTTCTAAGAGGAACTCTCAATTCTGAATATCTATGTTCCAAATACAAGGGCAGCCACATTCATTAAAGAAACTTTAGTAAATCTCAAAGCACACATTGCACCTCACACAATAATAGTGGGAGACATCAACACACCACTTTCATAATTGGACAGATCATGGAAACAAAAACTAAACAGGGACACAGTGAAACTAACAGAAGTTATGAAACAAATGGATTTAACAGATATCTACAGAACATTTTATCCTAAAACAAAAGGATGTACCTTGTTCTCAGCACCTCATAGTATCTTCTCTAAAACTGACCACATAATTAGTCACAAAACAGGTCTCAAAAGATACAAAAATATTGAAATTGTCCCATGAATCCTATCAGACCACCATGGACTAAGGCTGATCTTCAATAACAACATAAATAATAGAAAGCCAACATTCACGTGAACAACACTCTTCTCAATGATACTTTGGTCAAGGAAGGAATAACGAAAAAAAAATAAAGACTTTTTAGAGTTTAATAAAAATGAAGCCACAACATACCCAAACTTAGTTGACGCAATGAAAGCATTTCTAAGAGGAAAACTCATAGCTCTGAGTGCCACCAAAAAGAAACGAGAGAGAGCACACACTAGCAGCTTGACAACACACCTAAATGCTCTAGAACAAAAGGAAGTAAATTCACCCAAGAGAAGTAGACGGCAGGAAATAATCAAAGTCAGGGGCGAAATCAACCAAGTGGAGACAAGAATTATTCAAAGAATCAACCAAACTAGGATCTGGTTCTTTGAGAAAATCAACAAGATAGATAAACCCTTAGCCAGACTCACTAGAGGGCACAGGGACAGCATCCTAATTAACAAAATTAGAAATGAAAAGGGAAACATAACAACAGATCCTGAAGAAATACAAAGCACCATCAGATCCTTCTACAAAGGGCTATACTCAACAAAACTGGAAAACCTGGATGAAATGGACGAATTTCTTTTTTCTTTTTTCTTTTTTTGGTTTTTCGAGACAGCGTTTCTCTTTATAACCCTGGCTGTCCTGGAGCTCACTTTGTAGACCAGGCTGGCCTCGAACTCAGAAATCCGCCTGCTTCTGCCTCCCGAGTGCTGGGATTAAAGGCGTGCGCCACCACGCCAGGCTTAACAAATTTCTAGACAGATACCAGGTACCAAAGTTAAATCAGGATCAGGTTAATGATCTAAACAGTCCTATATCCCCTAAAGAAATAGAAGCAGCCATTAATAGTCTCCCAACCAAAAAAAGCCCAGGACCAGATGGGTTTAGTGCAGAGTTCTATCAGACCTTCAAAGAAGATCTAATTCCAGTTCTTCACAAACAATTCCACAAAATAGAAGCAGAAGGTACTCTACCCAATTCATTCTATGAAGCCACAATTACTCTGATACCTAAACCACAGAAAGACCCAACAAAGATAGAGAACTTCAGACCAATTTCCCTTATGAATATCGATGATAAAATACTCAATAAAATTCTCGCTAACCAAATCCAAGAACACATCAAAACCATCATCCATCCTGACCAAGTAGGTTTCATTCCAGGGATGCAGGGATGGTTTAATATATGGAAATTCATCAACGTAATCCACTATATAAACAAACTCAAAGACAAAAACCACATGATCATCTCGTTAGATGCGGAGAAAGCATTTGACAAAATCTAACACCCATTCATGATAAAAGCCTTGGAAAGATCAGGAATTCAAGGCCCATACCTAAACATGATAAAAGCAATCTACAGCAAACCAGTAGCCAACATCAAAGTAAATGGTGAGAAGCTGGAAGCATTCCCACTAAAATCAGGGACTAGACAAGGCTGCCCACTTTCTCCATATCTATTCAACATAGTATTTGAAGTTCTAGCCAGAGCAATTCGACAACAAAGGAGATCAAAGGGATACAAATTGGAAAGGAAGAAGTTAAAATATCACTTTTTGCAGATGATATAATAGTATATATAAGTGACCCTAAAAATTCCACCAGAGAACTCCTAAGCCTGAATAACAGCTTCAGTGAAGTAGCTGGATATAAAATTAACTCAAACAAGTCAATGGCCTTTCTCTACACAAAGGATAAAAAGGCTGAGAAAGAAATTAGGGAAACAACACCCTTCACAATAGTAACAAATAATATAAAATACCTTGGCATGACTCTAAGGAAGTGAAAGGTCTGTATGATAAGAACTTCAAGTCTCTGAAGAAAGAAATTAAAGAAGATCTCAGAAGATGGAAAGATCTCCCGTGTTCATGGATTGGCAGGATCAATGTAGTAAAAATGACTATCTTGCCAAAAGCAATCTACAGATTCAATGCAATCCCCATCAAAATTCCAACTCAATTCTTCAACGAATTAGAAAGAGCAATCTGCAAATTCACCTGGAATAACAAAAAACCTAGGATAGCAAAAACTCTTCTCAATGATAAAAGAACCTCTGGTGGAACCACCATGCCTGACCTAAAACTGTACTACAGAGCAATTGTGATAAAAACTGCATGGTACTGGTATAGCGACAGACAAGTAGACCAATGGAATAGAATTGAAGACCCAGAAATGAACCCACACACCTATGGTCACTTGATCTTTGACAAGGGAGCAAAAACCATCCAGTGGAAAAAAGACAGCATTTTCAACAAATGGTGCTGGCACAACTGGCGGTTATCATGTAGAAGAATGCGAATTCATCCATTCCTATCTCCTTGTACTAAGGTCAAATCTAAGTGGATCAAGGAACTCCACATAAAACCAGAGACAGTGAAACTTATAGAGGAGAAAGTGGGGAAAAGCCTTGAAGATATGGGCACAGGGGAAAAATTCCTGAATAGAACAGCAATGGCTTGTGCTGAAAGATCGAGAATCGACAAATGGGACCTCATAAAATTGCAAAGCTTCTGTAAGGCAAAAGACACCGACAATAAGGCAAAAAGATTGGGAAAGGATCTTTACCTATCCTAAATCAGATAGGGGACTAATATCCAATATATATAAAGAACTCAAGAAGGTGGACTCCAGAAAATCAAATAACCCCATTAAAAAATGGAGCTCAGAGCTAAACAAAGAATTCTCACCTGAGGAATACAGAATGGCTGAAAAGCACCTGAAAAAAATGTTCAGCATCCTTAATAGTCAGGGAAATGCAAATCAAAACAACCCTCAGATTCCATCTCACACCAGTCAGAATGGCTAAGATCAAAAATTCAGGTGACAGCAGATGCTGTTGAATATGTGGAGAAAGAGGAATACTCCTCCATTGTTGGTGGGATTGCAAGCTTGTACAACCACTCTGGAAATCAGTCTGGTGGTTCCTCAGAAAATTGGACATAGTACTACCGGAGGATCCCGCAATACCTCTCCTGGGCATATATCCAGAAGATGTTCTAACTGGTAAGAAGGACACATGCTCCACTATGTTCATAGCAGCCTTATTTATAATAGCCAGAAGCTGGAAAGAACCCAGATGCCCCTCAACAGAGGAATGGATACAGAGAATGTGGTACATTTACACAATGGAGTACTACTCAGCTATTAAAAAGAATGAATTTATGAAATTCCTAGGCAAATGGTTGGACCTGGAGGGCATCATTCTGAGTGAGGTAACCCAACCACAAAAGAACTCACACGATATGTACTCACTGATATGTGGATATTAGCCCAGAAACTTAGAATACCCAAGATAGCAGATACAATTTGCAAAACACATGAAACTGAAGAAGAGCAAATACCAAAGTATGGACACTTTGCCCCTTAGAATTGGAAACAAAACACCCATGGAAGGAATTACAGAGACAAAGTTTGGAGCTGAGACGAAAGGATGGACCATCTAGAGACTGCCATACCCGGGGATCCATCCCATAATCAGCCTCCAAAGGCTGACCCCATTGCATACACTAGCAAGATTTTGCTGAAAGGACCCTGATATAGCTGTCTCTTGTGAGGCTATGCTGGGGCCTTGCAAACAGAGAAGTGGATGCTCACAGTCAGCTATTGGATGGATCACAGGTTCCCCAATGGAGAAGCTAGAGAAAGACTCTTAGATTGAAGTGGATGCTCACAGTCATCTATTGGCTGGAACGCAGGGCCCCCAATGGAGGAGCTAGAGAAAGTACCCAAGGAGCTAAAGGGGTCTGCAACCCTGTAGGTGGAACAACAATATGAACTAACCGGTACTCCCCAGAGCTTATGCCTCTAGCTGCATATGTATCAGAAGATGGCCTAGTCAGCCATCAGTGGAAAGAGAGGCCCATTGGTCTTGCAAACTTTATATGCCTCAATACAGGGGAACGCCAAGGCCAAGAAGTGGGAGTGGGTGGGTAGGGGAGTGGGGGGAAGGGTATGGGGGACTTTTGGGATAGTATTCGAAATGGAAATGAAGAAAATACCTAATAAAAAAAATTAAAAAAAAAAGAAAATTGTCTGGAGCTCGGAAAATGGCTCAGTGGTTAAGAGCATGGGCTATTCTTTAAGACATAGGTTCAATTCCCAACATCCATATCGTGACTCACAACTGTGTGACATTCCTGTCTTAGGGGATCTGACATCTTCTTCTAGCCTCTGGGGGCACCAGGCATACAGACATAACACCATTATACATTAAAAAAAATAAATTTTTAAAAATTAAAAGGGGTATTTAATATTGACAGTATGTGAATCTAGTATCTATGCTGTTGGCTGTCATCACAGTGATAGACAACTGAAACAATTTAGAGGAGGAAATATATTTTGGTGCGGTCTCAGCTGTGCACTGCCAGTTTGTGATGAGACGGAGCAATACACTGAAGAGGTATGGTGGAACAGGATCTCTCGATCCACAGCAGGCAGGAAATAGCAAAAGCAAGTAGGAAGGGATGGAGACATTGCATAGCTTTCTAGGGACTGTGCCCAGTGACCTCTCCTTCCTAATAGTCTCCATGAAAGAAAGATGAAATTTCAAGACCTGTAAGTCATATAAAGTACTCAGAAATTGCTGGTTGTTTGTGAGCCTAGAGGCTGTCTGGGGCTGAGAAAAAAGAAAAACAAACCTGGGTATGCCCCATAGTTAAAACATTCCTGGGAACATCTTGACCATAAGATAAAGGGGACTGTGAAGACATAGCAGGGCTATCTAAACTGAGTCAACAACTCACAGAACTCTGACACCCTGCACGTACATGTAACTTTTCTGTTGATGTTTGAATAAGCCAATAGCGTGTTGCTATGCTGAAATCCACACCCCTAAACCCCTTACCCCATAAAATCCCCTAGCTTCCGAGCCTCATGGCTGACATCCGTTATCTCCTGTGTGGGATGCATGTCGTTCCAGAGCTCCGTAATTAAACGACCTCATGTAATTACATCAAGATGGTCCTTTGTGATTTTTTTGGGTGCACGCCAAATCGGGAATTGAGTGGGGGTTTCCCCACTGGGTTCTATCACCCACTCCTGCTTGCTACCACTAGCTAGGAATAATGCCAGATTATGAACCCATCAGGGATTAGTCTCCTTATTAGGCCAGAGTCTGTGATGGTTACCTTGATTGTCAAATTGACTGGAATTACAATCACCAGGATTCTAAATTTGGGGCTAATGTCTGTGAGAATTTCTACACTAGCTGCTGTGTGAGGGTTCTCTAGAGAAACAGAATTGGTAGAATGAATAAGTATAAATGGATCTTTGTATAAGTATATATTATAATACTCATATCCCACACTAGTTTTAAATAATTTTATTGATACTGGCCAGGAGTCCTATTTGAGAGATAGTTCCTCACTCATACATGACAAATGGAGAAAATTCCTAGTGAGCAATTCAGTTTTATACACACACACACACACACACACACACATATGTATATATGTATATATAACATATCTAGTTATATGTATGTATATATGTGTATATATTTGAGGGAAGTTATTAGAGCAGCTTACAACTTGTAGTCTAGACAGACCAATAATGGGAATCCAATAGTTGTTTAGTCTAGAAGGGTGGATATCTCAACTGGTCTTCAGTATATATCAGAGTTCCAAAGAAGTGGGTTCTAATACCAGAAAAGGAACACCTCAGCAGCAGGATTAACGAACTTGCTATAAAGAGTGAGGTCCAACAGGCAAAAAAGCCAAAACCACTCCCTTCTCCCCCATCTTTTTATATGGGCTGCCACCAGGTGTAGTCCAGATTTATGGTAGGTCTTCCAAACTCAAATAATCCAACAAAAATCTATCCCAGGTGTGCCCAGTTGCTTGGGTTTTTTCCTCCAGATGTAGTCAAGAGTTAATTTCAGATGTAGTCAAGAATAGCCATCACAGCTGGGTTAAATGAGGTGGGAAGATACAACTTAAGCTAGTGGTTCCTTTCATACAGTTCCTCATGTGTGGAGACCCCAACAACCAAAAAATTATTTTGTTACTTCATAACTAATTTTGCTCTTGTTAGGAATTATAATGTAAATATCTGACATGCAGAACATCTGATATTTCACCACTAAAGGGATCATGACCCACAGGTTAAGAACCACAGCCTTAAGTGGATGAACTGGAGAGAACTGAGGCAGAGCCATCCGGATCCATCTAGTTCTCAAAATCCATCTGCTGTCGACTTGTCCTTGAATGGGAGGCGTGAAATTCAAACTATAATGTAGAGACAGAGGAGGAGGGAATTTGATTCAATGCATGAAGTTGGAGACAGGAGAAGCAGACACACGTAACAAAATTAGGGTTGGTAAGGATCCTGGAATTAGCAGAGTACCCAAGTCCAGTCGTTCCTCAAGGAAACCGTTTCAGTACTTTGAAAACAGAGCATGGCACAGTATTGAAGATGTGGGCTAGAAAGCCAACCCGTGTGTGCATCCACACTTGTGTTCAATGATTCTGTTGATACTGGGCAGGAGACCCAGTGGAGAGACAGTTCTCATTTATGACAATTGGGGAAAACTCATGGTGAGCGATCTGGTTGAGATGAAATGAACATGGATGTAAAAATACCCAGTAAACAGAATAGTGTAAGAACTTAGTGTTGCGTTCTATGCCTTGCACTTCAGTGAGTATGAAATGCTGCCGAGTAGAAAACTCCACCTTCGTATGTGCGTGATGGGAGAGGCCAAGGGAAGCTTCTAGAGCAGGCTGACTTCTTCACCTCTGCTCTCTGCAGTGCTTACGCAAAGGCTTTTCTTTTTAAGCGCGTCAGTAACCACATCAGTAAATGGGCTTCCCATCATACAGGATTGAGAACTAAGTGAACAATACTTAAGGATAAACTAAGCACAGTCTAATGTGGTACACAGCGAGCTCTCCACATAACTCTCAATACTACTTCAGCCTGTATTTTTGGCAAGGTTAAATTTTTCCTTGCCTTGTCATCCCACAAGTTGTATTCTTTACTCCTCAATGTTAGCCTTTGCAGGGTCGATTAATCAAATACCTACTTCACTATGCTTTATGATGTTTGTACCAATGATGTCACCATATATGACCACACTAATCTATTAAGTCAGCTTTCTTTCTCCTTCATTTCCACTACATGGTCCAAGCTGGCCTAATCCCTCTCTAGTGTTGTATTCTCATGTATTAACAATTCAATGCCCTTTTAAATAAACACGCTTATAGCTGTAACTTGAAGAGAGGTTTTGCTGTCGCCCTTTTGTCTTTAGACTATATTTATGTAATACTCATTAGAGGTTTTCTACTGAAACTGTGCTCACCATGAAACGATAACACATTAAGAGCAAATTCAGAAAGCCAGCTACAGCTCTCCACTGTTACATCTCCAGAACCAGGATGTCAGTCTGAGTGGGCCACTTTAACAAAATGCCTCAGACTAGATGGCCAATGTTCAGGGATCTGCAGATCAAGGTGTTGGTAGATCTGGTGTGTGCTGAGGCCCACCTGCTGGCTCAGGTGGGGCTGCCTTCCTGTGTCCTCACACAGCGGCAGGCAGCAGGGACTCCTTCCTTAAGGAATAGTCACCTGCCACAGACCCACCCCATCTCTTTACAGTGAGATTACATTTCAACATGTGAAGCTTGGGAAACATAAATATTCAGAAATATCAAAGTTTATAGATATTATTTTTCAAGTTATTTTATAAGTGGATATGAAACTATCATTTTTTTTCTACCTCCCCCTACCCCCAAATACAGGGCATTTTGAAAAGGGGCATGTCATGGTTTCTGAGAACACTGAGTAGTATACAATGCTTAGAATGCCTCAGTGAAATTGTAGCAATGACAAATACTCGAACTACATTGAAGGGAAATGTGTTAAGTGAGCTTCGTCACTAGTTGATATAAAGCAACTTTAGCATGAGCTGAAAGCAATTCCATAGCTCCTTAGAAGAGTGGTTTAATGAGTTTGGAAGCAATGTAGTAGCTGACCAACTGAGAAAGAATGATCCAACAAAAACATTAAAAAAACAACTAAAACTAGCTTTTAAACAATTTCATTATTTATTTGTATAAAAATCCAAAAGCTTATTCTGATCATCTTCAGTTCAGGTCTAGGTGATTTCAACACCCCGCCTCAGAGCATCTGGCTGCGCTGCCTATCTAAAGTACATGACTACTAACCACTCCCAGGGTAAACCTGGTCTCCAGAGTGCACTGCACAGCCCCACCTACGCTTTCCAGTCTCCAACCAGAGCAGGACATTTCTATAGCAGTAACGAGTCCTCCCATCTCACACTTCAGGTTAGGAGAAGGTGCACAGGAACAGCAGGGCACACACTGAAATCAGAAACAAGGCATGACCCTCCACGGTTAGGCCTTGGGACTTCAGATTGCCAATTCACCCCAGTTTGTCCCTTTTAGGCCTACTGATAGGCTCAACACGTGGATGAAAAATTCTAGAGTTAGCCGTGCAGGAAACAAACTGATGATGACAGTGTGATATTTATTTTAAAAACATTTTTTACTTAGTTGGGGGCGGGAATGTGTTTGTCACATCCACGTGAAGGTCAGAGGACAACCTCTGGGAGCTGGCACTCCAAGGGACTGATTTCAGGTCACCAGGCCCCATGGCAAGCACCTTTACCTGCTGAGTCATCTTTCTGGCCCAGTGTAATATTTTGAAGCAAACATTAAATGTTAGCATAATTACATGGAGAATAATAGAAACTATACTATTTTACAACTCCCCTTAAGAAATCCTTATCAGTTGGGGACCACAATGGGCAGCGAGAATGGCTTCCACCATCAGGGTCGTGCAGGTAGCGAAACCACATGCTCGATTAGTAAAGTTCCCAACAGAAGAGACAGCCCTAACCTCAGTGTCTCCGAAGCTCTGGGATCTGCTGCTCCCCTCCCACTCCTCTGTCACTTCACAGCATCCCAAAGGAAATATGTCCCCAGATTTACTGATGCATCAGGGGCCACCAGCCACTGCAGAAATAATACAATCATTACATAGAAGGAAACCTATGTCTCAAGAGGAAATGGAATTTATTCAGTGAGGGGGTCCAGAGTGATCGTCGTGGCTGCTGCTTGTCACCAGGCAGAAGGATTAGCTTTATAATAAAGGACTTCCACAAAGTCAAATGAAAAGTCATACATTAAACAACTTTAATAAATATTCTGCAAGCAGAATGAAGTACAGGAACTCCAGGTGGTCACTTGTACCTCCTACGTTGTTTATCTCGGTCAGCTTCCCGAAAAGCTGACCTGTACACTTAACTAAAAGTCTACATTTACATTTGTAATGTTAGCCTGTTATCTTACTCTTGATTGTGAAATATTCCCAGTGATGAGCTATTAAAAGCACATAGTACCTAAAAAAAAAAAAAAAAAAAAAAAAAAGAATTATCAAACTATGTCAATTCCTTAATAATGGCTATTTACTGTTCTTTTTTTAAAAATTTTTATTAGATATTTTCTTTATATTTCCTATTTACTTTTCTAAACACAAACTCTACATAAAAGGAGTAGGAGAGTCAAAGGGCCTATGATCCCACCCTACTTTCTATATCTGAACAAGGGAAACAGAAATGGGTTCATAAGCAATTTTGCTGATCTCGACTCAGTGAGCCGTGTACATTGAAGCTATGAACGGCAGCTCTGTGCTATACAATGCAAAGCAGCAGAGGCTGTCTAATAGCAATCAGAAGGCAAGATGTGCCACTCTGCCATCCACGCCAAACACAAAGCAGGGCACGTGTGGACTTCCTACCTA
The DNA here is from genome assembly GCF_000001635.26 of Mus musculus. NCBI lineage: Eukaryota > Metazoa > Chordata > Mammalia > Rodentia > Muridae > Mus > Mus musculus. Next base: position 80,500,216 of record NC_000068.7, read on the forward strand.
GCACTGACCCATCGGTAACAACACAGCCTAGTTCCATGGCCACTCCATTTTTGTTATTCCTCAACAACTCCATTTGGCAATCAGCAAACCGAACACACACACACACACACACACACACACACACACACACACACACACACATTCTCCCCGCCCCCCACCAATTTCAGTATATTTTTCCGGAAGTATTTTTCAAAACATTAAAAAAAATTCTGTAATAATAAATCTGATAAATTAACAAAGTTTAAACTAAAAATTTCATATTGTCAAATAAGTTTCCAAAGATTTTAAAGAAATCATTCAAGGTGTGATACAGTCTAGTGTTTATTTATGTTATGGCAGGTACACTTGAATTTCAAATGTTAAAACATATAAAAAGTGATTCGGGACTACCATCTGTATCAACAGTTGCCAAGTGTCTGGTTGTTTATTATACAGCAGGGTAAAGGCAGTGCAGATGCCAGCCGGGCAGCACGGGATGAGATGTTTCTACAGTAGGCTTTCTACAGGCGGCGGCAGCATGTGCTGCTGTCTGAGAACCTCGGAACCTGCTTCCGATGCTCAAGTTGTCTGCCATGTGGAAGGTTAAACCGCGTTAGGTATTTAGTTTGGCAAATGTTCAACATAAAGTAGAAATGTAGTCGTAAGCATCACCGATGTGCACATCCAGTCTCCATCTCAGAAGGAACCGTAGGTACAGATCAGAACTCTCCCTATAGGAAATAATTTACACACAGATGGGGGCTAGCATATCACTATCTAAAATAATCACTAAATACAGTTCTTTTTCAGAAATAAACAAGCAAGTTTTTTCATTATCAGTTATCAAAAACATAGTGTTAATGGTATTTCAAACAAATGATACTCTAAAATCATAGAATTCACTGAGTTTTGAGAATGTATAACTAAATCAATCAAATGTACTGTAGTACAACCATATTAGGAAGCCAATGATCAGAAAATACAACAGCATGAAGAAAATTTCATCCACAAAACTGTTTTCAGGCTTTAAGGTAAAATAGTTCCACAGTTTACAGATAAAACAAGGCAACAGAAACTCGTGCTTGTCTTGAGTAAGTACTCTATGCAGAAGATGTAACACTTTGTTTGTAGACAGCATGGTATGCATTTCTCAGCAACACATAAGGAAAACAAGATTCCAAGAGATCCATTGTCAGGAATGGTGATTCTTGTACAATCTGAAAAAGTTAAAAAAATATCAAAATTCAAGTTACTCAATGGGGGTAGAAAACAACTCTATGTTCTTCTCATTTGAAACACACACAAACCATTTTACTTCAGAATCTAAAATGAAAATGTGTTACAGTGAAGCCTATCAATATACTTTTAAATGATATTTTCAAGTTTATCAATTAATCAATAGTAACACATAGAAGACACATCTTAAGCAATACTCTAAACATAAAAGTGAATACAAACGTAATACAAATGTAATGGTACATTTTAAGAAGCTCAAAATCAAGCTAGAAAGTAAAGTAAAAAATAAGACCAGCTATGATTAAATAGAAAGCAGTAAATTCTAGAGTTCAAGAGGAAAGAAAGTCTAATGTAGGCCTGTGTGATTGGGAAAGATCATCTAGGGAAGAAATGGAGTCATGAGTTCTGCTGAGTCTTCAGATAGACACAGATCTCTACAGGCAAAGGAAACTAAGAAGAAAGAGTCTCAGACACTGCCATGGCAAGCTAGAGAATTAAACTCGGCTTAGCAGGAATATAAAAGGCCTGAACACAACCTTACAGTTAACACTCACCTTTGGTCTTACGACTTCCTATTACTGACCTATGGCAAAAAAGGAGCAATGCAAGTCTTTGCAGAAATTTTTAGAAAGTGTATGGTTTGAGTGAAGTGACCACAAGAAATGGAGAAAAAAAAAATCACAAAAGAAACAGAACAAAACACCAATAAAACTTTCACTTGCCAAGAAGAGGAGTGCTAAGGACTGGAACATTTTGTTATCAGTAAAAGTTAATTAAATTGAAATGAGACATACCATATCCAGTAGCAAATAAACAGATTCTCTATTTCTTGTTGTAGTTTTATCTGTCTCTTGGCCAATTTTCAGTAGACTGGATGATGCAAGCTTAAAAGAACACACATGTAATCAATGAGGTTGGCAAAGAAATGCTGTTCACGTCCATTCTCAGTACAACTCAACCTTCAACAAGCTTCCGTTATTCAATGTGTAAAGTACGATGAGCTAGAGACCTCTTATCAATCAACAATTAAGGTATACATATAATCAAATATTCGTCAAAACTAACTTTTTGCTCAAGTTTGTTTCTTAAAATGATTCATATTGTTTTCTCTTCCCAAGATCCATAATACTCTACAGCAGCCACCCCCCTTTTACAAATAGTTTTGCTTTTAATGGCCAAATATGGTTGGAAAGCAAAATAGAAAATTCCAGAATTTCCTAATTTCCAATAATCAGTTTCTAACTTTGAATTCCATGCCATTCTATGTGTGACTCTGCTCCATCTTCCTCAGGAACAGGGCTGTCCCTCTGTCCTGCACACCCACACTATGTATATACCTGCATGTTAGTTACCTGCTGAATGACATGGTAATGCAGTGTTTCTGTTCAAGTGCCCACACCTCAGCATGGCTGCTTGCAAATGTACAGCCGAGGAGGAGGAGGAGGGGGGGTAGGGGGGGAGGAGGGGGGAGAAGGTCTTTCCTTCACATGAGAATGTAATGTTTCATGAAATATATAAATGACACCCACTCTAGCGCCAGCTATGTTCTAGCAACTGGGTTTCCCCGCCCCCATGTGGTCCCCTTGTGGCAGCCTCAGTCCATCTCTAGCCCAGCAGACAAGTTTCTATCAAGATCCTGAAATCTCTAGGAAAAGCTAATCTATCTGCAGAAGGTAATTTATTCTAATGCTGCCACCACATGTCAAACTGAAGGTTATAGCCAAAGTGTATGCCACTGTATAGAGTGATGGACACAAGGTCCTCAGAAATAAAAACTATAATGTGAATGACAGCCATATTGTTGGAAGACGGTTTGAATTAAAAGCCTTGTAACTAACAGACAACATCTGACCACTCTGAACTTCTGCAAAAAGAGACAATAAAAATGTAATGCTGGAAAAAAAAATGTAATGCTGGACCACGTCTGTAATCTTAGCACGCCTGAGTTCGAGGCCAGTCTGGTCTACATGAGTTCCAGGACAGCTAGGACTACAATAGAGGCCCTGTCTCAAAAATCCCAAAAATGATGATGAAAGAAGGGAGGGAGGGAGGGAGGGAGGGAGGGAGGGAGGGAGGGAGGGAGGGAGGGAGGGGAAAATGTGATACTGAATGTTTTAATCTGACCAGAGTATTATTTAGTTTATTAAGGCCATATCCACCTCCCTGGTATTTAACTATAATCAACTAGCAATCAAAGGAAACCCCAGGATATAATGCAGTACTGAAAACTATCTGCTATTGTGGGCACAATAACATTCATTAAAGCGGCAATGGATTAGTAAAACCAGGACTGATATGAGGAACTCATGGATACAGTGATGGATGAGTTGTTTTGAAGGCTTTCTGGGGATAGACAGGAAAATTAGGAAAACCGCTTAAAAACAACAAGACAAGTTGGTGGGACAGGACCTGCTGAACTACTTGGTGAAGACCATGCTGCAGTACACAAAGCTCACAAGGGCTGTAGAAGACAATACAAAGTAGAGGAAGTGAGAGCAGAAGCACCAAGCACATGTTACTGAAGTATGCCAAAGTGTTCTACGCTGCATAGGTTCTAAAGGTGGAGATTAAAGGAGTAAGGTCTCTGTGTGGAAAACAGCACTGAGGTCAGCCACATGGTCCCTGAAAGATTATAACCTCTGCACCACTGCTTTCATATTCAGTAAGAACTAATTACAATATCCTTCCAAGGTCTCTTTTAAAGGCTGTTGAGAATTCCCAGCCATCGCCGTTATTTGCTACTAATGTCCAAGAACTCCTCGCAGCCATGTCTGATGGGCACACTTAACACTACTCTCTCTTGGCAGCAAGTCAAGATATTCTCCCGGTAATGATCATTATCACCCAAAGCAGAGGATCCTCCCCTTGAAGCACTGTCTAAAGCCCACCTCCAACGTCCACCAATGTCTACATCGTCACCTCCATTTACCTCACACACACCAGTGTCATCTCAGGGTCACAAGAAGGGTGGACATAAGACAACAAAGCATTTCGAGGGACTTCACTCTCCTAACTGTTATTATGGCATGCAAACTGGTGAAACCTTTCTATTATTTCCATTAATAATGTATTGTACTCTAATACTTTCCTGTGTGTGCATGGATGCATACAGTTCAGTACTATTCCTGGCTTCAAGTACCCTCTTGGCGTGGGGAACTCAGAAAGCATAATCTATACATGAGAGGTGAACACACTGTGTACTTTTTAGATCCTAAATAAGGCAATTTCAATCTGGGTTTGTATTCATAGTAATTTTAAGGACATTAACTCCCCAAGTAAAGTAAATAAAAGGAAAACAACAGAATTATAATAATGTTTTCAAACTTGAGTTCCTTCTTAAATAACTGTTGTATTTGCATATATGTATTTATATATGTGTACATATATATGTGTGTGTGTGTGTGTGTATATATATAAAAACCAACAAGATTTTCAACAAAGAAAAAAACTAAATATTCTAGGGTTCATTTTGCTTAAATTATCTGTTCTTTAAGCAATTATGAAAAAGAAGCATTGGTAAAGAAAAATACTGCACTAAACCATGTCTGGTGACAGATTTAACATTACTCTCTTTTGGTAGCAAGCCACATGTAATTTTATGGTTTGTTTGTTTGTTTATGTGCATATGTATATGCCTTCATGACTGTGTACAAGTGGGCATCAAATCCCAAGAACTGTAGTGAACTGTAGTGAGGTAGTGAGATGTCTAATGTGGGTGCTAGGAGCTGAACCTTTGGAAGAGCAGTAAGTATCCGTAACTGCCATAGCCCTGTGAGTCATACTTTTATTGCTGACTTTGTACCTATTAATAGTATTTCTTCAAATAAGTAGGAATAAGGAAACATACCTTCTGCTACTGTTTTAGATATTTATTTTTATTTTTCGTGTGAGTACCTGAATAAATGTGTGTGGTGTGTGTATGTGTGTGTGTGTGTGTGTGTAGTACCCATGCTGGCCAGTTCCTGGGACAGGAGTTACAAGTGGTTATGAGCTGTACATTGTAGGTCTGGGAACTGAGAGGCAAATAATCCTTTTTTATTTTATTTTATTTTATTTTATTTTATTTTATTTTATTTTATTTATTTATTTTGGTTTTTCGAGATAGGGTTTCTCTGTGTAGACCTGGTTGTCCTGGAACTCATTCTGTAGACCAGGCTGGCCTTGAACTAAGAAATTTGCCTGCCTCTCTGCCTCCCAAAAGCTGGGATTAAAGGCGTGTGCCATCACTGCCTGGCCTTTTGTTTTGTTTTGTTTTTTCGAAATTGCATCTTTTAAAGAACACATTAGCTCTCTAGGCTTCCACTTTCTTTGAAGAAAAAAACATCTTTTGAATGTGAAGACAATCTCTACAATCGTCCTACCCCTTGGAACTGTAAATGATAAGGGCTAAGTTATTTTAAGGCACGCCTTCTCAGACCCTAAAATACCCCACTGTCTGAACACACACACTACCCTCTGCTGCACCTCTCAAACATTATTTTCAGCAAACAGGCCACATAGCAGAGCTCTGGAAGGAAAGACCCCAAGCTAGAGGGAAAACAATGATAACCTTGATGCAATCTATCTTTCTAAAACCAAAACATTAAAAAAGAAACAAGATTTAATACTTAATAAACTGAGAACAAAAATGTCTTTGGAGAACACTAAATAAGATGTAAAAATGATGGGAATTTACTGTTGTATAACATAGGCATAACTTTTTGTTTTCTTTGTAAAATGTCAAGCTATTTGATTAGACATACCGCCAGGAATTCCTTAAGTCGGTCTTCAATACTTCCTTTGTGAATTGTAAACAAAGCTGCAGCAATCTGGTTGATGGCTTTGGCCAAACAATGTATATTGTTGCAGTGTCCTGGGAGAGAACAAACAGGGCTGTGTAGTCTGCATGACCACAAAATATTATTGTAACACACAGACAGCATGCTTTAGTGACTCCTCAGACCACGCGAATGGCAGCATGACTGACTAAGAATTAGGGTCCACAGTGACTTACTCTTTTTATTTTATGAGCATGCATGTTTTTAAATATCCCAGCAAGGATGCAACTAATGACCACGTCAGTACTTCATTAGTAGGCAAACACTCTAGAAAGACATGATGCTTCGTCCTACCCCTTGGAACTGTAAATGATAAGGGCTAAGTTATTTTAAGGCACGCCTTCTCAGGCCCTAAAATACCCCACTGTCTGAACACACACACTACCCTCTGCTGCACCTCTCAGCTGAACTACACAACATTTCACAGTTCAGAAAATTAGGATGCCCACTCCAAAGCTACTGTTTGGCAGAATTTGAGCACTATTTTATCAGAAAAGAACATTACCCAGAGAGAAAAATACATGTAACACTAAAGCCAATGTTCTTTCATTGTTACAATTGTAAACCAAGTACCTTCTATTGCAGGGCTGTACTGTGACATTACATTGCTGGCCAGTGTAGGCAAGGAAACTGCTACAAAGACCATCAGGAGACAAGCGATCTTGTATTCTTCCTCTGGACTAATGTTCTCTGCAGAAGAAATCAAGGAGTGAAAATCAAGCTTTCCTCCAGATTATTTGAAAGTTAATAATCTAACCTAAAAAATAAAGGTAATAAACTACTTAAATTTCCTAATTGAAAACTGATGAATAATTATGAGAATACCATACATATTACTATTTATAAATTTCTTATCTTATTATCTGAAAATTCACTAAAAGAAAAACAATTCCTTTCTTTCCCTAGGCTAGCTAAGAATATATAAATACACTGCTTAAAGGTTACCAGTATTGAAAAGGGGACTGCGTTACTTATTTCTCCATTCTAGAAGACAGAAGGAAGCAGTTATGAATGAAAGTATCTAACATACTCAGTAGCTATAAGAACAATAACCTTTAATAAAATACCTAGCGTATTTAAATAGCTCTGTCTAGCACTTGGCTTCTTATCTGACATCTGAGAACTTCTAGTTACCCAGCAGTTGGCAATTATATGAAACTATGGATTGATCACAAGAAAACAAAAACACAGTATATTTTTAAAACTTTGGTTGATCATAAAAATACCTATAAGCAATAATTTATATATTATTTGAATTAGGAAAAACAGTGTAATTAAAAAGAAAACTAATAAACTCAATGACTGCAAGTTGGCTTAAAAGAGTAGAAAAGGGGCTTAGTGGCTAAGAGCACTTGCTGCTCTTGCAGAGGACCCGAGTTCAGTTCTCAGCACCCACATGATGGCTCCCAATGGTCTGTAATTCCCGCTCTGAGGCTGATGCCCTCGTCTTCACTCCTTGGGTACCAGGCATGCACACAGTGCACATAAGTGCAGGCAAATTATTCATATACATTAAGTAAGTGAAAAATTTAAAAAGAAATTAAAATCAAAAGGGTGGAGAAGGCATTTCAATACCAAAACCAAACCAATCAAACAAAAAACATCATCAACAATAACAAAAAAAACCACCCCACCTTATTCACACTGTAGAGAAACCAAGATTTGGAACATAGTTGATACTATGTTTCAAAGAACTGGTTTTAAAATTTCTAAATGGTCAGTATTATATAATGTAGCAACTTTTTATGGTGAACATCTATTCTAATTAAAACAGGACACCATTTTCTAGTCCCAGCTCTCTGGCTACCATAAGGGCTGCCTTCCACCAGCATACAAATGTTCTCTTCTTCTATCTCCAACTCACAAAGTCCTTTCCACAAGCTGGGGTATATATAGCTACAGTGTAGTGTGTAGGGCCTACCCATGCTTCCCAACACAAGCACTATGTCTTCATCCCAGCAGAGCTGTTCCATATCAAGTGTGTCCAGTCCCTTCTCTCACACTCACTGACTTCAGAGACACCGATCTCAGCACCACAGCTCTCTAACAGTGCACAGTTCGCGATTCGCTTTCACTGTCTTAGGAGCTTTTTCCCAAGTGCTTGTTTTTTCTCTGATTACATTGGTCCTTCCATCTTAGTCTGTATTATGCATTTCTTCCTCTTCTCCCTGAACTCACTACAGCTGAAAGGGCACTGTTTCTTTGCACCGCCCTATCTATCTACACCAAATGACTTTAACAGCTTCATCTGGTAGTATGGCTTGGACAGGATGTAATGACTAAGCTATAGCAAAAACTCCAAAGCAAAGCATTTTGTCTTTTGAATCCTGATGTATTCCAATTATAAATGAATAAATGGGTGAATAAAGCTTAACATAAGACATTTTAAAAAACAAATACTACGTGTATACCTAGACTGCCCTATAATTTTAATAAGAAAGCTCCATATTTGAATGCATTTTACCTGATTTTTGTGAGGAAAGAGCTACGACTAAGGCAGGATCAATCTCACATGGTAACCCAGCAGCCGAGGACAGCTCATACACATTCATTGCAACCTGACAAAATACAGCAATTACAAAGAGATAAATATTTTAACAAACGTCTGAGAAAGTTTACTTTAGTAAGAAAATGTCTATGGTGTCCATCAGTCTGCCCACGAACCTACTAGAAGATTTCAGCACCTTGGCTGAAGCAGGGCTGACAGTGCAGGTAACCCACACCAGACAACGCTCCAACCCTGCTCTTTGTAACTTCCCACTGTGCAAACAAGGCTTGCAGCCTCTCTGTGGCAAGCTCCACAGAATCATCCTAAAGATACTTTTTGTCTTGCAAAGATGGAAGTAAAATATCAAGTCAAAAGAGAGAAAGAAAGCCAGTTGTGGTGGCTCACACCTATATATCTGCACTTGAGAGTTCAAGGCCAGCCTGGCTACAGAAGGAGCACCAGCTCAGCCTGGCTAGAGTCAACACCGAAAGCCAGTTATTATGACTGAACCTATGCTTACATCCACAGTTACTTAGTGAAAAACTTCAGGGATTCAATGCTTAATCAGAGCCATAAACATAGCAAATTAATTACAGGAAAAAAATTAAAAACCTAAGAATCTGATAAAGCAATCTAATAATTTTCTATCATGCATAGATTTTAATCATTCAAGATATGCTGAGTGGTATTCTAATTAAAACCTGTATACATAGTTGGCTATCATTGATATTAACAGATAATAAAGCTCAAATAGAAACAACCATGAACTAAGTTGCAGAGACGCACACTGCTCACAATACACCAACTGAATTTCAAAGTGCATCAAAGATATAAATGTAAAAGCTAAAATTTCAAAAATTTAGAAGAAAATACAGGCATAAATTCTGATGACCTTTGTCAAGACAATATTTGTTTGTTTGACAGCAAAACTGTAAACAAAAGAAAAAACAGATAAGTCAAAGTACGCTGAAATGAAAGAGTTCTGTGATTCTTGGATACTAGCAAGAAACTGAAAAGAGAACTCAGAACCATGATTCTACTGAAGATGTATTACTGCTTGATAGTTCAAAAATAAAATGATGCAGGCCAGTGACAGCTCAATGGGAAAAGGATTTTCCCCTGGCATAAACCCGGCGATGGAGTTCAACCCCCAGGCCAGGCAAGAGTGAAAGGAGAGATCCAACTCTGCAAACACAGGCGACACACGGTCTAAAAATGGGCAAAGGATCCAGACAAACCTCTCTCTAAAGAAGCCATACAGACACATCACAGACGTGTGGCAGCCTCGAGAATGAAGGAGATGCAAACCAAACCAGCGTGATACCTCTGCACACCTACTAAAATGGCTCTCAACATGAAGACAAGGACTGGATAGAGAAAACCCTGGCACCCTCCTTGTTAGCAATATAAACCAGTCTCGCCACAGCCCATCTGTTTGGTGGTTCCTCAAAGCTAAACAGTTTCTACAGAATCCATTTGTTATATAAGAGACCAAAAACATCAACATGGATAAAAAGGTAGCATTATTTACAACATCTAGAAAGTAAAGACAACCCACATCTGTAATTGATAACTGAATAAACAAACTAGTACATTCATCCAATAAAACACTAAAAAATAAAGTACTGTGCTAACACATGCTGAAACATGGTGGGCCATGAAAACATGCTAAGTTAAAGACATCGAAATCAAAAAACTCTCCGTTAAATGATTTACACACAGTACTCAAAGAGGGATGACTTCAGAGACGTAGCTATCATCTAAGATGGGGAGTGAGCTGAAAGTGGGGAGCTCCTGCCCTGGGTACTGATGCACTTGGGGATGACAAAACTATTCTAAAACTAATTGTGACCTGTGATGGCCATGACTCTGTGACTATATTCAAAACCATGGAACTGTACACTTTAGATGAGCATCTTTTATGACACAAGAATAAAGCTGCTAAAAATTATGTTTGGGATCTTCAAATCAAGTCATTTTTTTTTTATTGAAAGTTTGCTAAAAACTCAATTTAAAAATTATACTAAGTAATAAGAATTGGATAATTAATTCAATTCGGGCACTATATTAGAATTCTCAGCACCCAAACATCAGTGTGCTCATAAGAACTATTTAACCTTGTATTTTATTTCTACTTAGAAAAACTCATTTTCTGCTCTATTCATAGTTTCAGTCATAAAATTATAGAACAATCATTACTCTCAAGTGCTAACTTCTATATAGCATTATAGGAAAACCAAAAATGAAAAGAAACAAGGCCTTTAAGTTGTTTATTATCTAGTATAAATATGGGCAGAAGAAAAATAAAAAAATTGTCTACTAGCACTAAGAAAAAACTTTTTTATCATTGAGGAATCTAGGTTCTTAGAAAATGGCAAGTGAACCTGGCCTCACAGACAGGCAGGACTTCCAAAGGCAGAGACAGAAAAGGGAAGAGTTTCAAGTAGAATTAAGGAAGAGGTAAATGGAGCCTGAGAGAATGCTCATAGACTGTTAGGTCAGAAGAGACATATGAAGAGAGGCAGATAATGGAAGCAGAGTGGTAGATAAGCCATTTGAATAAAGCAAGCACAATGGCATAAATCTGTAATCCCAGCATTTGGAAGGCTAAGGCAGAGGCAGGAGGATTATTTAGAGTGGACAGCCAGTCTGAGCTGCACAGGAAGACACTCAAACCCCATCCCACCCTACAGTTTGAAAGACATCATTTTGAAACGTGAACACTGTTCAAGAGTCGAGATATGCGAGGCAGTCTGTCAAAATGGTTCATTAGACAGAGGCTTTTGCCACCAAGCCTGACAACCTTGGTTTGATCCCTGGGATGGACAGACAGAAAGGAGAGAAGACAGATACACACATCATGTCTCAAACATGGACACTTGCAATAACTGTGTCTCCTTGTATATCATGTGATTTAAATTTACTACAAAATCACAGCTGGAATTAAATCTGTGGTTTTGATCACATGGATCTTAAATTTTAAAACAAATTAACTATAAACCCTTAAAAAGCGATCAACTTGCCAACAAGTGCTTACTGACAGAAGCCTGTTATAGCTGTCTCCAGAGAGGCTCCACCAGTACCTGACAAATACAGAGGTGGATCCTCGAAGCCTACCACTGGACTGAGCACAGGGTCCCTAATGAAGGAGCTAGAGAAAGGACCCAAGGACCTGAAGGGGTTTGCAGCCCCAGAGGAGGAACAACAATTTGAACTAATCAGTACCCCTAGAGCTCCCAGGGACGAAACCACCAACCAAAGAGTAAACATGGTGAGACTCATGGCTCGAGCTGCATGTGTAGCAGAGGATGGCCTGTTCAGTCATCAAAGGGAGGAGAGGCCCTTGGTCCTGTGAAGGTTCTATGCCCCAGTATAGGGGAATGCCAGAGCTAGGAAGCAGGAGTGGGTGGGTTGGTGGGCAGGGGGATGGGGAATGGGGGAGAGGGGGAGGGGGAGAGGGGATAGGGGGTTTTTGGAGGGGAAACCAGGAAAGGGGATAACATTTGAAATGTAAATAAAGAAAACATCTAATAAAAAAAAAAGCTATCGATTTCCTGTCATAGTCATTAAGGAAAAAATAAAATGCTAGAGAAAAGCTAACTTTGAATAGACCATAGCCATCTTTTAAGACTTTTAAATACCTATTTTAAAAACTGAATACAACTTGAGTTTACAATAACTCATCTTTCTGCTTAATGTGAAAGAAAAATGTGATAACATTGAAGGGGTAAAAGGCCCATTTTTAACAAATTTAATGTCCCTATAGCCATAAAATTGATCAAAGAAGGCTGGTTTCCAAAATGGTTGGGAATATCTTGGTACTGAGAGCTCAGAGACATAGTATCCATCCCAGGTAGGCATGCTATGTTCAGGTTTTACCAGGTCTTACTCATGTACTGTGAACATCTCATTCTACAACAACAAACTCTAACAGACTCTACCTTCATATCAGTTTCCCGAGGAATGTGATCCTTGAAATCTTCAATGGAGCTCACGAGGAAAGGAATGTGGTAGGACAGGACCTAGGCAGACGATACACGACAGGGTCAGTGCTACAAGGCAGACAGCACAGCGGGAAATACTACCCGCCGGTAAAAACAGGTTTTCATAAGAACGTAGTAATTTTCATTGGGTCTTTCTAAAAGGCCAAAATATATGGAAATGATATGCATTCAGTATTAAAGGGGTTGAGTATAGTCTAAAGGGATGCTTTAATGTGTAACAGAGCTGAAATAGTGCATTAACCAAATTCAATACCAAACCAAAACACGAACCTTATTTACCATTAATACACAAGCTGCAAATTTACTCTTATTATTGCTAACTGTGAATTTTAGTTTTTGGAAAATGAAGAGATGATGCGGAAATGGTTTCTTACATCTCTCAATGCTTCTTGTGCCAATGACCGGAAGGATAAAATAACACCAATTATCGTCATCCTTTTCAAGACACTGTCAACAGCTAAATTGCAAGGAAGGGGAGAAGAGAAGAAAAAAGTCAGAAAGTGACATTTTATTTTAGCTTTGGAGAGAACACTCAAAATCAAAATTTCTGGAATAGCATGACTAATGGCAATCTGAGTCAACAAATGCTTAACAATACTGATACCCAATATTTATCAGTTCTCTCTCTCTCTCTCTCTCTCTCTCTCTCTCTCTCTCTCTCTCTCTCACACACACACACACACACACACACACACACACACACACACACACACAAAAGCTGCTATGTACGTGCTGGCAGTAGAACCTAGGTTCTATGGAAGAGCAGTGCTCTTAACCACAAAAGCATTTCTCTAGTTCAGTTCATTTTCTTTTTATAAAGATTGGTTTATTTATCTTGTGTATGTGAATACACTGTAGCTGTCTTCAGACACACCAGAAGAGGGCATTAGATCCTATTAGAGGTGGTTATGAGCCACCATGTGGTTGCTGGGATTTGAACTCAGAACCTCTGGAAGAGCAGTCAGTGCTCTTAATCACTGAGCCATCTCTCTATCCCCAGTCTCTCCTGTTCTTAATTAAAAAAAAAATTAATGTGCATTTCTGTAAGGTTCTGTGTGATGCTAGCGTGTGGATGCCAAGGAGGCCAGAAGAAGGTGTAGATGCCCTGGAATTGGGAACTGTGGGGGGTGATGAAGGTGCTGGAATCCAGACTCCAGTCCTCTGCAAAAACAGTGAATACTCCTAACTGCCAAGCTCTCTCTCTAGCCCCCTTAAGAAAATTCTTAAGTTGTGGCCAAAAAAGGAAAAAAGATGTTTATTAAGATCATAAGCAGGCCTATGGCTTGATCTCAGGAGCTGCCCAGGCCGTCCTGGTCAGTGCTGGCTGGGAGATTATAAGTAGCTGGGCAGAGCTAAGTTCCTGGAGCCCGCGGTGCCGGCTTGAGCACTTGGATGCTGCTCAGAGAAAACTATTTTGAAAATAATTGCTATGCCCTTAGTCCCTTAACTGTGCTAACAAAATAAGAGAGGGATTCAAAGGTATCATGTATTAAATACCCCAATACAAGGCGATGAACTACATGACATTGTATACTACAATATAATATAGAGAAACAGCCTGGGCTTTGATCCAAGTCATGTAAGCAGGGAAGAAGGTTACAAGGCTGGGAAGATGGCTCAGTGGGTAAAGTGCTTGCTGTACAGGTGTGGTTTGGATCTTGAGCACCCCCAAGTAAAAGCTGGGCGGGGAGCAAGCTCGTGTAATTCTAATGCCATGGGGTGGAAACAAGAAGATGCATACAGTGTACCGGACAGCCATCCTGCGTGACTGATGAGCTTTAGGTTCTGGGACCCAGTGACTCAAAACATAAGTGGAGTAACAGCTAAGGAAGACACGCCACAGGGCATGTGTGTCTACTATACACATATATGCTAAGATACCACACACACACACACACACACACACACACACACACACACTCACACACCCCTAAAATATAACTGCTATTTAAATGAGAAAAATTCAATCAAATTTCTAGAAAGAGCTCTATAGAAAACTTAAGCACAGATGTCAAATGAAGAGCAGGAATTGGGGTGTTTTGTTTGGACTTTCTAAGAATTTAAACTCTCAAGTATAAATGTTTTAGTAAGCAACATAAATAAAAATATGCACTAAATGTGACAAATATAAAACATGCTTAAAAAAAAAAACCTACAAATGCATGGTAAGTTTCACATAAACAAAAATCAATTTATTGGTCTTTATCTGTCTACAGCATGTTGGTGCCTGATGAACAGCTGATTGGCAGATTAATAAGCAGTGGTGTAACAAGAGACTAGGGAAATGTTTCTACCAGAGGAAAAAAGTGAATAGAAAAATAAAAAATGAACAAAAAGATTTCTCTGAGAACGTGTCATCCCAGTTGGCATAAAGGAAGACCAGGAGGAAAAGACATTCCAAGCCAAGCTAAACCAGAGCCAGTCAAGTGGCCTGCTACCAAGCCTACCAGCCTGAGCCCAACCTCCAGGGCCCACGTGGATGACAGAGAAGCGACTTCTGTCCTCTGCACACGACCTTAAACATACGGGGAGAGAGACACGCACGCACAAGCATACATGCATGCACACAGACATACACACTCTAAATGTAATTAAAAACACAACTTTAAAAAAAGAAAAGGAGCCAGGCAGTGTTGGCGCACACCTTTAATCTCAGCACTTAGGAGGCAGGGGCAGGTGGATCTGAGTTCGAGGTCAGCCTGGTCTACAGAGTGAGTTCCAGGACAGCCAGGGCTACACAGAAAAACCCTGTCTTGAAAAACAAAAACAAAAATGAAAATGAAAACAAAAAGGAAAAAGCCTTACTAGCCAAAATTTCTAAAAGGATAAACAGAAGAGTGATCAGGTTTCCGTGAGCGACAGGAGACCAGCAATGGAAAGGCGCACTGTGTCACAGGCTAGGTACAGTCAGGACACAGAGCTCCAAAGCAGTGAGACCACCGTCCTAACTCATGCTCTGCTGCAGTATGCAGGCTCAGACATGGTGCCAGGAGGACGAAAGTGAATGAACAAAGCATCATGGCAGAAAGCTAGAAGATAGTGGTCTGGAGTCAGGTGACGGTCTGGCTCCAAGAGAGATCGTCTGAGGACAGGAAGTAAGGACTGGGGTACACTATGAGATTTGAGTGATACAGAAGCCTTCAAGTGAAAACCAATTCCATACTGACCCCAAATTCAGAGCCACTTTTAATAAGACATAATGCCTTGTCTCCTGAAAGCATGACTTGCTGATTCTAAATCCAACATCTGGCTTTCTGGCTATGGGGTGAAGAGAGCATGAGAGGAGGTGGTCAGAGCGCTTCACCTCACAGAATAGCCTTCTGCCCTGAAGAGGCCTCTCTCAATCAAGCACATCTTTTCTTTTCCTAATGAAACAAAATAGGCTTAATATATTTTATTTTAAGGCTAATTTTATAAATATGGGTCACAATGATTCAACACTTTAAATTTTAGTTTTAACAAATCCCAAAGTCTTATTATATACAAAGTGTAATCATACATAACCTTGTTAAGGGACAGTGAATTAAAGACTGGGCTATTAAACCTTTCAGTGTAGTAATTCCTTCAAATGACAAGGTCCAAGCAAAACCCTGCGTATTATAGGAAAGTCCAGTACAGCCAAGGCTAGTAGTAGGTCATGGTCAGCTGACTCCAGAAAATGGAAGAAACAAAACAACGAAGAAGAAAGAAAACACCGAAATAGCAAAATAATAAAAATTAAAGATGAAAATGCTTTTCTCCTGTAACTGTAAAGTTGATCTTTCTTTTTAAAACAACCACACAATAAACTCAGCTTCCCACTCCCCATCTTGGTCTATAGTTGTATGAAATTATAACATATATA